>NC_060268.1:149015539-149315539 GCF_021613505.1 Equus quagga
CCGGCGCGGCGGGCCGGGCCGGGCCCCGGGCCGGGGGCGGGGCGAGGCGGAGCGGGACAGGCCACGGCACCTGTCGGCTCGGCCCGCCTCAGCCGCGGGAGCTGTCACCGCGCAGCCGGTGGGTGTGGCTGCGGCGGCGCCGCCCCGCGTTGGCCGCCGGTCCCCGGCCTGGGGACGCGCCTCGGGCCTGCCGGGCCCCCGGTGGCGGCTGGGTTGAGGACGTCTTGGCTCCGGGCGTGCCGGGAGCGAAGGTTCAGTGCCGGCAGCCGGCGGATGCGGTGCCCAGGCGCGCGCAGGTGGCACCCCTGGCGCGCGGGGCTGCGGCGGGCGGGGGAGAACTGAAATTGAGCGAGAGACACGGGTGCCTCTACCGCCGCCCCCGCGGTCGCAGGGGCCGAGAAGCGAGCGTGGCTGGCGGGGAGGAGCTGATGCTCAGGAACGCGCTGGGGTGACCGTGCGCTCCCTGGGCACGCCTCTCTGGAGGCAGGGAAGCTTTTACTTATTTACGAGCGTTTCGTTAATTTTGCATTACTTTCCCCGTTTATTTTAAAACGGATCTCCGCCGTTTAAAGATAGTACCAGGTAATGAATATTCCAGACTGAATACCTGCTGCCCTAATAGAATATTAGCCGGACACTGTACTGATCCATAAGATTAGGTTAGGCCCTCTCTTCAAGAATGAGTGCCTTTTAAATATAAAGCTTCATCTTTCACAGTGGTGATAATGAAATTATGATTCACTTAGGGAAGTTAGGACTGATTGTGCTTTATCATTATCATTTTCTTCGGGATACACATCCTAGAAATGGAGCGCTGTGTGTTTTGTGGACCCGTGGATGTAGCATAAAGTGAAGCCAGTTCAAGTTATAATGTAAATCCACCTTGCCCTGAGAGTTTGGAGACCTGGGTTCTTGTTTTGCCATAGTCCTACCACTGATGAAGTGTGGTAGGTCATGGGCAAAAATCATTTAACCTCTCTGGACTTGGATTTCCTTATTCGTGGAATGAGAAGGGGTGGTGTTTAGATGCCTAGAAAGACCAGGACATTAGGGGCTGTTCCTCTTTGTTCACTGCTATGTCCCTAACACCAAGCATGTAGTAGGCACCTGATAAATTTTTGTCACATGGAGTTCCTGCTATGATATGATAAGCATAATTGGTGCTTTTCCTTAATTTTTCAACAGAATTATTTCTTTTCATAAAACACTGTACTTTTGGTAATGCAGGTAGAAATCATAGATGGAAAGGAAGCTTTGTTTTCCTCACTGCCTGGTGAAACTGAAACAGTACGGTATGCTGTATAGTTATCAGAACAGTCCATTTTGAAACAGTATTGGTTATGGCGGAGTTGTTTCATCTTGGGAAAATGTGCTAGGCAGATCCTTGAAAAAAGATGAAATTAACTTAGAAGAAAAATTTGGAATATGTTGAGAGATTTGGTGACGCAAACAGAATATATGTGTTCATGATATTGTTCTTATTCTGTCCTCTTTTGCCAGGCAATTGTGTCACCTGCTCACTTTGTTGAAACCCACGCTCTTTCTTTAGCAAATTCCAGTGACTCATGCGTATCCTATATATACACTTGTCATCTCTCATTTACAAGGAGACTTTGTCCACACACACAAAAGGCACTGCTAACAGTCCTTTCTCTTAAACAGTGTTTAAGCTGCTACTTCTTTTTTTCCCTAGGTTTCACTGAGTGAAGTGCTAATATTAAAATTTTAAAAACTTTTTATTATGGGAAAATTTAAATGTTTTATAAAGTAAAATAATGTAGTGAACTACCATCAACCTGTCATCTAGCTTCAATTCAACCCCTGGCCAATCTCGTTTGATCTTTTCCCCTATCCACTCTTCATCACCTTATTTTTTTGTTTTGTTTTGTTTTAAAGATTGGCACCTGAGCTAAGATCTGTTGCCAATCTTCTTTTTTTCCCCCCCTCCATCTTCCCAAAGCCCCCCAGTACATAGTTGTATATTCTAGTTGTAGGTCCTTCTGGCTGTGCTATGTGGGACACTACCTCAGCATGGCTTGATGAGTGGTGCTAGTTCCGCGCCCCAGATCTGAACTGGTGAAACTCTAGGCCACCGAAGCGGAGCACAGGCACCCACAGGGCAGCCCCCTACCCTGGATTATTTTGAAACAAATCTCAGACATCAATTCATCCATAAATATTTCAGTGTTAAGATTAATCGTTTTCGTTATTTCTCAGTTATCTTTTAGCTGGCCTGTAGATTTATGTTGTTGTTATTATTTTTCTTTTTTCAGCCTGACCTTTTCCTGATTCACTTTTTATCAGATCTGGCCTTATGGAGGAAGATAGATGATTAAATGAGAAGCATGTTATACACTTTTTACAGGGCCTGACGTAATACGGTTCTTTGACCATGATGGAATTAAATTAGCAATCAATAATAGAAAACTCTGGAAAATTCCCAAATATTTGAATACTGAATAACACACATTTGAATAACACATAGATGAAAGAGGAAATCAAAAGAGAAATTAGAAAGTATTTTGAACTGAATAAAATGAATACATAATATATCAGAATTTGTGGGATACAGCTAAAGCAGTATTTAGAAATTTATATAGCACTAAACACCTCTACTGTGAAAGAACAATTTCAAATAAATGGCCTCAGCTTCTGACTTAAGAAACTAGAAGAAGAAGAGCAAATTGAGGTCCAAAAGAGCTAAAGAAAGGAGATGATAAAGATCAGAGTGGAAATTAATGAAATGGAAAATAGGAAAACAATTGAGAAAATCAGTGAAACCAAGCCTGGTTCTTTGAGATCAGTAAAATTGATAAACCTCTAGGAAAAAAAGAGAGCTGATACCAATTATCAGGAATCACCAATTCCTGATACCAGTATAAGGAACGAGGGAGGTAACATCACTACAGAATCTACAGATATTAAAAAAGATACAGGAATATTATGAACAACTTCATGCCAGTACATTTGACAACTTGGAAGAAATAGACACATTTCTTGAAAGATACAAATGATCAAATCTCATTTAAGAAATAGATAACTGAATAATCCTATATTGATTAAAGAAATTGAATTTGCTGTTAGAAACCTCCCCGAAAAGGAAACTCATGGCCCAGATGGCTTTGCTGGTGAATTTTATAAAGTTTAAGGAAGAATTAATACCAATTCTACAAAAACTCTTCCAGAAAATTGAAGAAGAAGGAATATTTCTCAACTCATTTTGAGGTCAGAATTAACCTGGTAACAAAACTAAACAAAGACATTTCTAAAAAAGGAAACTAGACCAATATTACTCATAAACACAGATGAAAACACTTTAAATAAAATTTAGCCAATTAAACCTATAGTGTATAAAGATAATACAGCATGATCAAATGAAGTTTATTTCAAGAAAGCATGCTGACTTAACATTTGAAAAATCAGTCAGTATAATTTGCCATATTAAACTAAAAAAGAAAAATTGTCTGGTCATCTTAATAGATGCCGAGAAAGCATGGACAAATCTGTGCATTCATTCCTGATAAAAACCTTCAGAAACTAGGATTGGAAATTCTTCAGCCTGAGAAAGGGCATCTATGAATAAACCTATAGCTAACATTAAATTTAATGGTGAAAGACTGAATTCTTTCCTCCTAAGATCAGGAATAAAGCAAGGATGTTCATTCTCACAACTTTTATTTAACACTGTACTGGAGGTCTTAGCCAGTATAATAAGTTAAGAAAAAAGTATCTAGATTGGAAAAACCACCTTTATTTTGCAGACAACGTGATCATCCATAGGGAGAATCCTATGGAATCTATAGAAGAGCTGCTAGAACTGATAAGTAAGTTTAGCAAGGATATAGGATACCAGATCAATATGCAAAACCGAACTGTGTTTCTATATGCTAGCAGGAACAATCAGAAATGGAAATTTAAAAATTGATAGCATCAAAAAATATGAAATACTTAAGGATAAATCTGACAAAAGTTGTGAAAGGCTTGTATGTGAAATCTGTAAAACATTGCTGATAGAAATTAAAGAAGACCCATGTGGGCTAGCCCCATGGCCAAGTGGTTAAGTTCGCACACTCTGCTTCAGCGGGCCAGGGTTTTGCCAGTTCAAATCCTGGGTGTGGACATGGCACCACTCATCAAGCCATGCTGAGGTGGCATCCCACATGCCATAACTAGAAGGACCCACAACTAAAAATACACAACTTTGTATAGGGGAGCTTTGAGAGGAAAAGGAAAAATAAAATATTTAAAAAAAGAAAGAAAAGAAAGAAAGTAAAGAAGGCCCAAATAAATGCACACATATGTTGTATTCGTGGATCAGAAGACTCACTATTACTAAGATGTCAGTTTTCCCAAATTGGTCTTTAGGCGTAAGGCAATCCCAATGAAAATCCCAGCAGAATTTTTTTATTTGTAGAAATTGACAAGCTGATTTTAAAGTTCATATGGAAAAGGAAAGGACCTAGAATAGCCAAACTAACTTGGAAAAAGATGAACAGAGTTGGCAGACTTAAACTACCTAGTTTTAAGATTCATTATAAAGTTACAGTAAGTTAAGAAAGTGTAGTACTAGCATCAAGATAGATCAGTGAAGCTAAATAGAGACTCCATAAATAGATTCATACATATGGTCAATGAATTTTTGGTAAAGATGCAAAGGCAATTTATTAGAAAAGGATAGTCTTTTTAAATAATGGTGGTAGAACAATTGGCTATTTATATGCAAAATAATGAACTTTGATCCGTTCTTTGTACTGTGTTTAAAAATTAACTCACAATGGATTGTAAATCTAAATGTGAAATACAAACTATAAAACTCCTAGAAACCAGAGGAGAAAATCTTTGTGACTTTGGGTCAGGCAAAGATTTCTTAGATACTATTCCAAAAGCATAATACATAAAAGAAAAATTTGATAAATTGGACTTCTTCAAAATTGAGAACATCTGGTCTTCAAAGATACTGTTAAAGAACTTAAGAAACAAGCCACCGACCGGGAGAAAATATTTGAAAATCACATATCTGATTAAAAAAATTACATCCAGAATGTATGAAATAAGTCTTTAAGACTGATAAGAAACCAAACAACCCAATTAAAAAATGAGTAAATGATTTGAACAGATAATTCACAAAAGAAGGTACACAGAGGGCAAATAAGCACATGAAAAGATGTTTAACATCATTAGTCATTAGAAAAATTCAAATCAAATTATACTTTGTATGATTCCAGTCCTTTTAAATTTATTGAAGCTTGTTTTATGGTCTAACATATGGTCTATCTTGGAGAATGTTCGATGTACACTTGAGAAGAATGTGTATCCTGCTGTGGTTGGGTGGAATATCCTGTGGGTGTCTCTTAGGTCTCATTAGATTATAGTTGTTCAAGTCTTCTATTTCCTTTTTGATCTTTTGGTTGCTTAGTTGTCCTCTCACTTATTGGATAATGCATAGTTTTGGCTTCATGTAGTTTTGGGCTCTGTTGTTAGGTGTATATATGTGCATACTTGTTATATATTCATGATTGATTGACTCTTTTACCACCATTTTATGGTATTTTATATCCCTCTTTATGCCTAGACTTGTTTTAAAGTCTATTTTGTCTGATGTTAGTATAGCTACACTAGCTTTCTTATGGTTGCTCTTTGCATGTGTCTTTTTCTGTCTTTTAACTTTCAACTTGTTTTTATCTTTGAATCTAAAGTGTGTCTCCTATAGATTGCAAATTGTTGGATCTTGTTTTTTAATCCAGTTTAACAATCTCTGCTATTTTGTTGGATTATTTAATCCGTTCATATTTAGTGTTATTTATATGGTTGGATTTACGCCTGCCATTTTACTCTTTGTTTTCTATATGTCTCATTTTCTTTTTCTTCTGTTCCTTTTTCGCTACTCTTTTTCCTTATGTGAATATTTTCTAATGTAACATTTTAATTAATGATCATTTTAATTACTTTAGTGATTTTTTTAGTATTTTTAAAAAAGTTATTTCTTAGTGTTTGCTCTCAGAATCAACTTCAGATTTGTTATAACTTAATTCCAGTGAAATAAAGAAATTTAACTCCTATATAGCCCTATTACCTCTTTCCCCTTTTAGTTATTAATGTTTTACATCTTACATCTATTTATGTTACAAACCCAACAAAACATTGTTATAATTCTTACTTTATATAACTTTTTGTCTCTTAAAGAAGCTGAGAGAAGAAAGGAGAGCAAGTATATGTTTATAGAGTTCTAACCTTATTTACTATTTCTGATTTCTTTATTTGTTGCTGGGTTTTTGTGCCATTTTTTTACTCTAGGACAGCTTTGCTCTCACACACCTCCTTTGTGCTGCTCATGTCAAATACATTTCTATATGTTGTACCCACCAATAGAATTACGTACATGTTGTTTTATGCAGTTGTTTTTTAAATCAGTTAAGAAAGATGCACTTATATTGTCTTTTATAATTACTTAGCTACCTTTACTGGTGCTCTTTTGTGTGTCTGTGTGTGTGTCTTCATACTGCCATCTGGTTTCACTGTTTTGATGGTGAAAACTTCCATTAGTATTTCTTTTAAGGCTGGTCTTGTAGTAACTAATTCTCTCGGTTTTTGTTTATCTGGGAATATGTTTATTTCACCTTCACTTTTGAAAGATGGTTTTCCTGGCTATAACACTCTAAGTTGACCATTTTTTCTTTTAGCTCTTTGAGTATGTTGCCCACTGCCTTTTGGCCTCCACTGTTTCTGATGAGAAGTCAACTGTTAACCTTAATGGGATTCCCTTGTATATGATAAGTGATTTTTCTCTTGCTGCTTTCAAGATTTTTCCTTTGTCTTTTATTATTTTTACTATGATGTGCTTGATTATGAATCTCTTTGTGTTTATCCTTCTTAGAATTCATTGATCATCTTAGATGTATAGATTAATGTTTCATCAAATTTGGGAAATTTTGGTCACTATTTCTTCAGATATTCTTTCTGCTCTTTTCTCTTCCTTACTTTGGTGCTCCCATCATGGGTATGTTGATCCACATTTCTCTGAGGCTCTCTTCATTTTCTTCATTCTTTTTTCTTTCTGTTCTTAGGATTGCATAATCTCTATTAGTTTATCTTCAAATAATCTGTCTTCTGCCAGTTCACATCTACTGTTGAGATCCTTTAATGACTTTTTCATTTCTCTTATTGACTTCTCAACTCCAGAATTTCCATTTGGTTCTTTTTTATAATTCCTGTTTCTTTATTGATATTCTTTATTTTATTAGACATTGTCATCATACCTTCCTTTACTTTTTAAATCATGATTTTCTTCAGTATTATGAACATAGTACTTTGAAGTCTTTGTTAAATGCAACATCTAGGCCCTCTCACAGGGCTTGTTTCTTTTCCTGCATATGAGTCACAGTCTCCTGTTTCTTTGCTTATCTCATAATTTGTTGTTGTTGTTGAAAACTAGAAAGTTTGGATAATAGATTATGGCAACTCTTGATATTGATTCCTACCACCCTCTGGGGCTTGTTGTTGTTTATGTTTGTTTGTTTAGTGCCTTGGCTGAACTATTTCAGTCAAGTGTATTTCTCTCATAGTGTGAAGCCTCTGCTTTTGTTCCTCAGAGGGTGCAATCTTGGCATGTACACAGTCACTCTGAAATGACTAATTTTAGCAGAGTTCTCTTTGTCTCTTTCTCTCAGCTGTCTGCCTCTGTTGGTATCACACTCAGCTGTTAGACTCCAGTAATTGCTGGTTGACTGATCTGTTGTTTTCAGCAATATTCTGGGCATATGGTGTTTCACAGTCTGACCCAGTTAAAGTTGGCCCTCTTTGCAGTAGTAACTTTTTTTTTGTTTTTGTTATGCAGGTGATCTGTTGAGAGAATACTTTCAGATGAAACCTGTAGAAGTGAGGGAAATGGGATAGGGAAGAGGAGATCAGCAAAACTGTGGGTTCAGCTGTTGTCTAGCCTCTGCCTGATCTCATGGGGAGCTCCGGACGTTGAATGACATCACAGAGTTGTTCCACCATTAGGCAAAGAGGCTTTGCTTTTACCCACACCTCAAATAATTTCTCATTGGGAGCAGGCTGCCCCCAGAAAGTGTGTGTGTTGGGGGGCATAATCTCCCAGGCATCACTGGGTGAAGTGCCTCCTCCTTGCAGATCTCTAGAGAAGAGAAGTGCAAGTCTCCAGAGAAGTGCAGCTGTGAGTCCTTAGCAGCTGGGAGATGAATGTGCCACCAGCAGCTGGAACACATCCAACCAGATTGTGCTCAATAAATGTCGAAGGAATAAATGACATAACTTTTTCATTTACCTTTGTATTTCACATTTTTTCCTGGATTAATGATTTTTCTAGTGGATTAAATCCCCTAATCTTCCCAATCTTGATTTTTTAATCTTATTTATGTAAAATTGTGGTAAAATACACATAACAGAAAATTTACCATTTTAGCAATTTTTACATATACAGTTCTGTCATTAAGTACATGCATTGTGTTGTAGCTACCACCACTATCCATCTCCAGAACTTTTTCATCTTTCCAAACTGAAACTGTGTTAATTAAACAGTAACTACTTCCCACCAGTCCCTGTCAACTACGTTTCTATTTCTGTCTCTATGCATTTGGCTACTATAGATACCTCATATAAGTGGAATCATATAATCTTTGTTGTTTTGTGACTGGCTTTTTCACTTAGCATAATGTCCTCAAGTTCATCCATGTTGTAGCATGTGTCAGAATTTCCTTCCTTTTTAAGGCTGAATAATATTCTATTGTGTGTATATACCACATTTTGTTTATCCATCATTCGTTGATGGACACTTGGATTGCTTCTGTCTTTTGGCTGTTGTGAATAATGCTGCTATGAACATAGTGTCTAGATACGTGTTGGAGTGCACTGGTGGTTTTTCAGGCCAATCTCTGATGTGTTTTGTTTTTTCTTCTTAAAGATTGGTACCTGAGCTGACATCTGTTGCAATCTTCTTTGTTTTTTCCTTCTTCTCCCTGAAGCCCCCCAGTCCATAGTTGTATATTCTAGTTTTATATCCTTCTGGCTCTCCTATGTGGGACACTGCCTCAGCATGGCCTGACGAGTGGTGCAAGGTCTGCGCCCCGGATCTGAACCGTCGAAACTCTGCTGAAGTGGAGTGTGTCAGTTTAGCCAGTCAGCCACAGGGCTGGCCCCTGATGTTTGTTTTGACTGCAGGACGGCTCTTCTTCATCTTTTCTTTCCCACGTTCTCTTTGGTAAACTGTGATTTAGCTTATTACTCTCATGGAGCTACCAGCCTCTTCTCAATTGCTTGCCACCAAAATCTGCTTTGTTTTTGAGAATGCCCTTGTTTGAACTTCCACACACTCTGTCCTAAATAAAGTCAGCTTCTTTGGAGAGAGCTTTGCAGCTCTCTGTAGTTATCTCCTGCCTCTCCTCTTGGGTATAATCTCTGAGCCACTGCTCCAGAGTGGAGGCAGGAACTGTGGCCTGCTCCTTAGAGTAACACCTTTGCTTTAAAAGCAGGACTCTGGGTGGGGCAGTAATCTCCAGTCATCTTGGCTTGCCACTCAGTGTGGAGCCTCTGTTTTATGAGAGAGCAAGGTGGGGCTGTTGAGACCCCCGTATTCTTGGTTGTTGTATCTGTGGTAGAGCCTTTGTCCTGTGACACCCTTCATGGGGCTAGGTAGAGGAAGAAGGGCTGGGTGGAAGAAGGGAGCCCCTACCCTTTTGGCCACAGTCACCTGGATTTTAGTTTCTGCAACACAGAGGGATGGGGATGAGAAGTGCTGGGTGCCTGCCCTTTCTTTGACCCTTGACTGAAACCTGGGGGAAGAGGAAGCCCTGTCTTCTTAGCCCCACACCCACCCAGGATGGAGCTTCTCTCATGCTGAGCTGGGGGTTAGGGAGGAAGGGTGTGGGTTGTGGTTTAAGAGCCACAAACTCTTACTGTTGTTACCAAGTATTTAGTAGGTATTCTTGATTAAATGTTTCTTCATTTGCTGTATGCTCTTAGGACAATTTTCAGAGACTTCAAATGGTTTTTTTTTTTCTTCAGTAGTTTTCACTAGTTATGATTGTTTCATTAGGAAGCAGGTTCATGAGTGCTGGAAGCTTCTTTTTCTTTTAAATAGAGGTAGAATTCACAAAACATAAAAGGTGCCATTTTAAAGGTACAATCAATGACATTTGTACATTCACAGTGTTGTACAACCATCACCTCTATCTAGTTCCAAAACATTTTCATTGTTACAAAAGGAAACTCTATACCCATTAAACAGTCATTTCTCATTCCCCCTCTTCTCCTGGCCTTTTCTACTAGCCTGATAATCTGCTTTCTGTCTCTATGGGTTTATCTATTCTGGATATTTCATTTAGATGGAAGCATATAATATGTGGCTTCTTGTGTCTGACTTCTTTGACTTTAGCATAATTTTTTTGAGATTCATCTATGCTGTAGCCTGTATCAGTACTTCTTTCTTTTCTTTTCTTTTTTTGAAGATGATTAGCTCTGAGCTAATATCTGCCACCAATCCTCTTTTTGCTGAGGCAGACTGGCCCTGAGCTAACATCCATGCCCATCTCCTCTAGTTTATATATGGGACGCCTGCCACAGCAAATGGCGTGTAGGTCTGCAACCGGGATCTGAACTGGCAAACCCTGGGCCACTGAAGTGGAACATGCGAACTCAACCGCTGTGCCACCAGGCCAGCCTCACTTCTTACTTTTTTATGGCTGAATATACTCCATTGAATGGCTATTCCATATTTTGTTTATCTGTTAATAAGTTGATGAACATTTGGGTTTTTTCTGCCTTTTGGCTGTTGTGAATATGCTACTATGAACGTTCATGTACAAATTTTTGTTTGAATGCCTGTTTTCAATTTTTGGGGGTATATCCCTAAAGTGTGGAATTGTTGGGTCCTATGGTTATTCTATGTTTAAGTTTTAAAAAAGTCTATTTTGTGAAGTGTCAATAGTTTGAAGTACCACAAGCCTCTGAAACTATTCTTCATTGTTGAAGAGACAAATTCTGACTTTATAGCAGAGCTTTCAGGCAAGCGTCGGAGTAAAACAGAGACTATCTGTAGATGACAGAGTGCTTGATGGCTATGGTTTGCTTATTACTGTAACTAATACTATCAGAATGGTGGAGAGTCAAATTTTCTATCAGTACATTACTACTTAAAAGCTTTGATTAATGAAAACATAATTATGGTTAGCAAGGAACTTCTAATAAATTGACAAATCTTCAGGGACTTCTCATGAAGAATACAATTTCAGAAGTGTTTGTATTACGTTGTTTTTTACTGTGCAAATTTAACCTAGGAAGGCTGAGCATCTCTCTAATTTGACACCTCTTCCCGTGCAACTTTTACTACAGTAACACGTCAAACCTAATTATTTCTAGCATTTTTTCTTTTATAAGCTGAAAGAATAAATAACTGTGCTCTTCCAGGGTTCCTCTGGGAAATCTCAAAGATAGTTTTTTGGTGTAAAAGATAACTTGAAAGTTTTATTTTATTTTATTTTGTTATATTTAGGATGCAAATTTGGGAAGACCAAATCAAAACAGTTGTCAGAAGTGGCCTGACAAGCAATACTTAGTTACCTATTTAATCAAAGTGAAAGTGAAACATTTAGAAAACATAGATAACTTGATTGTGAAGAACCACACTTCTTTTTATAAGTAAGAGGAAACCTTCTTTTTTATTTGAGGAAGATTAGCCCTGAGCTAACTGCTGCCAATCCTCCTCTTTGCGCTGAGGAAGACTGGCCCTGAGCTAACATCCATGCCCATCTTCCTCTACTTTATTTGTGGGACACCTACCACAGTGTGGCTTTTGCCAAGTGGTGTCATGTCCCCACCCGGGATCCGAACCGGCGACCCCGGGCCTCCAAAGTGGAACGTGCACACGTAACCGCTGTGCCACCAGGCCAGCCCCAAACCTTCCTTTTTTTTGTTTGTTTATTAAATAAGACTATAATGAAGTCCACATGAAGCACAGGAAATTGTTCTGGCAAAACAGACTCACTGTTGTCTAGGCAGATTACACAGAAAGTAAAGACTCACCTTTTATGTTATAGGCAGGTCATTAATCAGTAAATCGAGGAAGCGAACACAACAAAATTGAGCAAGTGTTGTGAAATTTTAAACATATTTCTTAGCTTATTTTAAGACTCCAATATTGTAAACCAAGGCAGATAAAATTGATTTTCCATGTCTGTCCATCATTGGGCTCTTTCATGTTCTTTTTAAAAATTTTTAAAATTTCAATTTATTTTTATTGCAGTAACATTATTTTATAACGTTATATAAATTTCAGGTGTACATCATTATATTTCACTTTTTGTGTAGATTACATCATGTTCGCCACCCAGAGACGAATTACAATCCATCCCCACATACATGTGCCTAGTCACCCCTTTTGCCCTCCACCCTCCCCCCTTCCCCTGTGGTAACCACAAATCCAGACTGTGTCTCGATGTGATTGTTTGTTGTTGTTGTTATCTACTTATGAGTGAAATCATATGGTATTTGAGTGTCTCTCTCTGAGTTATTTCACTTAGGATAATAGGCTAAGGTCCATCCATGTTGTCACAAATGGCCAGATGTCGTTGTTTCTTATGGCTGATTAGTATACCATTGTGTATATAAACCACGTCTTCTTTATCCATTTGGCCGTTGATGTGCGCCTAGGTTGCTTCCAAGTCTTGGCTATTGTGAATAATGCTGCAATGAACATAGGGGTGCATGTATCTTTATGCATTTGTATTTTCATGGTCTTTGCTTAAATATCCAGCAGTGGAATAGCTGGATAATATAGTAGTTCTATTCTTAATTTTTTGAGGAATCTCCATAATGTTTTCCATAGTGCCTGCACCAGTTTGCACTCTCACCTGCAGTGTATGAGAGTTCCCTTCTCTTCACATCCTGTCCAAAACTTGTTTCCTGTCTTGTTAATTATATCCATTCTGACGGGAGTGAGTTGAGATCTCATTGTAGTTTTGATTTGCATTTCCCTGACAGTTACTGATGTTGAAGCTCTTTTCATGTGCCTGTTGGCCATTTATATCTCCATGGATATCTATATCTTCTTTGGAGAACTGTCTGTTCAGATCTTCTTGCCTATTGTTAAATTGGTTTTTTTTGTTGTTGTTGTTGAGATGTATGAGTTCTTTATATGTTTTGGATATTAACCCCTTATCTGATATTTGGTTTGCAAATATCTTCTCCCAGTTGTTAGTTTGTCTTTTTGTTTTGTTGATGGTTTCCTTTGCTGTGCAGAAGCCTTTTAGTTTGATGTAGTCCAATTTGTTTGTTATTTCTATTGTTTCCCTTGCCTCGTCAGACATGGTACTTGAAAATATGCTGCTAAGGGGCTGACCCTGTGGCCGAGTGGTTAAGTTCGTGCGCTCCATTGCAGGCGGCCCGGTGTTTTGTTGGTTCGAATCCTGGGCGTGGACATGGCACTGCTCATCAAACCACACTGAGGCAGCGTCCCACATGCCACAACTAGAAGGACCCACAACGAAGAATATACAACTATGTACCGGGGAGCTTTGGGGAGAAAAAGGAAAAAAATAAAATCTTTAAAAAAAAAAAAAAAAAGAAAATATGCTGCTAAGACCGGTGTTGAAGAGTGTACTGCCTGTGTTTTCTTCTAGAAGTTTCATGGTTTCAGGTCTTACATTCAAGTCTTTAATCCATTTTGAGTTAATTTTTGTGTATGATGTAAGATAATAGTCTACTTTCATTCTTTTGCACATGACTGTACAGTTTTCCCATTTATTGAAGAGACTTTCCTTTCTCCATTGTATGTTCTTGGTTCCCTTGTTGAAAATTAGCTGTCCATAGATATGTAGATTTATTTCTGGGCTTTTGATTCTGTCCCATTGATCTGTGTGTCTGTTTTTGTGCCAGTACTATGCTGTTTTGTTTACTATAGCTTTGTAGTATATTTTGAAATCAGGGAGTGTGATACCTCCAGCATTGTTCGTTTTTCGCAGGGTTCATTTAGCTATTTAGGGTCTTTTGTAGTTCCATATAAATTTTAGGATTCCTTGCTCTATTTCTGTGAAAAATGTTGTTGGAACTTTGATAGGGATTGCATTGAATCTGTAGATTGCTTTGGGAAGTATGGACATTTTAACTATGTTAATTCTTCCAATCCAAGAGCACAGAGTATCTTTCCATATCTTTGTGTCTTTTTCAATTTCCCCTG
The DNA here is from genome assembly GCF_021613505.1 of Equus quagga. Taxonomy (NCBI): domain Eukaryota; kingdom Metazoa; phylum Chordata; class Mammalia; order Perissodactyla; family Equidae; genus Equus; species Equus quagga. The sequence goes on from NC_060268.1 coordinate 149,029,728, forward strand.
CAATGTTTTATAGTTTTCAGTGTACAGATCTTTCACCTATTTAGTTAAATTTATTCTGAGATATTTATTCTTTTTATTGCAGTTGTAAATGGGATTGTATTCTTAATTTATCTTTCTGCTACTTCATTGTTAGTGTATAGAAACACAACTGACTTTTATATGTTGATTTTGTATCCTCCAACTTTACTGTATTCATTTATTATTTCTAAAAGTTTTGTGGTGGATTCTTTAGGATTTTCTGTGTATAAAATCATGGCATCTGCAAATAGTGACAGTTTCACTTATTTCTTTCCAATTTGGATCCCTTTTATTTCTTTTTCTTGCCTGCCTGCTCTGGCTAGGACTTCCAATGCTGTGTTAGGTAAGTGTGGTGAAAGTGGGCATCCTTGTTTGGTTCTTGTTCTTATAGGGATAGCTTTCAGTTTTTCTCTGTGGAGAATGATGTTAGCTGTGGGTTTGTCATATAAGGCCTTTATTATGTAGAGGTACTTTCCTTCCATACCCATTTTATTCAGAGTTTTTTTTTTTTTATCATATATGGATGCTGCATCTTGTCAAATGCTTTCTCTGCATCTATTGAGATGATAATGTGACTTTTATTCTTCATTTTGTTAATGTGGTGTATCATGTTGATTGATTCGAAGATGTTGAACTATCCCTGCATCCCTGGAATAAATCCCTCTTGATCATGGTGTATGATCTTTTTAATGTATTGTTGCATTCTATTTGCTAGTATTTTTTTGAGAATTTTTGCATTGATGTTCATCAGTGATAGTGGCCTATAATTTTCTTTTTTGTGTGTTGTCCTTGTCTGTTTCTGGTGTTAGGGTAATGTTGGCTTAGTAGATTGAGTTAGGAAGCTTCCCCTCTTATTCAACTTTTTGAAAGAGTTTGAGAAGAATAGGTGTTAAGTCTTCTGTGAATATTTGGTAGAATTCACCAGGGAAGCTGTCTGGTCCTAGACTTTTATTTTTTGGGAAGTTGTTGATTACTGCTTTGATCTCCTTACTGGTGATTGGTATATTTGAATTCTCTGTTTCTTCTTGATTCAGTTTTTGAAGGTTGTATAATTCTAAGAATTTATCCATTTCTTCCAGATTATCCAATTTGTTGGTGTATAGCTTTTCATAGTATTCTCTTATAATCTTTTGTATTTCTGAGGTGTCTGTTATAATTTCTCCTCTTTCATTTCTGATTTTATTTATTTGAGCCTTCTCTCTTTTTTTCTTGGTGTGTCTAGCTAAAGGTTTGTCAATTTTGTCTCTCTTTTCAAAGAACCAGCTCTTGGTTTCATTGATTTTTTTTCTATTTTTCTTTTAGTCTGTAATTCATTTATTTCTGCTCTGATTTTTATTATTTCCTTCCTTCTACTGATTTGGGGCTTTGTTTGTTATTTTCCAGTTCCTTTAGCTGCACAGTTAGATTGTTTATTTGAGATTTTTCTTGTTCATTGAGGTAGGCTTGTATTGCTAAAAACTTCCCTCTTCGAACTGCTTTTACTGTATCCTAGAAAATTTGGCATGTTGTATGTTCATTTTCATTTGTCTTCAGGTATATTTTGATTTCTCCTTTGGTTTCTTCATTGACCCAGTCATTGTTCAGTAGCATTTTGTTTTATCTCCACATATTTGTGGCTTTTCCGATTTTCTTCCTGTAGTTGATTTCTAGTTTTCATATCGTTGTGGTCAGAAAAGATGCTTGGTATTATTTCAGTCTTTCTAGATATATTGAGACTTATTTTATGGCCTAATATGTGACCAGTCTTGGAGAGTGTTCCATGTGCATTTGAAAAGAATGTGTAGTCTGTGGTTTTTGGGTGGAATGTTCTACTAAGTCCATCTGGTCTAATGTCTTATTTAAAGCCAATGTTTCCTTATTGATCTTCTGTTTGGATGATCTATGCATTGGTGTAAGTAGAGTGTTAAAGTCATCTACTATTATTGTGTTACTGTCTAGTTCTCCTTTTATGTCTGTTAATAATTGTTTTATATATTTAGGCGCTCCTATGTTGGGTGTATAGATATTTACAAGTGTTATATCCTCTTGTTGGATTGTTCCCTTTACCATTATGTAGTGCCCTTCTTTGTCTCTTGTTATAGTTTTTGTTTTAAAGTCTATTTTGTCTGATATAGGTATTGCTACCCCAGCTTTCTTTTCATTTCTGTTTGCATGGAGTATCTTTTTCCAACCCTTCACTTTCATTTTGTGAGTATCTTTAGGTCTGAAGTATGTCTCTTGTATGCAGCATATATACAGGTCTTGTTTTTTGGCCAGTCGGCCACCCTGTGCCTTTGGATTGGAGCATTTAGTCTGTTGACATTTAAAGTAGCTATTGATAAGTATGTACTTATTGCCATTTTGTTACTTTTTTTGGGTGTTTTAGTAGTAGTTCTCTATTCCTTTCTTCTTCTCTTGCTCTCTTCCCTTGTGGTTTCATGGCTTTCTTTAGTATTATATTTGGGTTCCTTTCTCTTAGTTTTTTGTGTAGTTATAGGTTTCTGGTTTGTGATTACCATGAGGTTCATATATAATAACCTGCATGTATAACAGTCTATATTAAGTTGATGGTTTCTTTAGTTTGACCTCTTTCTTTTTTCTTTTCTTTTTTTTTTTTTGAGGAAGAGTAGCCCTGAGCTAACATCTGCCGCCAATCCTCCTCTTTTTGCTGAGGAAGACTGGCCCTGAGCTAACATTTGTGCCCATCTTCCTCTACTTTATATGTGGGACTCCCACCACAGCATGGCTTGCCAAGCAGTGCCACATCCGCACCTGGGATCTGAACCAGCAAACCCTGGACCACCGAATTGGGACACGTGAACTTAACTGCTGCGCCACTGGCTGGCCCATAGTTTGACCTCTTTCTAAAAGCTCTACTCTCTTACTCCCTTCCTCCCACATTTTATGTTTTTGATATCATATCTAACTTCTTTTTGTGTGTGTGTGTATCTGTTACCCTCTTATCATTGAAATAGGTAACTTTAGTAGTTTTGTCTTTTGACCTTCATATTATCTTCATAGGTGGTTGATCTGCTACCTTTACTGTATTTTTGCCTTTACCAGTGATTTTATTGCCTTCTTTTTGGTGATAATTTTCTTATTCCTATCTGTGGTGTTCTCTTTCCTACTTAAATAAGTCCTTTTAGCATTACTTGTAAAACTGGTTTCTTGGTGATGAACTCTTTTAATTTTTGCTTGTTTAGGAAACTCTTTCTCTCTCCTTCCATTCTGAATGATAACCTTACCGGGTAGAGTATTCTTGGCTGTAGGTTTTTTCCTTTCGGCACTTTAAATATATCGTGCCACTCCCTTCTAGCCTGTAAGCTTGCTACTGAGCAGTCCGCTGATAACCTTATGGGGTTTCCTTTGTATGTAACTTGTTGCCTTTCTCTTGTGGCTTTTAGGAGTCTCTCTTTATCTTTAATTTTTGACATTTTAATTATAATGTGTCCTGGTGTGGACCTCTTTGTGTTTATCTTGTTTGGTGCTTTTTGTGCTTCCTGTACCTACATGTCTGTTTCTTTCCTTAGGTTAGGAAAGTTTTCAGCTATTATTTCTTCAAATAGATTCTCTGCCCCTTTGTCTCCCTCTTCTCCTTCTAGGACACCTATAATATGAATGTTAGTGTGCTTGATGTTGTCCCAGAGGTTCCTTAAACTTTTCTCATTCTTTTAATTCATTTTTTCTTTTATCTGTTTAGCTTGGGTGATTTCCTCTAGTCTTTTGTTCAGCTCATTGATCCGTTCTTCTGTATCATCTACTCTGCTCTTGAGTCCCTCTAGTGGATTTTTCATTTCCAGTATTCTTCATTTCCAATTGGTTCTTTTTTACATTTTCCAATTCTTTGCTGATGTTCTCAATGAGTTCATCCGTTCTCCCAAGATCAGTGAACATCCTTATGACTTTTTGTTTGAACTCTTTGCCAGGTAGATTGTTTATTTCTGTTTCATTTAGTCCTTTTTCTGGGGTTTTGTCCTGTTTCCTTACTTAGAACGTATTCCTTTGCCCCCTCATTTTGCTTCTTTCTCTTTGCTTATATCTCTGTATTAGGTGGCTCAGCCATGTCTTCAGATCTCAGAGAGGTGGCCTTATGTAAGAGATGCCTTATGAGGCCAGCAGTGTGCTTCCCTCTCATCACCAGTTCCAAATGTTCCAGGAATGACCACTGTGTGGACTACCTGTGTCCCTCTGTTGTGGCAGGGTTGTTCTTGCTGCAGGTACCTGGGGAGGCTAGGCTGTCCCCCTGGCTGGCTAATTGTAATTCTCAGCTGGATGTGGCTTCTGTGGACCCTTCAGTCATTTTATTGGGTGTGGGGAGCCCTAGCACAGTTAGCTGCAAGGTCTGATAGCATACTCTTGTTACAGTTTTTCTGTTAGGTGAGTAGGCCCCCAGTGTGGCTGGTTGCTAGGCTCAGGGGCTTACACTTGGCTCTTGTCAGCTCTCTTAAGATTGCAGCAGAGTGGGGCTGGCCCCAGGCATGGGAGCACCCAGTTGTTTCAATCTTTGGAAGGTGGGGCTGATCCCTTATGTGGCTGTTTGAGAAGCACACATCTTCTGCAGCTGACAAGTCCCACTACCCACAGGGCCACACACACCATCAACATAGTCCTGCCCTGTGCATGCATCCTGAGCCCCTGAAGTGGACCCAGTCGCCTCACTGCAGAGGCCCCACACACTCCACCAATGCCCCCCACATTCCACCCGCTCCTAGTGCATGTCATGTCCTGCCCTGCAGAGGTGAACCCACTCACCCGGCTGCAGGGGATCCAGGCACCCAGCCTATGCAGGCCCAGAAGTTGCCCGAGGGCTTGCTGTTGGGTAGGGACAGGCCCTAGGGCAGGCTGCTTGCCCTGGCTAAGCTAGATTAAATTGGTCCTCTAGTGGCTGTGGCTCTAGTGGCTTACAGGCCAGGGGAAGAACTCCAGTGGCATCTGCCAGCATCTGTGTCAGCACTCCTGTACTAGGTCACAGTAATCACTGCCACCAATATCTCAGTCCCTGGAGAGGTCTCACCTCTCACCAAGATGCACCCAGAGCCTATCAGGTGAGTCTCTTTTCCCCCAAGGACCTTTCTTTCTCTCTGGTGATTTTAGGTTGCTTTCTGAAATGAGTGAATTTGTGCGTGGGCCCTTTAAGTGCCGTCTTTTTTCCCCTCATGTCCGATGGCTTTTCTGGGGGTATTCCCTGTTGTTGTTAGTAGCCAGCAAAGCCAGATATTAGGAGACTCGTCTCTGTTGTGCTGAGTCCAAAGGATTCTTATAGCGATAACAGTCCCCTGCTCAGGTCCCCTACTCCTCCAGGGAAGGTTGCATACCTTATGGTTGCTTCCAGCTGGCTGTGAAGCACCACGGCTTGTGAAGGGGGCTATTTTTCTCTCCAGAAAGGAATTTCTGCCTCTTCCACCTCAGTCAGGACTGTCCCTTGTAGGAGTTCTTTTTATCCAGTTTTCAGTTCTCTCTCAGGGGTAGTTGTTCCCAGAGTAGTTGTAAATTGATTGTGTCCGTGGGAGGAAGTGAGTTCAGAGTCTGCCTATGCCACCGTCTTGACACCTCTCCTCTTTCATGTTCTAAAAGAGTTTGCTTGAGAGCACTGATTCTTTCTTGGGGATATGTGAAGTCAAAACTATTTTCAGGGGCCAGCCCGGTGGCGTAGCCGGTGGCCCGGGCTAATCTTCCTCAAAAACAAAACAACAAAAAAACCCTATTTTCAAATAATACTAAGGGATTATTTATGTTAACATGCAATGCATTCATTATTGTTATTTTCAAATGAATCAATCAATATTTTTTTAAATTCTCAGTTTTAATTTTAAGCGTAAATATTGATAGTTACAATCCATAAGAACATAGCTTTTTGGAGTTTTCAGTAAGTTTTGAGAGCGTGAAAGAGACCAAAAAATTTGAGAACTGCTGCTTTAGGACAAAACTGTTCTTTTCCCTTGAAAAACAAAAGTACATACGTGTATTTCTCTGTCACTATTGTTCCTAGAGTAATGTTAACCGCTGGTATTGATGTAAACTTTTTAACCAAATAACTAATTTACATTTTACGTTGAAACACTGAAGTGGAATATTGAGAACTGTCTGTTGTAGACAATCATTTTATCAGACTGTGAAAGCTTATGAGCACACATAATACAACTTCCTACAGATACAAACATCCCTTTTACACCTTTTTTTTTGCTGAGGAAGCTTAGCCCTGAGCTAACATCTGCCACGAATCCTCCTCTTTTTGTTGAGGAAGATTGGGCCTGAGCTAACATCTGTGCCCATCTTCCTCTACTTTATATGTGGGACGCCTGCCACAGCATGGCTTGACAAGCAATGTGTAGGTCCACACCCGGGATCTGAACTGGTGAACCCCGGGCCACTGAAGTGGAATGTGCAAACACAGTGGTTACACTGTGTCACTGAGCCGGCCCCAGTCTTCTTTTTTTTTTTTTGCTTGAGGAGGAGTGGCCCTGAGCTAACATCTGTGCTGATCTTCCTCCATTTTATATGTGGGTTATTGCCACAGCATGGCTGATGAGTGGTGTAGGTCTGTGCGTGGGATCTGAACGTGCAAACCCAGGCCGCTGAAGCACACAGTGCAGCAAATGTAACCATTAGACCATGGGGCTGGCCCCTACACTTTCATTAACATGTTCCCAAACTGTAGCTTTTCTATAGCATATAAAAATAAGCAAAACTATATAAACTTAATTATGCTTAGTAATCAGTCTTCTAAGATTCTGTTGTTTTAATAATTAACTAGATATCCAACGATTATTAATTAACTTAATGTCAAGGTTTTAAGTTACCTAAAGGTATTGGAAATTATCTTCAATACGAGTTAAAGTAAAAAGTTGTCAGAATAATGATTCAAGTTAGTTGAGCACAAATTTACTTTTTTAATCATCTTAAATAGTTATGTAGGATAATGTTAGCTTATATGATCAGTAAACCTATATACATTTAGGACAGACAAACCCAAATAGACTAAAATTATCAATCAGAGAGAATAAATAGCTGTTTTTATAAACCAAAATTATCCAACTAGGCTTGTTTGCCAAAGTTGTACTTTATGTGAACTTGGATTTTATAAATGTTTCTGAATTAATTCTTGTAAGAAAAATATTTTTTAAAAGTCTAGCATGTTTAAAGTATTAGAAGTTCAACTTTCTTGTTTTCTGGGAATTTTACAAATATTCCAATTATATAAGTACTTTTTTTTTTAAATCAATAAAACCAGTTAGAACAGAGTTCTTTTAACTTAAGAAACTTTAAAATCTAAATTATTACTGCCCTCTGGAGATGAAGGGTTTGATTTATCATACACAATGAGAGGTAAAAGCCTTATGAATTACGGATGCAGAGCTCTGTATCTTTGTTTTTATAATTTCACTCACACATCATGAGTTGTAGAGAGAAAAAAAACTCACTGGTCCAGATATCAAAGATCTGCTCTTGGTGGGCATGAAATTCTTAACCACTTTGATTTCAAAATAGACAAATAGGGGCTGACCCCGTGGCTGAGTGGTTAAGTTTGTGTGCTCTGCTTCAGTGGCCCAGGGGTCACTGGTTTGGATCCTGGGTGCGGACGTGGTGCCGCTCATCAGGCCACACTGAGGTGGCATCCCACATGCCACAACTGGAAGGACCCAGAACTAAAACATGCAACTATGTACTGGGGGGATTTGGGGAGAAAAAGCAGAAAAAAAAAGATTGGCAACAGTTGTTAGTTCAGGTGCCCATCTTAAAGAAAAGAGACAAATAGACAAAGATTCACAAACGAGAGTGTCTTTTTTCTTTTACCCAAGAGATCTCTGTTGTCCATGTAGAGGGATAATCAAATAAATGGACAAACCGTAAAACCAAATTCTCAGTCGTTGCTACCACTTGGGGTAATAACTCATTAGCCATGCAGTAACTAGAAACCAAACCAAAACATACAATCTGTAGAGAAGGAAAAAAACACCAGAGAAAGAGAGTAAACAAAGTTAAATGAATATTGCCACCTGGGTTTTACTTCTGGGAGCCAAAAAAAGACATGCCTAAGCTTCAGCAGCCCATGAGGTGCACTCTTTTGGCAATGCAGTTTCCTGAATCTGTCAGGTGAATCTGCTGAGTAGCTTGGTGAAACCTCCAAAACTATTAAAAGATAATTTTCAAAAAAGATAAAATCCTGACCCTCATACAAATATAAAATGAGTCCATGCCGGTGATTTTATTTAACGTATTAATGAGGGAACCAGTAAGATGTTGCAGCAGTTTCGAAGGCAGTGGCAAAAAGCAATATAGGCATTTGGCAATGCTGAAACAGATTTATAAATAGGCACGTAACTGGTCGGTATCGGCAGGGCAGTAATCAGTTGCATTTCACAGGCCCAAATGTTTTGCATTTCTATGAACAAGAAGAATTTGCATTACTATCAGTTTTCTGCAATTTATAGAGTTGTAAAATAGCCCAAAGACAGTGAAAGGCATAAATAAGAAGGATGTGCTATATGGGACATTCAGTAGTCATTCTTGTCTATTTCAAAATCTTACACAATTTTTCTTGGCGTTAGTAGGAAACACTTTTTTTCATTTTATCTTTTACTATGCTTACCCTTTTTTTGACTATTCAAAAGTTTTTAATTTTTATGAAAATGAAATTCACCAATCTTTCTCTTTTTCTTTCTGGATTTTGAGTCATAGGAAACTTTTTCATACTACTAGGTTAAAGGGGAATCTACCCATGTTTTCTTTTGGAACTTGTGTGGTTTGATTTTTTTACTTTTACATTTCTGTTCCCTTTTGAATTTTCCTAGGGTATGGTGTGAGGAATGGCTCCAGTTTATCTTTTCTCATATGGCAATCCAGCTAGCCTAACACTTCTTTTTTTTTATGCTTTTTTGGTGAGGAAGATTGGTCCTGAGCTAACATCTGTTGCCAGTCTTCCCTTTTTTTTTCTCCCCAAAGCCCCAGTGCATGGTTATCCTAGTTGTAAGTCCTTCTAGTTCTTCTGTGTGGATGCTGTCATAGCATGGCTTGATGAGCAGTGTAGGTTCATGCCCAGGATCTGAACTGGGGAACCCTGGGCCACTGAAGCGGGATGTGCAAACCTAACCGCTATGCCACCAGACTGGTCCCTATCCTAACACTTTTTATTAAAAATAGATCTTTTTCCCATTGATTTGAGATGTTTCCATTATCATTTACTGAATTTTCATATGCAGTGGATCTATCTCTGGTTTTTCTGTTCTGTTCATTATCTATTTGTCTATTCATGTACTATATACCAACGCTTTTAATTATAGAGGCTTTATTGTTATATAGTAGTCCCCCTTTGTCTGTGGTTTCGCTTTCCGCAGTTTCAGTTACCTGCAGTCAACCACTGTTTGAAAGTATTAAATGAGAAATCCTAGAAATAAACATAAGTTTTTAATTGAGTGCTGTTCTGAGTAGCATGATGAAATCTTATGCTGTCCTGCTCTGTCCACATCTTCCCTTTGTCCGTGCTGTATACGTCTCCTACCTGTTAGTCGCCTAGAAGTTGTCTAGGTTATCAGATTGACTGTTGCGGTATCGCAGTGCTTGTGTTCAAGTAACCCTTATTTTACCTAATAGCGCCAAAGTGCAAGAGTAATGATGCTGGCAATTTGGATATGCTAAAGCAAAGTCATAAAGAGCTTCCTTTAAGTGAAAAGGTGAAAATTCTTGACTTAATAAGGAAAGGAAAAAGTTGTGTGTTGAGGTTGCTAACGTCTATAGTAACTTTTATTACAGTAGGTTTTTATAATTGTTATATTTTATTAGTTATTGTTGTTAATCTCTTACTGTACGTAATATATAAATTAAACTTTATTGTAGGTATGTATGTATAGGGAAAAACATAGTATTTGTAGGGTTTGGTACTATCCAAGGTTTCAGGAATCCACCGGGGGTCTTGGACCGGATCCCCCTCAGATAAGGGGGGACTGCTGTAATATCTGGTAGCTACCCTCACCTCATTGCTTATCTTTTTTAGCGGTTTCTTGGTGACTCTTCCTGGTTTATTCTCCCGAATGAACTTAATAATAAACTTTTCTCAATCTAGGAAAATCCTCAAAGTAGTTTATTGATATTGAGTTAAATTTATAAATTAATTAGGGAGGACAGACATCTTGATGATGTTGAATCTTTATATCTAAGAACATGTTATATCTTTCAGGAAAGTTAAAGTTTTCCACAAATAAATTAATCCACAAATAAATTTAGAATTCCTTAAAATTTTGTGTACTTTTTTGTTATTATTTTAATTGTGTGTTTTCTTACGTTAAGTCTTCTAACTAGTTCTTGCTTATATATAGGAATGCTGGTGATCTTTTAATTTTTAACCTTTTTCTTTATTAAATTTTCTTATTGTTTCTATTAATTTTTTTCCCATTGATTCCTATGGGTTTTCTAGGAATGTAATTGTATAATCTGTATTTAGAAAGAATTTTACTTCTTTTTCTTCACTTCTTATATTGCTTTGCCTAGCCCAACTTCATAGCCTAATAGTTGTAACATAATAGTTCAGACAGTGGGCATCTTTATTTTTTTCCAGACTTTAGCAAGAATGCCTTTAGTGTTTCCTCATTAAGGAGAACTCTTGCTTTTGGGCTAGGGTATTCTGTATTTTATTATGCTGAGGAAGTATTTGTTAATACTCATTTTACTTAGTGTTTTTTACATGAAAGACTACTGAATTTTATTTTGTCAGATGTCTTCTTTTTTTTTTTTTTTAAGATTGGCACCTGAGCTAACAACTGTTGCCAATCTTCTTTTTTTCCCCCTGCTTTTTTCTCCCCAAATCCCCCCAGCACATAGTTGTGTAATTTTAGTTGTAGATCCTTCTAGTTGTGGCACATGGGACGCTGCCTCAATGTGGCCTGACAAGTGGTGCCATGTCAGTGCCCAGGATCCGAACCAGTGAAACCCTGGGCCACGAGAAGCGGAGCGCGAGAACTGAACCACTCGGCCATGGGGCTGGCCCCTATCAGATGTCTTTGTGACATCTGTGGACATAGTCTTGGATTTTTCTCCTTTGCTCCATTAATATGACTGAATTTATTAATATATTTCCTATTATTGAAACATTCCTGTCTTTGTAGAATAAATCCCACTTGGCCATGATGAATTGCTCTTTTAGTGTACTGTAGGATTCTGTTTGTTCGTATGCGTTTAAAGAATTTTTTTTAATTGATATTTATAAGTGAGATTGTTCTGTAGTTTTCTTTTTTGATGGAGTCTTTTTCAGGTCTTTGAATCAAGGTAATGCTCATTTGGTTAAACAAAATTGGAAGTTTTCTTTCTTTTCTACACTTTGGAATAATATAATTAGCATTGATATTATCTGATCTTTAAAGGTTTGTTAGAATTACCCTGTGAAATCAACTGGGCCTGATGCTTTTTTTCTGTAGGAGAGTCTTTTAACTCTTTTCTCTATTTCTTCTGTGATAATTGGTCTGTTTTAGACTTTCTGTCCCTAGAGGGTCAGTAAGTTGTATTCTTTTGAAAAATTATCAATTTCTTCAAATTTACTTGAGTACAGTTGTACAAATGTAGTCTTATAACTTCTTCTGTTTTGATGGTTCTCTCCCTCTTGTCAGTTCTAATTTTGGGTATTTGTGATTTCACTCATTTTTCTCCTTGTTGCCTTAGCTGGCAGTTTGTCTGTTTTGTTGATTCTTAAAAATCTGTTTTCGAATTTATTCCCATAATTTTCTGTTTTCTAAGTCATTACTTTTTGCTTTTATTGTTAGGGATTCATTTTTTGTGATTTATTGTATTCTTTTTCTAGGTTTTTGTATTTTGTACTTGATTCACTTTATTTTATTGAAGTAATTATTTAATGCTATAATTTTTCTCTGTTGATTGCTCTAGCTGTAGCTCACATATTCTGATTTGTTTTTCTTATTGATCTTTTAAAGGAATTCTGCTATTTTCTTTTTGTATTTTCCCTTTGATCCAACAGTTTTTTAACAGTTTTTTTAAAAATTCCAGTTGTGGAGGGTCTTTTTTATCTTTAAAATGTTGCTATTTTTCGTTTTATTACATTATGGTTAGATAAATCTGTATTATTTCTGTTCTTTGAAATTCGTTGAAGTTTTATTTGTGGCTAATATATGGTTAGTTTTCATGAGTGTTCCATGTGTTCTTGAAAAAACATATTTTTTATTAGGACTCAATTTCATACACACACACACAAACACACTATCCTTATTAATTAAGTGGGTTATATCTTCTAAGGCCTCATATTGTTTTTCATCTGATCTTTCTTGGATTGAGAGAGGTGTGTTAAAGTCCCCTTTTATTAATTTGTTTCTGTCTTTTCTTACGTCTTTTATAGTTTCTGTTTTGTGAAAGTTTGTTGCTAAAGTAATGGGTATATAAATATTAATGTTATATCTTTATTTTGAACTATAATCTTTACCATAGAGTGCACCAATCATATGTATAAAGCTCAATTAATATTCTGTTTTCGTTTCCATGGTGAATAGTGTGTTCTTTTGGTTGTTTTGCTTAAGAAAGTCAATCCTTAAGAGATCTCTCCTTAATTGTAGATTAATATTCCTGTAAAGGACTTTAGTGGGGTATATAGATCATCTCTTAAACTGTGAGGCAGACTGCACATTAGATCTGCTCCAGACAGTTTAATATTTTTGTTTAATTTTCTAAATAATTCTAAATAATTCTAGTCTACATCAGCATTCATTAATCTGTTTAATTATTTAAGCTTTTTGAATTAAATTTTATTTAGCAATTCAATTTGTTATCCTAGAGGACAAATAAAATTTATATATATTTGGTGTTTCCACTTCTCATCTTTTGCATTTTAACAAGTAGCACAAAAGTAAACAGGAAGAGACATCTCTTTGGTCAGGAGTGTAAAAACAGGAAGGAGGAAGTCTATTGCAAATCTGTGTTAGCTGATTATCAATTCAGGTTTCACCATAGAGGATGTCCATTAATGATCATCATTGTCCTATGTTATTATCCAGAATTACAGTGAGTGTTAGTGTCAGTATTACAGAATGTCAACCCTAGTTATAGGAAGTAATGTTAACTAACAAACTGCACTAGGCTCTTTCCTATGCGTGGAAACAGGATACTATTAGTGAGAAAAAGTCACAGAAATTGCACATAGAAGAAAACAGGCAAGTAAAATTCAACCTCACAAATATAGGGAAAATTATTTTTTTTTGTCTTTGCTTCATTTTGATGCTTTGACAGATTGTATGATCCTTTAAGATAGGACTGTACCCTTCTAAAAAAAATTAGAGTGTATAAACTCTGTCATTTAAAAAATTGTTTGACAGAATGTCCTCAATTGAATTAGAGGAAGCACCTGGGCGTTATTTTATAAAGCATTCTAAGTGCATGTGGCAAACTAGATAAAATATTTCATGGGAAAACACACAGAAGGTGAATATTTTATAAACAAGAAATCTTTTTCAGTATTTTGTGATGAAAGAAATTGGATTCTCTGTTTATGCGTTTTTTTCCTCCTGGAGTTGCTAGATGCTGTCAGTTCCTTTGCAGCTACAGGTTACCCCTACTTGGTTGAGATAGCCAACAGTGGCAATTTAGGACCTTATTACCTTATCCTGAGTTCTTTACTTAGCTGGACAATCTTGTGGATGTTTTGAAAAAATTAAAAGTGTTGTGCAAAAGCTAGATGGCATTATATTATTTCTTCTTCTAGAGACATATTTGACATGCTCTTTTCCTCAGGAGTCTGTTAACTTAAACTTTGCCTTTAGACCTTTATTTCTGGATTATTTTGTGGTAGTGCTGCCTGCCATGTTTTGTTTTGGCACAAACAGAAAGTTAGATTGAGGGCTGAGATGATCATTATTGTGGTATTCTTGTAACCTGTTCAGTTGAGAAGCCGTGCTTTAATGGATTGGTCAGATGAGGGGGTTTGTAAACCCCTTTTAATTGTAAGAAATATGGCTTTGGGTGTGTATGTGTGTCTTAGTCAAGAATTTTTTTTGGTTTTAATTGTTGGTATTGCTCCAACTTGAGTTAGTTGAAGGAAAAATGAAAAAGAAATAGTAAAGGTTACTGAGGTATCTCATAAAATTCTTAGGGCAGTCCTACTTCTCAAAGACTGGAACAAAGAAGCAGAAGACCATGTTTCTTTCTATTTTTCTTTCGTGCTTCCCCCTGTTTTCTTCATTCTTCTCTGAAATCTGGCCTTCTCTGCTTGTCTCCGCATTTGGTGGAGGATGACCGCCCATAGTTTCCATATGTCCGTCAGGCACATATACAGCTGGCTATCTCTGAATTTCAGTTCAGAGTTCCTGAAAGAATATATCTGAGCCAGCCTGGATCAATTGTACACCTCTAGTGCAACGTACTGTGATTGGAAGTGGCTGTACTGCTCGTCCAGCTTTGTGGGTGGTCAGCAGTTCTCAGAGAGAAAGTATATGTTACAGTTGTGTTTGTGTGCTTTTCTGGGAAGAAGATCCATAACTTTTATTAAAATCATAGAGGAGGGTCTTACCATTCACCAGACCACTGCCTAAATAAAGATTGAGTGACTGCTGAAAGAGTTATAATAGAATTCCCACTACTTAAAACAGATGACCATATCAGTTAAACTGTCTTTTTCACCATGCTGTGTACTTTCCTGCCTGTGTTTACCCATGATTGAATACCTCCCTCCTTATTTTCCACCTACTTAAAAATTACCTATCATTGAATGAATTCTCATCTCAGGTTGTTTCCTGGATGAAATCTTTGCGTCTTAGAACATTGCATTCTACGTGGATACACACACACACACACACACACACACACACACACACATATATTTGTCCTGTGTGTGAATTCTTATAGCATTGATTTTTTAAAATGCTACACAGTATTATTTAGTTGGATTATTTTTTAAACATTAACTTTACTTGACATATTTCTCCCCATAAAAATGCTAGTGTTATATAGTTTCAAGGTAGTTTAAAAAACTCATAAATCTGTTAGAAGTTTTAAATTATTTTTTATTCACTAATTTCAGCGTTATCCTCATATATGACACCTAACATAAGTGAATCATAAAAATCATCTATTTGTAGACCTTCCAATGATGATGGGGAAGATAAGTGAAATACATTTTTGTTTGTATTTGACTGATACTCAGTTTCTTTAGATCTTAGACTAATGAGTCAGTGCTAATTTCCAATCAGTTTTCAGTGTAACATATGAACCCTTTTATATGTTTATTATAAATTCAAATACTAACTTTAAGGTATTCTTTAGTAAAATTATTTTTGTCTGTGTTCTTTCACTATCTGAGTGCCTACAATATGTCAGGCACTACGTAATATATAAGTTTATCCTATGCTAGATTGTCTGCACTTACCCATAGGAGCCTGGAATTGTCAGAGGATTGTTATGATTATGGTTCTCTTCTGCTGTTTTTAACCATTATACTAAAGAAATAGGTAACAGGATAAAGAAGCTTCAGAAAAGAGGGAAATCTTATTTTGATTTTGATTTTTTAGTTCTTAGTTGTTAATTAGATTGAGTATAAGCTTCACACCATATTTTGATGCAATAGTAAAAGAAAATATTGGGATTTCTAGAGGTTACTTTTTGGTGAAGGGTGCCCTCTAGTGAATCTGTTCTTTTTATTAAGATTTGTGATTCTTTTGCAATTGCAATTTGCAATTCTCACAGCATTTGTGAATTAATATAGAAGACACTTTCAGTTCTCAAGGAGTTTAGAAGATAAAACATACACTAAATAATTGCAGAATAAGTTTGATGTGTTATACAAATAAATAAAAGATAGTGTAGTAGAGACTTGACATAAAAGAGATGGGAAAATTCCAGAAAATTTCCAGGTAATGAAAAAGTTATTATCCATTATGGTTATTCATAAAATTATCCTGAAGGAACTTTCATGAGCTGAATTTTGAAGGAAGTTTAAGATTGCAATTGAGGCATATTGTGGGGGAAGGGCATCTTGGGGGTGGAAAAAGAAGTTAAGGGCAGTACCCAAAAGGATTAATACCAAAATAAAAAAAAAGTAGCAAAAAAAGGAATTATTCTGGAAAAGATTTAAATTTAATTATATTTTAAATATTTTATGCAAATGTCCAAATAATTTGTATTGTACTTGGAAACCTTTTTTCAGGGATTCAGGAAGGATTCAGCTGGGCAGCTGTGGCTTAGCGTCTTTCATGCAGTTACGGTCAGATATTGGTTGCTGCTTGGGCTGAAATCACCTGAAGGTTCAACTGGACTAGACAGCTCAGATGGCTCACTTGCATTGCTGGCAGTTGATGCGGCTGTTGTTTGAAAGTGCCCACATGTTGCCTCTCCAGCATGTCATTTTTAGGATTGTCAGATTTCTTACACGGTGGATGACTTTCCCCAGAATGGTGGAAGTTGCATGGCTTTTTTTAGCTTCTGAAGTCACATATTATTTTGTCATATTCCATTGGTCAAATAGGGACAAACTTGCCCAGATTCAAAGGAAGGGAATATAGACCCCATCTCTGAATGAAAGGTGTGTCAAAGAAATTTGGACCTATGTTATAAAACTACTTCATTTACTTTCCTGCCTCCTTGAAGAATTAGGCTCAGTGCAGATAAACTTTAATGATTTCGGGACCAATTATTCTCTGTATGAAAGTTGCCTGTGCAAATGCCTATTTTCTGCACTTGATTTCCAGTTTCTGTTGTACATGGTTGGTACTTAATGAATATTGTTGGAAAGAGTTTTTCTTTTTCTTTATCTGGAGGTTACTACCTTGGAGCTATTTCATTTCTTGTTTGCTCCTGGAAAGAGTATCAGGGAAAGTTATGGGAAGGTTATTATTCATGTTTGATATATTTGATAAAATGGTTGAAAAAATATTGAGTACTGGGTATATGATACTTTTATATTGACCATTTTCTTTCTTGCTCTTCTATATGGTTAAGTGACTATAGTAGAAATATTTTTTTCCAAGATTGAGTGGTACTTTGAGCAAGCCTTTTGTTATTTAAGATAGGGAAAATGGTATCTTTGCTATTCGTTGTTTAAAAAAAAAAGAATTCCAAATCATGTGACTTTATGGAAAAATGGGCCCCTCTCCCAAATAATATCTCATTTGCTATCTTTGAATAATATTTTAGCCCGTTGTTTCTCACATGGATGTTACTGAAATTTTGGGTACCTTAAATGTACCTAAAGGCTACTGAAGAGCGTTGCTCTGTTTCAAGTCCCACTTCTAACTCTAGCTGTAGGCTTTCAAGTGGATTGTAAACTGGTGTTGAAGATACTGCTCCTCTGAAAGATTAGATTAAATTTCCAATTTACATAGCAAGGGATACAGAAACCAAGTAGTCACTCAGGTAGGAACAGATAGAGTATCTCAGTGTAGCTTCCTCTGGTTTCCAGGATCCATGCAGGAGCACAGAGAACTGCTGAAGACTTTATCTGGGCAAAGCTTCGTTTTTGCTATGTATCTGCCCTTTTGTGGTTGGGGCTTATGTAGATCACATTCTGAAAGAGCTTAAACTAATGATTCATGTGCTTTTATTTAAGGAAATCTTTTCAAATTGTGCCTTTAAATTAATTACCAAATGACTAATTTGTTGCTTGACCAATTTGCTGAATTTGCCAAATTTAATAATATACCAAAAACCTATTTTTATAACTGTTTTTGAGATTGATAGCAAGCAGTTTGTATCAGGATGGTTTTAGTAGCTTTTGAAAATTTCTTATCAGTTTTTTTGTGATTACTTTTAACACTGTCTTCATAGCAGTATTTTTTGGGATGTTTAATTTGTCAAAAGCTGATAATCATAGGGTGGTTAATTATCTTATAAATGTATTTAATCTTCAAAAAAGTATATTTTATAGTTAGTGACCAAAATTTCGCTACTAATCAGTAAGATGGGTACCTAGAATCTGAAAAGCATTCAGTATAAATATGAAATTGCTGAAGAAGTATCATAAGCAATCTCGTTAATATGAAATACCAAATCTTAATTACTAATTACTAGAAATATAAATTTGTTTGATATGCCAGAAATTAAGCTTGGTATGCCATTTGAAGAATAGTAAAAATGCCAATGGATTAGAAAAATAAAGAGTGCTCAAGAGGATGCAAAAGCAATTTCCTAATACTAGAAATACAGAATTAAGGCTAATTGTCATTTGAGGAACTGGCAAAAAAAATGTGGTGATGTTTGAAAAAGTAGAAAATGATGTCCAAAAGCATCCAATTGGAAGTCAGAAGTAGCTGATACAATTTTGTCAGAGATAAAAGAGTGAAATTTTGTTTTCTGATGAACTTTTTATTTTTATTTTTTTGAGGAAGATTAGCCCTGAGCTAACTGCTGCCAGTCCTCCTCTTTTTGCTGAGGAAGACTGGCCCTGAGCTAACATCCATGCCCATCTTCCTCTACTTTATATATGGGATGCCTACCACAGCGTGGCTTTTGCCAAGCGGTGCCATGTCCGCACCCGGGATCCGAACCAGCCAACCCTGGGCCGCCGAGAATCGGAATGTGCCAACTTAACCACTATGCCACTGTGCTGGCCCCCTGATAAACGTTTGTAGAAAGGATTGACACCAGGAGGTTAAAGCACTGTCAGTGCCTAGGGATTCCAGAACAGTATTTCTGCCTTTAGTTTTCTAGTCTTTTGAAAGTCCATTTCCTTGCTAGAGTCATTGTGTTTTCTTAAAAGCATTTGATTGACATTTAATAGAATTCATAGGAAAGTCTGCCAGTGGCTGGCATTTTAATGGCAGTCACTCTAGGTATCTTCTCACGTTATTCTGTGTAGGCCTTAGCTATGCCTTTTTGTGGTTATGCAACTAGTGTACCATTCTATTGGAGAACAAAGGATTCTGAGATAGAGAAAGGTCATTTTAATTTTTTTCTAGAAAAGGAACTATAGTACTCCAGTAAATATAGGTAATTAAGAAGTTGGGATTGGGTACTTGGAGTTATACCAATTTTTCTCAAAGTGTAAACTTATTTTAGTAAAAGAAAGTTAAAAAATCTTTTCTCAGGAAACTAATACATTTTATTTTCTTCATAGTTATTGTGATGGAATTTTTTTTTTAAACAGTGAAGATACAGTGATAGAAAAAGACAATGAAAATAGTATAAGGATATTGGCTTTTTGGCAAAAAAATAGCCTAATATGTTACCAGTAATAAGAAGAGGGTTCTTTTTCACATAATATCTTGTGAATGTTGCTTGTTTTCCATCAGAAAGAGATGTTTTCCTTTAAAAAAAAGACCCAAAACTATGGAATATGATTGATAAATAATTTATCTTAACAGAATATTGTACCTGTCCAAAAAGTTGAAGTAGCTTGAGTTCCTCTGTTAAGACATTTGATTTGATGATAAAAGCATTAATTTTCAGTGAACCAATTTTAACAGCATCTTAGTTTTCTTATATTTATATTTATTTTAGTACCACCAGGTGGAGCCCTATACATACAATTCAAGAAGGCGGTCTGAAAGATCATTTACTTCTTTAAATTCTATAAGCCTGACATATCAGATGATCAAATACTGTGTGATAACTCATATTTCAACACTTTGCTTTGGTGTGGAAGTTTAGATATAATGAAGACAGAAAATGTGTTTGTACTTAAAAATTTTTTTAGTTATGCTTTTAAGACGTACACTTTGATTTTATGCATTCCTAGTTGCTAAAACTACAATATGTAAATAAAATCTTTGGTGCAGCATTACCCATCTTTGTTCTCTATTCATATGAAGTTTTTAAGTCATCTCTTCTTTCAAAATTGATTTTGCGTCTGCGTTTTTTGTCTGATTAGCATTACATTTTGCCAGAGGTGAGATTTTATTGTGTTAAGCTTTTGGAAGGGATGACTAAACTCTCTTATATTGAAATCATTATCTGTATATGGAGCACTAAAGTACAACCTGAGTGGAAGTTGGATAGTGGAAAATTTACCAACTTTCTAATGTCTACTCTTTCTGGTTCTGTCATATATCGGTGCATATTTATTTATAGAAACTTGATTAGGCTTTCTAATAAACATTATAAAATTCTGGGGGAACATTCTGAAAGAAGAAAAAATTATTTTCATTAAAATTGTATGTTGGTTAAAACATTTAGAACAGTAATATATTAATTATATGGATACAACTGATAACCAACTTAGAGATCAAAAAATAAGTAGTGCTGAATAATATTTTCTTTCTCGCTCTGTAAATAAAAATTTCAAAGAATAATGATTATCATTCAAAGACAAAAAAAAAAGAAATATGGATTTTTCAGAGTTCCTTTAAGTGACGTCAGACGAGTACAGGGCCCTCAGTTTTCTCTGCTTCATATTTTGCTCCTCCTTATTTTGTTGAGTTTGTAATTTAATGCTGCCTAACAATTAGCTATGCCTCAGTTCTCATCCCCTTTTTCTGCCCATTGGATGATTTCACCTGATGGGTGCAACAGTGCACATCAGGGATTCCCTATTGAGTCATTCTCAATTGTTGATCTTCAAAGGTGATCTGGTTAGTTGCTATGCTGGTAACTTCTCTGCATTCCATGCTGCTTATCACCATTTCTGATTGGAAAGTCTATGTAACATAATGGTTAAGAGCACTGGCTTTGGAGTCAGGTAGACCTGGGGTTAAATCTTGGTCCTACTACTGTGTGACTTTGGATTTAAAGACTTGATCTTCCCAAACTACATTTGTCAGTTGGGATGCTAACAGAATCTACACCATAAAGCCGTAGTGAATATTAATGAGCTAATACATGTAAAGCACTTAATAGTAAGTACTTGGTTGTGTGGTACTGGTTTTTTAATCTTCACCCCATTAAGCCAGAAGCAGCAGATAAGACTCCTGTTTAGTCAGTTATGTCACTGGGGAATTGTTGACAGGGAATACACATCTCTGCTGCTCTCTGTATCCTTCTCTCCCAACTCTCTCTCCAGATTGTCTCTATCATTAAACCTAGATCCATTCAGAGAAAAGATTGATAATTCCTGCTATGCATATGGTGCCAAGAGATTCTTGGGATAAGAGTTGCTTTTGCTTTCTTCCCTTTTCCAGTGTTCTTATGCATATCCACCCTTTCTCCCTTCCTGCCTCTCTCTGTTCAGTCAGCTATTTATTAGTGGCTATATTAGCAAATTTTTAGCCTAGTTATTTTTAATGTTACTTTTCATCAGAGTGGGTAGAGGGTTAAATCAACTACATGTAGTGATTAATTACATTTTGAGTTCTGTATGCTGGATTTTAGATTTGTGCTGCATCTATTAAATTGAGAAAGTCAGAACTAGGAACTTTCTAGGTTTGTTTCCAGGGCCAACATTCTATCTTGATGAATTTTCGATTCTAGCACTTGCCTGATCCTTCAGTACTTTCTTTAAATGTAATTTATTCCTATGGTTTGAACGTTTCTTCATCTTGGCTTCTTTTTTCCCGGTTACTCTGCTCAGAATGATCTCATTGATATAATTGTGGGTGACAAGTGGTTGTATCAGCTTGGTGCAGCTTGTACTCATGTCTGGAACAGCAAATGGTTATCAAAGGTCAGGAGAGACTAAGACTTAGTAATAGATAGATCAAGACTGACTCTTCTTTTTCATTCACAGTACTAATTCCTTAGCATTATTTTTATTTCCTTTGTTGTGACTTGTAGTTCTATTTTAACAGCAGAAAGCATGGAATATAAATAGTTTACCCATTTCAGGCTTTGGTTTCCTATTAATGGAGGGTGGATATTGCATATGTTCTGATACTGTATTTCTCCATACTAATAGCATGAATAGAAAAAGAGGCATTCACCTGTGATGTTGTAATAGATCCACTGGCAGTCTCCTGGATTACTAGTATAAAACAGGAGTGGTTGTGGTTTTAAAACTCTGGAGAATAAATTGGAAAGACACACTAAAGGATGGACTTTAAGAACTTTCTAAAATAAAATAGACTTGTGGGAAATAACTGTTGTTTCGTCTTCTTGTTATTTATGTTATATTTTTAAAAGAGATTACCGTATTGCCTTTGCACTCGCAGATGGAGTCAGACCCTCCTTTGGAGCAGCACTCTAGTAGGGCAGTCCTGAAATATCTTTTGCTGCAGTGTTACACCTGCAATAGAAAAAAAATAGCCAATTCTTTGGTATGTTCTGTTTACTACCTGATATTTTAAAAGCCAGATAAATATCAAGCTGTTTTATTAAAATATGTGACAAAAAATCTTAGAAGTGCATATATGTATTACTTGAAGAATGTAATGCTTGCTTACCATTATGAAATAAAAATTTGTGTATAGATCAGCAAGGTTGATTAGATAAACTTCCTCTTGAACATGGATTTTCCTTCAGAATAATATTGTTTGTTTAATTAAGAGTTCTTGTTTTATGTATTAATTGTAGGAAAAGCAGGAGGTGAGATTTTTATTACTGCTCAGTCACTCACTAACTAGGCTATATGGAGCAAGTCATTTACTATTTCTATGCCTGTTTCCTCATTTGTAAAAAAGGAGGCAGTGGTGTTTTCTCTGGTGTGGTATAAGAAATAAATGAAACATTA
This sequence comes from Equus quagga, assembly GCF_021613505.1. Lineage (NCBI taxonomy): Eukaryota > Metazoa > Chordata > Mammalia > Perissodactyla > Equidae > Equus > Equus quagga. Next base: position 149,052,241 of record NC_060268.1, read on the forward strand.
GATGTAAAAAATGCAAGAGGCCCCATATAAATGTCAGGTAGTAGTGGTAGTTAGCTCCTTTAGCATGGGTAGTTGAATGTTAGCCATATTTGATATTTGCAGCCAGTACTCAATTATTCAGCTGCTGGTTCCCTCGTTTAACAAGGATTTGGTTGTCTTTTGTGTGTGTGCTATGCTAGTAGCCAGTGTATATTGAGCACTTACCCTGTGTCAGTTATTGTGCTATTTTTCACGTTTACCAATTTAATCCTCATTACACTCTGATGTAGATATTATTTTTTATCCCAGGTTTTTTTGAAAGGATTGAGATTTAGAGAAGTCAGGTAGCTTACCTGAGGTTGAACAGTAAGTGTCCTTTCTGATTCTGTCCATCCATCCATTTATTTATTGACCATCTGCTATATGATAGGCACTATTCTAGGGCCGAACATACAATGGGAACAAAACAGACAAAAACTTTCTGCCCTTATGCCACTTGCATTCCAGTCGGGGAAGACAGAAAATAAATAAAAGTGTGAAATAGAGGGGCTGCCCCGTGGCTGAGTGGTTAAGTTTGCGTGCTCCGTTTCAGCTGCCCAGGGTTTCTCTGGTTTGGGTCCTGGGCACGGACATGGCATCGCTCATCAAGCCATGCTGAGGCGGCATCCCACATGCCACAACGAGAAGGACCCACAAGTTAAAATATACAACTATTGTACTGGGGGGCTTTGGGGAGAAAAAGGAAAAATAAAATCTTTAAAAAAGAAAGTGAAATAGAGAGTATATTCTGCAGTGGTAAGAGTGATGCAGTGGCAAGTACACTCTTTTATTTTAGAAAATAAAAAAAGGAAAAAATAAATCACAGAAGAGAATTGTGTGTGTATGTTTATAATATAGATTTTATAGCTAGAAGGGACTTCATCAAGAAGGGGATAAAAGACCTGAAGGAGGTGAGGGGAGACAGCCACATGTGAGAAATGTGATCCAGGTAGAGTTGAAACAGCATGTGCAAAGCATAGGACAGGAATATGCCTGGTGTGTTTCAGGAACCACAAAGAAGCCAGTGCTACTAGCATGGAATAAGTAAAGTGGAAAGTAAGTAGTAGGAAGAAGGTCAATGAGATAACATGGGGCAAAATTATATAGGACTTTATGGGCTGTTGTAAGAGAAATAGAGTTTTGAGCAAAAGAGAGACAAGGGATCTGATTTGTGTTTTAATGGGATCATTCTGTCTACTGTGTTGAAAACAGACTTAAGGGGAGCAAGGGTGGAATCGAGGAGATTGATTCGGAAGCAGTTGGCAGTAATCTAGGCAAGATACATTGATGGCTTAGTTCAGGGTGGTACTAGTGGAAGTAGTAAGGATATGGTTGGATTCTCTGAATTGTTTTTGTTGGGAGGGTGAGAGAGAGAACAGTCAGGGAGGAATTTAAGGTTTTTTACCCAAGCAACTAGAAGAAGGGAGTTTACTGAGATGAGGGAAGACCGAGAGAAGCAGGTTTGAAGATAGGAGTTTATTTTGGACACGTTTGAGATACTTATTAGCTATCCACTTGGGGAAATATAAGAGTTTGAAGTTCAGAGGAGAGATCAGGGCTGGGAATATGCCTTTGGGAGGTATCAGTGTGTTTATGGAGTTTAAAGCTCTAAGTCTGGATGAGATTGAGAGAGTAGTATAGGTAGAAAAAAGATGTCCAAGATCAGAGCCTAGCTCTATCTCAGCTCTTAAAGGTCCAAGTTCTTAATAATCATCATCCTATATTGTTTCTAGTATGATAATAGGTACTTATTAAAAACCTAAGACATAGAAGCTGCCCTCAAGAAGCATATGGTCTATATGGAGAAACAAAATTAAAATTACAATACAAGGTAATGTATGATTATGTGTCAGAATGACTGGAGAGGACTATAAGTTTACCTGTCCTGCAGATGGAAAGATTACTTGGTTTGGAAATGATTGACAAAGGCCTGTTGGAGGAAATGGGACTTGAACTGAACCTCAAATCTGGGCAACAGATGGGAAGATCCACTTTTGGAAGGTCCCCAAGACTACCCTCAGGTTCAGTGATTTACTAGGACTCACAGAATTTAGCAAAGCCGTTATACTCACACTTACTGTTTGTTACAGCAAAAGGATACAGATTAAAATCAACAACAGGAAAAGGCACATAAGGCAAGGTCTAGGAGAGTTCCAGGCAGGAGCTTCTAGTTGTCTTTTCCAATAGTCATGTGGACCAGCTTACTTATCTCAGCAATGATGTGTGACAATACTCATGGAGTATTGCCAACTAGGGAAGCTCACCCCTGTTACCCTGGTTGGTCACATAGACGTGGCTGATGGTTGCTGACCTTAGTCTCCAGCCCCTCCAGAGCGATACTGTGTGGCCCAAGGCCTCTACCCACTGTAAATTACATTGTTAGTGTAGACCATTTGGCATTGCCCAATGCCGCCAAGTAAACAAAGACATCTGTTAGGCAGGACATTCCAAAGACTTACCTCCCAGGAGCTGGGGACAAGGGCCAAACCTTTTTTTGGACAAGGTTAATCTTTTCCTGCATGGCAGGTGGAGGGTGCCCTCTATGTGGAGACAGCGTGAACTGAGATACAGGAGGAATGTGTATGCCCTGTCTAGAGAACATTGTGGTGACTGCAGTATCGCCTTATACTTGAGAATATGAACTCCAGAGCCAGACTACCAGGATTCATATCCCAGCTGTCACTTGCTAGTTGTAGAATTTATGGCAATTACATAATCTGTAACTTATCTGTAAAGCAAAGGTAATAACAATACCTACTCTGTAGGCTTGTTGTGAGGATTAAATAGTTAATATATAGGGCATTTAGAATAAGTCCTGATACATAGTAAATGCTATAGAAATCAGGAGTTTGTTCATTCATTCACTCACTGATTCTTTTTTGAGTATTAGTATGTTAAAGACTCACCTCCTGAGCCCAAGACCTTTATTTCCAGATACCTACTGATATATCTAGAAGGCTTGTGGCTCTATTTAATATTAACATGTTTAAGAAGAAAGTAAATATTTTTTTTAACCCAAATTATTTCTACTAGTGGCAGCACTATCAACTCAGTTTATCTGTTCAGGGATTTTATTTCAAGATATCAGCTGTTGCAAGGATCGGGCTTAATAAAGAATAAATTTTGGTGACCTGGGAAATTAATGTTAGCTTTCTGTTTATATACTTACAGGTCTGTGTATGATGACCAACCAAATGCGCACAAGAAGTTTATGGAAAAGTTAGATGCTTGTATCCGTAATCATGACAAGGAAATTGAAAAGATGTGTAATTTTCATCATCAAGGTTTTGTAGATGCTATTACAGAACTCCTTAAAGTAAGGGCTGATGCAGAAAAACTGAAGGTAAGAACTGGTAAAAATTCTGTTTCCCTTTACCCTCATTAAGTTACTCAAGTATTAGTTTGTGGTGCATATGTACAAGTCATTATTAAGTGTACTACTTTCAAGAAGTGAATTAGTCTATATATTTGGGAATGCTCTTTATGCTCTGTTAACACAGTTGTCATGCTAATGACAGAAGTAATCTCTTTTTTTGTAAAGCAAGTAATGCATTGACTTAACAGGATTTCTTTCCATGCAAGGAAATGAACTAAAAAAATTCAGACAGTGAAAGGCCTCATTTGCAGTTTTAGAATTTTTAAAATGTCAATTAGTACATAGAGGATAGTGATAAAAAGCTATCCTCTAAAAACCTTTAAAAATTTACTATAAATGATTGTGTTGTCAAAATTATTTAATAATATTGACACTGCTTTTTTTTCAGTTTAATAGCAATGCATAATTTTATTAAAGAAAGTTAGTCTACATTTTCTGCCACAGAGCAAAACCATTATTTATTAAATAAGTCCTGGATTTGTTCAGTCAGAATACAAAATATTTAATTATAAAAACTGTCCTATTTATCTTTCTTTACATTTGGAGAGCTTAGCAGACAGAATGACTCTAGTTCACCAAAGGTTATGATTAGAAAATCATTATATAAAGGATATTCAGATAACAAGAGACCAAATACAGCATCAATGAGGTCACTGAGCATCTTTGTTTAGAAATTAATGAGATTTTTAATAAACCAGAATGTGCTTCCTTACTATGATGACCTAATGAGTCACTTAGTATGTGGGAAAATTTGAGGTTGAGCTTTGCCTGCACCTGCAGCATTAAAATGTTGCTATGGATTGAGATTTCCGTGTTTGATGTTAATCAACCACCCAGTGTTTGCATTCAGCAAAGTATGAATGTTTAATTACCATAAAATGCAATCACCATTTCCTACAGACAATGAATGGCACATAGACCTCATTGAAGTTATCAAAAAGGGACCAGTGGTCAATTGGGTCAGTGATTTGAATTGTTTGACAGACTTAGAGAAGCAAGTAAAGTTCAAAAATCTAGAGTAAATTTGAGAAGTTTGCCACAGAATCTGTTAAAAAGAACTGTCATAAGTAATTGAAGTTAACAAAAGCCCTTTTCAATCAAAAGTTCAAGTTCAAGCTGTAGAGTTAATTTGAATTTGCATTTCTTTGTTCTAAGTTTCTCATGAAGCATGATCTGATTACAAGGGTGAGCAGTTACATCAGGGCAGTTTTATGCATATTTGTCTAACTAAGGTGAAATTATTTTTAAGGTGCAAGTTACTGATACCAACCGAAGATTTCAAGATGCTGGAAAGGAGGTGAGAAAATGATACATTTGTGTGTACTCAATATGTGGATGAGATTTAACTGTTCGTTTAAAAATATGAACATTTCTTCTTTTCTAAGGTGATAGTCCAAACAGAAGATATTATTCGATGTAGAATTCAGCAGAGGAATATTACAACTGTAGTGGAAAAATTACAGTTATGCCTTCCAGGTGAGTTAAACTTGTCTATAAGGTAACATTCGGCTTGTACATTATAATTTAATGATAGAGTATAGTCATTATTCATTATGAGAATTACAGATTATTTGGTGATTGCCCCCCAAAAGCCTATGGTTATCTGTCTTATCCCCTTTATTTCCTGAATTTTCATGGTTTTCCTATATGAGAAAGCCCTCGTTTGATGATCTGTCACATCAGTCTCCTGGAACAACCTCTGCCTTTCCATTTCCTTTCTGCCTAGTTTGTCCTTTGTCTCTCAACCCCCTCCTCCACTTTTTTTGTTTTTCCTCAGAATGCTTTCCCATGGGGAGAGTGTCTTTTGATTACATTTTCTTACTTTTTCCTAATTTGCCTAATTTTTTGCCGCCTGTTTTCTATTGTTTTCTGTTTGTTGCTTAAGCAGGTTGGTTTTGCTTTGCTCAGTCTCCTTTTGCTGATAAGGTAAGAAAACATCCAAAAGTGCTAGGTCTTCTCCCTTCTTCAGTCTTGCCTTTCCTCCTATATTTTGGAAAGACTGACCTTTTAGGTTTCTGAGTTTGTGGTCTGTCTATTAGGGCTCACATATTACTGTGACATCAAATAAATTCTGAAGAAACTAACCAGTATTTTCTTTACCCGGATATATCCTATTCAAACAAAAGGAAGCAGGTATATGTCATCTTTTTCTTCGTGTAGTAAGCTAAATCCATCTCAGTGTCCTATTCTTTAACTTATTTGTTTTTTTTAGGAAGGAACCTGAACCTCCATATCCAGGGGAATAGAATGAGACACTTTGTATAAAAATCGTATGATGTAAATTTACCTTAGAATACAAATTATATGTTAAAACTGTCAGCACATTTTATTAGCTAAAAAAATTGTTTTTTGACTTGTGAGAATAGCTTTTGTTTTTTTTAGGATCATTGAAATTCTACTCAGTTTAACTTCTGGTGGACCTGGGAGTCCACCAGAACTTTGCACATGAACTTTGAGTAAAGAAAATGTCTGCTTATTATGTTAGGTTTCAGGGTTAAGAAACCTTCCTTATAGTAATGTTTAAGAATACCTCTTTGCCACCATCAGATACACTGAAATAGCCATGAAGACAGTCTCTAAGTTTGAAGGCTTTGTTGCTGAATGGTATGTAAGTGTAAAAAATTGGGTACTGATGGAATGAGAAAGAGCTAAATTCAGCTTATTCACCTAGTGGGCTATTTGAGATAGAGAAATAAAGGGAAGTAGAGGTTAGATTTAGTTGCTGCTACTGTCTTTGCTTTCAAGGCTGGAGATGAAATCTGAGTTCATGTAAACATTGTGTTCCTAATAGCCACATACCCAACAACCTCCTTTCCTCCGTCTATCCTTCTTTGTAATTATCCACTCATAAATAACTTTTTTTGTGTCAGGAAGCATTATGGTAGATTATTGGAAATATAAAGTTCAAAATGATACAGTTCCTGCTCTGAAGGTTCCTACAGTCTAATGTGAATAAAGACAAGTAAGTCATCAATTACTGTACAATTGCTTAACTCCTCCTTAGAGTAGAAGGAGTAAGGGAGGATCTAAGAAGTCACAGGATGGGGGCTGGCCCTGTGGCCGAGTGGTCAAGTTCACATGCTCCACTTGGGTAGCGCGGGGTTTCACCGGTTTGGATCCTGGGTGCGGACATGGCACCACTCATCAAGCCATGCTGGGACAGCGTTCCACATAGCACAACCAGAAGGACCTACAACTAGAATATACAATTATGTTCTGGGGGGCTTTGGGGAGAAGAAGAAGGAAAAAAAAAGGTTGGCAACAGACGTTAGCTCAGGGCTAGTCTTTAAAAAAAAAGTCGTCACAGGGTGAAGAATGCATTTTCTTGGTACATTAGTTTTACTTGATTATTTTTGAGGAAAGCATTATTTTTATATGGAAATAATGTAAGATAGATGTGAAATTTACATGAATTATTGAGATAAAACAGGAGACTTTAAAGAAAGTTTATACTTGTAGCAGCAGTTTTAGGCTCTTTCCCAGGTTGTGTGTTCACCCTAATGTTTTGGTTGCAAAATGTGAGAAATATTGCATTACATTATAGGGGCTGTGATAGAGATGTACATAGGGTCCGCACAGTTAGGGCTGGTTCACTATAGCCACCATCGCAGTTTTTATGGTTTTCAGACGAGTAAACAGTATCTTTTGTAAACTTGAAGGCCCTTGGGGTGTAGCCATAAAATGTAGAAAATCTGGAAAAAAAATGTTGCCTATTTCTCTAGTCTAGGAATATGTGAGCTGACTTGATGGGCCAATAATAATTTACTGACTCACTTTATACTTTGAAATTCTTCTAAGGATGAATACTAATCTATGTAGTTGCATTAAAGCCTTTTTGGTGGCAGTACATCATCTTGCTGAAGCTTATAACAATTTTATTGAATAATTGCATTTCTGAGCCTTTGATAGAAATGATAATACCACTAAAGATGCTTTATTATGTTTATACCTTTATTATAATTCACTCTCTGCTGTAAGCTTTTGAGGTTTTTCTTTCTTTGTGTATTTGGTGTAAAATTTTGTTTAGTGAACTATAATACAGTTGTGTTATTTTACAGAAGTGCATCGCTTAATGACTGGGATGTGTTCTGAGAAATGTGTCAGTCAGGCAATTTTGTTGTTGTGTTAACATCATGGAATGTACTGAAGGGGAACAAAATTTGATACCCCAAAATGTATCTCTTTAACATGAGGATCATTTTAGGCTGATTATTTCTTAAGAAACAAAAGACTCAGAAAGTTTTTCTTGTTTACCTAAAAGAATTCAGATAAAAAAGCTGTCTCAGGATGGGAGTTATCACCTTAGCTTAACATGAACTAGGTGGTAGACAGGGAGGAACCTAGAAAAGCCTGTTCGTTGGGCTCCCTTCAGTGTTCTTCTGTTTCTGTGTAGCCAAACACGTTTTCCAAATGTTTTCACCTTTTCATCTACCTCTGAATTACTTTCCTTCTCTTTGGAGTCCCTGACTCTCCCCACCCAGCATATTCTTTTGTCTTTAGCTGAAGATGATATTTAAGGTAATGGACTTTGGTCATTTTTGAAAGTCACTTGATTTTCCTGGGTTTCTCCCATGTATATATGTTATTAAACTTTCATTTGTTTTTCTCTTGTTGATCTTTCTCATGTCAATTTAATTCTTAGACCAGCCAGAAGAACCTAGAAGAGTGGAGGAATATTTCTTCCTCCCCTACAGTACTTACACAAAGCTGATGGTGTAGCCTACTACACACCTAGTCTATATGATACTAATCTTGTGGGACCACTGTTGTATATTCTGTCTGGCATTGATCGAAACCTTGTTGTGTGGCACATGACTGTATTTGGTATATTGAATCAAAATCAGTCAGTCTCACTGTTGCTCAACTCTCTTTCTCAAATAACTAAAGTCTGAGCTTCCAGTTCGCCTGCAAGGAAGAGATATTAGTGAGTTTCTGGATAGGATAATTGTTGGTAGATTAACATCTCAATTATAGGTGTCAACACATGCAAGTGTTTGAAGTTTGATATAATGTATTTATATATAATGTTCAATAGATGAAGAAATTAAAATTTTTTTATTTACTTGAAGTATAAAATTTTATTTGAAGTTATAGGCCTAAAACAAAGTATAAAAAAATTAATGAATTTATAATAGGCTCTTCCCAGCTTTATTTTCATCTCTCAAAAATTTTTTCATTTTGAAAGCTAAAATTAATTATATTTTTTAATGCAGTGCTGGAAATGTACAGTAAACTAAAAGAACAGATGAGTGCAAAAAGGTGAGTTGGTTTCTTTCATTATTATTTTTAATAAGAATTTTTTTTCTGTTACTGAAGGCATAGATAAACTTACTGTAAATTATAGTGAATCATGTGAAATTTTGTATTCTACCCTTAATCTTTCTTCATGCAATTTGCCCATCAGGGTCATCTAATAAAGCAATCCCTAGCCATTTATTTGTGGATCCTTGCCCTTTTAAGTGATATTAAAGATTGGTAATATTGGTGAAGGACAAATAGACAACTGAACAGGAATGAAAAAATATTGATTAGCTTACCAAAGTGTTAATATTGCATACAATCAAAGGCTTAGTGTGTATTGTGAGTCCACAAATGAAAAGTGTGGGTACTTATATTTTGACAATGTGGGCTAATATAGTTCATGTTCTATTTTGTAACACAAATGAATACATGATAAACGAAAAATAAAGTGATTTTTAAAAATTTATTATTATTATTGTTATTTTTTTTTAAGATTTTATTCTTTTCCTTTTTCTCCCCAAAGCCCCCGGTACATAATTGTATATTCTTCATTGTGGGTCCTTCTAGTTGTGGCATGTGGGATGCTGCCTCAGTGTGGTTTGATGAGCAGTGCCATGTCCACGCCCAGGATTCGAACCAACAAAACACTGGGCCGCCTGCAGCAGAGCGCGTGAACTTAACCACTCCGACATGGGGCCAGCCCCTAAAATTTATTTTTTATTGCAGTAACATTGGTCTATCACATTACATAAATATCAGATGTACATCATTATGTTTTGATTTCTGTGTAGATTACATCATATTTACCACCCAAAGAGTAATTACAATCCATCACCCCATATGTGCCTAATCATTCCTTTTGCCCTCCCCCATCCCGCATTCCCCTCTGGTAACGACCAATCCAATCTCTGTCTCTATGTGAATGTTTGTTGTTTTTATCTTCTGCTTATGAGTGAGATGGGTATTTGACTTTTCCCTGTGACTTATTTCGCTTAGCATAATACCCTCAGGGTCCATCCATGTTGTCACAAATGGCCAGATGTCATTGTTTCTTATGACTGAGTCGTATTTCATTGTGTATATGTACGACATCTTCTTTATCCATTTGTCCCTTGATGGGTACCTGGGTTGCTTCCAAGTCTTGGCTATTGTGAATAATGCTGCGGTGAACATAGGGGTGCATATATCTTTATGCATTCATGTTTTCATGTTCTTTGGATAAATATCCAGCATTGGAATAGCTGGATAATATGGTGAGTCTATTCTTAATTTTTTGAGGAATCTCCATGCTGTTTTCCATAGTGGCTGTACCAGTTTGCACTCCCACCAGCACTGTATGAGAGTTTCCTTTTTTCCACATCCTCTCCAACACTTTTTGTTTCCTGTCTTGTTAATTATAGCCATTCTGACAGACATGAGGTGATATCTCGTTGTAGTTTTGGTTTGCATTTCCATGATTATTGGTGATGTTGAACATCTTTTCATGTGCCTTTTGGCCATCTGTGTATCTTTTTTGGAGAAATATCTGTTCAGATCTTTTGCCCATTTTTTAATTGGGTTGTTAGTTTTTTTGTTGTTGAGATGAGTTCTTTATATGTTTTGCATATTAACCCCTTATCAGGTATATGTTTTGCAAATATCTTCTCCCAATTGTTAGTTTGTTTTTTCATTTTGTTGATGGTTTCCTTTGCTGTGCAGAAGCTTTTCAGTTTGATGTAGTCCCATTTGTTTATTTTTTTCTATTGTTTCCCTTGCCTGGTCAGACATCGTACTTGAAAATATGCTGCTAAGACCGACGTCAAAGAGCATACTGCCTATGTTTTCTTCTAGAAGATTCATGGTTTCAGTTCTTACATTCAAGTCTATAATCCATTTTGAGTTAGTTTTTGTGTATGATGTAAGATAATGGTTTACTTTCATTCTTTTGCATGTGGCTGTCCAGTTTTCCCAATACCATTTATTGAAGAGACTTTCCTTTCTCCGTTGTATGTTCTTGACTCCCTTGTTGAAAATTAGCTGTCCATAGATGTGTTTATTTCTGGGCTCTTGATTCTGTTCCATTGATCTTTGTGTCTGTTTTTATGCCAGACCATGCTATTTTGGTTACTATAGCTTTGTAGTATATTTTGAAATCAGGGAGTGTGGTACCTGCAGCTTTGTTCTTTTTTCTTAGGATTCCTTTGGTTTTTCGGGGTCTTTTGTTGTTCCATATAATTTTTAGGATTCTTTGTACTATTTCTCTGAAAAATGTTGGAACTTTGATAGAGATTGTTTTATAATAACTAAAATTTCTGATATCTTGTCTTTAACTCCCACTTCCATAAGTAGAGGGATTCTGTCAGTTTCTGAGCTTTGTGAAGATTCTATAGAATAAATTAGCTTATTCTTAGCTTGTCAACTATAAACTTGGAACAGTTTTCTCAAGTCTGCTGAGTTCTTCTTTTTACCACTTATTCTTTATTTTTCCAGGTTCTAAAATTTTATTGTTCTCACTTCTCCTTTTTTCTGCATCTGTGTGGGTTTATGCTTTTTAAAAATCCCTCGATCATCGTTTTATTGGTGTTTCAAGAAAGAGTGAAAGTGAAAGCATGTATTCAGTCAGCCATCTCACTAGTATTTAAGATCCCACTTCTCTTTCCTTGGGCTTATTGTGCCCTGCCATATTTTTGAAAGGGTAAGTGTCCATATGGAGTAATGGGCATGGGCAGATGTTATTCCTGCTGATCAACCGGAGGTTGCCAATTAGTGACCTACAGAATGAAACTAGCCCCAAACTAGGTATATTTTTTTGACTTGCAAAATATTTAAAAAAATATTTTTTTATTCAGTTACTGTCACTTCACATTTGTTAAAAAAAAATTTGGATTGATATTCAGATGATGCTCAAATTTGAATCTTGACTCTTGAGCTCAAGTTTGACATCTCTGATTCTTGTTGAATCTTTTCATTTGGATGTTTGTGGAATAATATTGCAGTGTATGGGTGTACCACAGTTTGTTTATCCATTCACCTTTTGAAGGACATTTTGGTTGCTTCCAATTTCTGACAATTACGAATAAAGCTGCTGTAAACATTTGTGTGCAGGTTTTTGGGTAGACATAACTTTCATTTCATTTAAATAATTACCTAGGGGTACAATTGCTAGATCATATGATAAGACTATGTTTAGCTTTGTAGGAGACTGCCAAACTGTCTTCCAAAATGGCTTTACTATTTTTCATTTCTACCAGTAATGAATGAGAGTTCCTGTTGCTGTTGCTCCACCTCCTCACCAGGATTTGGTATTATCAGTGTTTTGGATTTTAACCATTCTATTAGGTATATGGTGGTATCTCATTGTTGTTTTAATTTGTAATTCTCTAATGGTATATGATGTTGAGCATTTTTTTGTATGTTTATTTGCTATTTATATATCTTCTTTGGTGAGGTGCCTGTTCAGATCTTTTACCCACTTTTAAATTTGATTGTTTTCTTATTGTTGAATTTTAAGTGTTCTTTGTATATTGTCGATACTAGTGCTTTATCAGATATGCATTTTGAAAATATTTTCCTCAAGTCTTTTCATTCTCTTAACAGTGTCTTTCTAGAGCAGAAGCTTTTAATTTTAATGAAGTCCAACTTACCATTTTTTTCTCCACCCATCATGCTTTGGTGTTATTTCTGAAAACTCGCTGCCAAACTCAAGATCACCTAGATTTTTCTCTTATGTTATTTTTTAGAGTTTTATAGTTTTGTGTTTTATATTTAGGCCTATTTTCCATTTTGAGTTAATTTTTCTGAAATGTGAAGGTCAGTGTTTAGATTAATTTTTTTTTAATGTGGATGTCCAGTTGTTGCATGTGGATATTCATTTGTTGAAAAGACTGCTCTTTCTCCATTGAATTGCCTTTGTTCGTTTGTCAAAGATCAGTTGACTCTATTCATGTGGGTTGACTTCTGTGCTTTCTGTTCGCTCCCATTCATCTATCTGTCAGTCCTTTTGTGAGTACCACACTCTCTTGTTTACTGTGGCTTTATAGTAAGTCTTGAAGTTGGGTAGTGTCAGTCCTTCAACTTGTTCTTCTTTAATATTGTGTTGGCTGTTCTAGGTCTTTTACTTTGTTGTATAAATTTTAGAATCAGTTTGTTGAAGTCCACAAAATAACTTGCTGGGATTTTGATTGAGATTTTGTTGAATCTATAGATCAATTTTGGAAAAACTGACATTTTGGCAATATTGAGTCTCCTGTCCATGAACCTGAAACATCTCTTCATTTATTTAGATTATCTTTGATTTCTTTCATTAGAGTTTTGTGATTTTTCTTGTATAGATGTTGTACATATTTGGTTAGATTTATATGTATTTCATTTTTTTTTTGGTGCTAATGTAAATAGTATTATATTTTTAATTTCAAGTTCCTGTTGTTCCTTGTTGGTTTATGGGAAGACAGTTGATTTTTATATGTTCACCTTGTATTCTGTGGCCTTACTATAATCACTTATTAGTTCTGAAAATTGTTTTGTCAGTTCTTCGGGATTTTCTACATAGACAATCACAGACAGAGACTTTTAGTTGTTTCCTCCCAATATGAATACTTTTTATTTCCTTTTCTTGTCTTATTGCATTAGCTATGACTTCCAGTATAGTGTTGAATAGGAGTGGTGAGGGGGAGATCTTTGCCTTGTTTCTAATCTCTTGGGGAAAAGTATCTTGTTTCTCACCATTAGGTATGTTAGCTTTGTATGATCTCTAGTCTTTTAAATTTGTTAAGGTGTTTTTTATGGTCCAGAATATGGTCTATATTAGTAAACGTATGTGAGCTTGAGTAGAATATGTATTCTGCTTTTGTCGTAGTCTATAAATGTCAAATAGATCCAGTTGATTGATGGTGCTGTTTAGTTCAACTGTATCCTTGCTGAATTTCTGCCTGCTATTTCTGTCAATTACTGTTAAAGGGGTGTTAAAGTCTCCAACAATAATAATGAATTTGTCTGTTTTGCCTTACAGTGCTATCAACTTTTGCCTCACATATTTTGATGCTCTGTTACTAGGCACATGCACATTAAGGATTGTTATGTCTTCTTAGGGGTTGACCATTTTATCATTATATAATGCTCCTCTTTATCCCTCATAATTTTCTTTGATCTGTAGTCTGCTTTATCTGAAATTAATATAGCTACTCCAGCTTTCTTTTGATTAATGTTAGCCTGGTATATCTTTCTTTGTCCTCTACTTTTGATCTTTCTCTGTCTTTATATTTAAAGTGGCTTCTTTTAGACAACATATAGTTGAGTCTTGTTTGTTTGTTTGTTTTGGTGAGGAAGATTGGCCCTGAGCATCTGAGGCAATTCTCCCTCTTTTTGCTTGAGGAAGGTTGTTGCTGAGCTAACATCTGTGCCAATCTTTCTCTGTTCTATGTGGGATGCCGCTGTGGCATGGCTTGATGAGCAGTGCTAGATCTGCATCCGGGATCTGAACCTGTGAACCCCTGGCTGCTGAAGCAGAGCATTCCAGCTTAACCACTGTACCACCAGGCTGGCCCTTAGTCATGTTTCTTTTTTTTTTTTTTAATCCACTTAGAATCATAGAACTTCTAGAAAAGAATGTAGGATGGTATTTTCACAACCCTGGGGTAAGCAAAGATATTTTTTAGAAGAGTCACCAAAAGCTACTATAAAAATTAATAAACTGGAGTTTACTTTTTTTCCATAAAGAACTCTTTTTTTTGTTTTTTTTGCAGGGAAAGATTCACCCTGAGCTAACATCTGTTGCCAATCTTTCTCTCTTTTTTTTCCTCCCCAAAGCCCCAGTACATAGTTATATATCTTAGTTGTAAATCATTCTAGTTCTTCTATGTGAGCTGCCGCCACAGCATGGCAACTGACAGATGAGTGGTATGGTTCCACAATTGGGAAGTGAACCCAGGCTGCTGAAGCAGTGAGTGCTGAACTTTAACCACTTGGCCATCAGGGCTGGCTCCAAATTGGACTTCAGATTAAAAATTTCTGCTCATCCAAAGACACTTTTAACAAAATTGATAGACAAGCCACAGACTAGGAAAAACATCTGCAATATGTTTTCTGACAAGACACATAACCACAATATTTAAAGACCTTCTACAAATTAAATGTGAAAGGAAAAAAATTAAAAATAAGGAATTTCTGTTTTCTGGTTTGACATGTAAAGAGCTTTGAAGTCATCACTTCTGCCCTCACAAAAAGATAAAAGCTAAACAAACTGAAAGTTAAAAATCTTTTTTAAGTCCATCAGAGAAATGAGATCACGTGGCAAACTGCTGCCCCCAAAACTGGAGAGGCAGGCAATACAGACTATCACAGTTTACTGAGAGTAGAAACCACTGCTGGAGCGTGGTAGGAACACTTAAGGTGATTAAGTCTGTACCAGCTTGAGACAGAAAAATTCCTGGGGGCTCAGCCTTAGGAGGACCCCCACATTTTTGAGAGTTTTACCTTCAGGAACCCTCCCAGATTCTCAGGGCGAAGATCACAGGGAAATATCAGTAGAGGGAGAAAAAAAGTAACTAGTTTGAAATGTGCTCAGAGTGCTTGCTTCTCCTTGACAAAGGCAGGCTGGGTAAATTTTGATATGCATTCCATTACCTGAATAGATGTTGACTTTTTATTTCTTGTTATTTTTCATAATCTGGTTTTTCTTCAAGGACTTGAACCACTTTATGTAAGTTGTTGGATTTGTTGGCATAAAGTTATTCATAATATTGTCCTATTATTCTTTTAACATCTGTAGGATCTGTAATAATACTTGTCTTTCTCATTCCTGATATTAGCAATTAGTGTCTTCACTTTTTTTATGGATATTTTCAAAAATATCTAACATTTATTTTCTCTCTTTTTTAAAATTTGATTTCTACTTTTATTCTTATTATTTCCGTTCTTGTGCGTGGGGTTTAATTTGTTCTTCTTTTTCTATCTTTATAAGGTGGAAATTTAGAAAAGTGATTTTAGGCCTTTCTTCTTTTTCTATTGTAAACGTTTAAAATTATGCATTTCCTGGGTCTGGCCCGTGGCTGAGTGGTTAAGTTCGTGTGCTCTGCTTTGTGTTGGCCCAGGGTTTCACCCATTCAAATCCTGGGGGCAGACATGGCCCCACTTGTCAGGCCATGTTGAGGCGGTGTCCCACGTGCCACAACTAGAAGGACCCACAACTAAAATATGCAACTATGTACTAGGGATTTGGGGAGAAAAATCAGAAAAAAAATTATGCGTTTCCTTCTGAGTGCTGCCTTAGTTGCGTCCCACAATTTTTGAAATATTATGTTTTCATTATCTTTTAGTTTGAAATATTCTCTAATATTCCTTGTTATTTTTTTAAACGCTTGGTTATTTTACAAGTGTGTTAATTTCCAAATATTTGGGGGATTCTTTCAATATATTTTAATCTTCATTATTAATTTTTAGTTTAATACTGTTGGGCCAGTGAATATACTCTTTATGATTTCCATTCTTTGACATTTACTGAGACTTGTTTGGCGGCCTATCATGTTACCTATCTTGGTGAATACTTCTTGTGTACTTGTAGAGGCTGTATATTCTGAAGCTGTAATTAGCTTTAGTGTTCTAGAAATCTCAGGTCAAGTTAGTTGTTAGTGCAGTTTAAATTTTCTAAATCCTTAATTTTTTTTTGTTGGTGAATTCTACCAGTGATAGGTTGTTTTCAACTTTTGTGGGTTTATCTGTCTTCTCTTTTGTTCTTTAAATTTTGCTTTATATGTTTCAAAGCTCTATTATTAAATGCATACACATTTATGATTATTTTATGTTCTTAGTAATTAACCCTTCATCATTATGAAATGTCCTTCTTTATCCTTGATAATATTCTATGTCCTGAATTCTACTTTGCCTGATATTCACATAGTCATTATAGTTATTCTGGCATGCTTATACTTTGTGTTTTCATCTTGTATCTTTGACACCCTTTTACTTTTAACGTCAGTTTTTATATTCAAAGTATATTTCTTGTTAACATCATATAACTGGTTCTGCTTTTTTTCTCCAATGGACAGTCTCTACTTTGTTCTTGGAGTTTTTAGACCATTTACATTTAATGTAATTATTATTGTGATTGATTTTATTTTTTAGTTTTAATTTTTTTATTGTGGTAACATTGGTTTATAACGTGGCTGATTTTAAATGCATCATCTTGCTCTTTGTTTCTTTTTGTCTCATCTATTTTTGGTTCTTACTGTCTTTCTTCTTTTATGACTGAGTTTTTAAAATATATCTTCTTTATCTCCTCTATTCATTTATTAGGTATATTCTTTGTTTAACTTTTTAGTGGTTACTCTAGAGATTACAATATGCATGTTTAACTTATCACACAGCTCACTCTCAAATAATATTATTATATTTCATCAACAGTATAAGAAACTTATAATAGTACAATTACATTTATCTCCATCTTGCCTGTTGTGCTCTTGTTTTCATACATTTTACTTGTAACATATGTTAGAAATTATATATATACAAATAGTAATTAAAACAGATTATTTTATACTTACCAATTTCTCCTTTCTGTTACTCTTTTTTTCTGTTTTGAAGATCCAGGCTTCTATCGGGTGTAATTGCCTTATGCATGCTAAACTTTGTTTAGTATTTATTGTAATACACACCTATCAACTAGAGAAAATTATTTTTGCTTTTGTCTATCTGGAAATGAGTTTACTTTACTTCCATTTTTCAACAATGGTTTTATTGGATATGGAGTTCTAGGCTGTCAGGGGTTCCCTCTCTGGCACTGCAAATATTATATTTCACTGTTTTCTGCTCTCCATTGTTTCTGTTGAGAAGTTCTATCATTCTTATCAGTGTTAGAAATTTGTAAGAGGTCTTTTTTCTTATGGTGACTTTTAAATTTTTTCTCTACATCTTTTGTTTCTATAAGTTTGACAAATGGTGTACTTAAGTGTGGTTGTCTTTGTAGTCATATTGTTTAGGATTTGTTTAGCTCAGTGGATCTGTGGGTTGATACTTTTCATCAATTTTGGCAATTTTTTGGCAATTATCTCTTCAAATATCTCTTTTGCACCATTATTTTTCTCTAGAACTCCTATTATATGTATATTAGATCATTTAATGTTGTCCCATAACTTCCAGGAACTCATTTCCTCTTTTTCACTCTTTTTTCTTTTTGTACTTTAAGTTGGCTAATTTTTTAGACCTATTTCCATTCACTGAGCCTGTTTCTGCTGATCTCAGACACTACTCCTTTTTCTCATGCTTTGTATGTATGTGTTTTAGTTTGCAAAATTTCTGTTTGGTTGTCTTTACATTCATGGATCATTTTTTCTCCTGTGTCTAGTCTGCTGTTAAGCCCATTGAATGAATGCATTCATTCTGGTATTTTTTTATTTTAAACATTTTCATATGATTTTTTGTTAGAATTTCTGTTTCTTCACTAAAATTTCCTGTGTCTTCATGCATATTGACTATTTTTTCTACTAGATTCTGTAACATTTATAATAGTTATTTTAAAATTTTTGTCTTTTAATTCCAAGATCTAGGCCTCTTATAAGTATGTTTCCATTGACTTTTTCCTTTTAGTTATGGGTTACATTTTCTGCTTATTCATGCATCTTGTACTTTTTGTTATATACAACACAGTGTATTTAAAAAGAATAGTAGAGACTGAAGTAACCACTTCTATGATAGGACAAACTCTGGTAAATTGGAAATGCTCAAGAGAAGGCAAATGAAGTAAGAATAGTGGCATAATTTGTACCTTGTGGGCCTCAGAATCATTAGAGTACTCACGTTTTCCATTTATTGATGACAAATCTTCTTTTGAAATGTCTCATATTTATAAAAACAGACAACTTGGCAGAGGTTTAACATAGGGGGAAATTTACTGTGGTAGTGTTTCCAAAAAATAAAAAATCAGAGATTTAAAAATCCCAACAGTTAGAACATTGTTACATTTATTATAATAGATTTATAAATAGGGCAATAATCTGTTTCTAAATAATTTTAGTTAGAGATAAATTCCATAATATATTGTTAAATAGGATATGAGCATATGGAACTGGAGATGTTATAGATGTATGATTGGATACTGCATGGTAGCATCAGATCATGGGTGCCTCTGATTTTCTGTTTATGGTTTTTATATTTTTCCAGTGGTTATGGATTACTGTTATTTTTTAAAAACAGCATCATGTATACCAAAAGAGAAATGGTAATCTATTATGCAAAGTTTGCTTGCATTTAGAAATAGATAAAGCTTAGGAGATTTGTGGCTAAATTTTAGAAAGGATCCAAGGTCTGATCTTTGGCTTCTGCTGTCTGCCTAAGATTATACATCTTCTGTGTGCCTTAGCCTGGGTCTCGCAGAAGCAAGGAGGTATGCCCTTATATTTTACTACTTTTTTAGGGAGTATAATTCTAGAGAAATTGAGCAAAAGAGAAATGAGATAGGGAACTTGGTAGGGCAGATATGAGGTTGAGTTATTGAGTTAGGTAATGCTTAATATTGATTAATTTCAAAGAATTTTTGGAAGTTTATATAAAGTATTGTAAATCAGAACATTTCATCCAGAAAGGGGAAAGGAGAATTAATCTTTTGGTTTCCTTTTCTCATTAGTTAAGGATTCAACCCACTGGCATTAACTGCTCACATTTCTGGGTTGTATGTGTGGGTGCTAGGAAGGTCTTGTGATGTCTCATGGCTCAGTGACACAGGGAAGCCAGGGTGGGAGGTGAGAGATGGGTAGCATGAAGGAAGGCACAGTTATGATCTCAGTTGATTGTGTCTGTGGTATGTTGCAGAAGCTACCGCTAATACATTTCATTTAGCATCTGTCACTTATGATTTCAAATATGTTATAGGCATTACCATGAATTTTCAGAAAGCGTACCTGTGTAGAGAGAATACTTTTGAGGTATACCTAATTTAAATCAAATCAGGAAATAGGCCAGGATCAAATAGTGCCTATTGACTATTAACTAATCTGTTGTGTCTGAAATGTTATTTTACTCAGAAAAGATATTATTCATGATTTCACATCATCTAAATCTGTAACGTGTTAGGTATAATCAAAATCATTGTAATGACATCACTCCACGTAACTTCTCTCCATAACATCACCTAAATATGTTAATTTCTGATCGCATGTATAGTTTATTTATAACAATTCTAATGATTTTAAATAACCAAGATAAAACTTAGGTGTCTAATTTTTAAATTAGTGGTAAGATTTTGTGACAGTTTGCAAAATATACTCTGTCTTTGAGAATATGGGCTAGAAAACCAATAAATACCTTTAAATAGCTTTTCAACTTACTGTCTTTTCAATTTACTTAACTAGTACCTTTTTTTGTTGTTTAGATAATGCCTTTTCTCATTTTAATATCCAATTCAATGGGAAGGTATAGAATATTATTTGGTTAATTAAAAAAATTACACCTACTCTGAAATGGATTTTGGTGGTGAATATTGTAGGATACTGACAATTTTGTAAAGTCTCAGTCTTTCTACAAATTAATTGTAGTATCTTGGGCAAATTACAGTAGTCCCCCCTTATCTGTGGTTTTGCTTTCTGTGGGTTCAGTTACCCTTGGTCAACCAAAGTCCAAAAATATTAAATGGAAAATTTCAGAAATAAACAATTCATAAGTTTTAAATTGCACTCCATTCTGAGTAGCATTATGAAATCTTGTGCCATCCCTTCCAGGACGTGAATCATCCCTTCCTCCAGCATATCCATGCTGTATATGCCACCTGCCTGTTAGTCACTTAGTAGCTGTCTCGGTTATCAGATTGATTGTTGTGGTATTGCAGTGCTTGTGTTCCAGTAACCCTTATTTTACTTGATAATGGCTCCAAAGCCTAGGAGTAGTGATACTGGCAATTCGGATGTGCCAAAGAGAAGCTGTAAAGTGCTTCCTTTAAGTGAAAAGGTGAAAGTCCCTGACTTAATAAGGAAAGAAAATAATGGTATGCTGAGGTTGCTAAGGTCTATAATTTTTATTACAGTACATTATAATTGTTCTATTTTATTGTTAATTACTGTTGTTAACCTGTTTCTGTGCCTCATTTATAAATTAAACTTTATCAAAGGTATGTATATATAGGAAAAAACATAGTGTATATATAGGGTTTGGTACTATCTGTGGTTTCGGGCATCCACTGGGGATCTTGGAACATATCCCCTGCAGGTAAGGGGGGACTACTGTATAAGGGGGGACTATTGTATATACTCTTTCTCTGTGTTTCAGTTTTCTCATCTGTAGATTAACAGTAATATCTGCCATAGACATCTACCTCGTAGAGGTCTAGAGAAAATTAAAGTATGTATATGAAAGTATATGTCAGTTTCTGTAGGGCACAGGCTATCCTTTACTAATTGCTACATACCCACCATGTAACCATTGCCATATAAGTCATAACCAGCAGTTCTTCTTCTAGGCATTCACTAAATATTTTGTTGAATTGAAAAAATTCACTCTATCAGTGGTGTTTTACTTGGTTTTTGTGACACTTATATTATACTAATTGCCTTAAATTGTGTAAATTTTTTTTAAAAAGTTCCTTAAAATATATTTTACTTTAAATTTGAGTTAAATACATGCTATATACTTTTTTGATGGTGATGGTTTGTGAATAGGAGAGATATTGTGAAATCACATATCAAATGGCTAAATATTCTAATTAAAGATTGGAATTATTATACATATACATTGTATTATGTGGTGACATGATAATGCTTGTAACGTTATAGATTTAGATGAAGTGAAATAGGGAAATCGTATGTCAGTATAAGTCATGAATTTTCAGCCTGCAGCTTGTTCATATAATTTATAGTTTGTGCTTGGTAAATAGAAGTAAATGTTAATTTTACGTATTTTACCTATAACTATGTCCTTTTTGGTGGGAATGTTGGACTGATTAATTATTTGGACTTGTAAAATTAATGTAATTAGAAGTTTTTATAGAGTTTTCTTTTTAACTTCTCACAGGTATTATTCTGCTCTTAAAACTATGGAACAATTAGAGAATGTGTATTTTCCCCGGGTTAGTCAATACCGGTTTTGCCAGCTAATGGTAGAAAATCTTCCTAAACTCCGTGAGGATATTAAAGAAATCTCCATGTCTGATCTCAAAGACTTTTTGGAAAGCATTCGAAAACATTCTGACAAAATAGGTGAAACAGCAATGAAACAGGTGAGATTTAAAAAGGAGAATTTTAATTTAATGTTATTTAATAATCCAGGTTATAGAATATCTCTAATGTTTACTTTTTTTACTTATATAAAATGCTTACTTTTGTTTCATTTTTACCCTTTTCTTGTCTTTCCTGATTCTTGGTTAGAGTGGATTTCATCAGCATTATCTTTTGGTTTGCAGTTTATTCCTTAAGTAAAATCAGTCTAACAGCTCATCAGCTGATCTGTCAGCAATCATTCCCCACAGGTGGTATTACATTAACTTTTGCCAGCAGTCCAATTTGGTATAGAATTAGCTGAAAGTAGCAGCCACAGAGGCATATAGTAGCCCTTTTATGCTAAGGTTCTAAGTTGCTCCCTTTTTAAAACAGAGTATTATCTTTGAATTAACAACTACAGGGCAATAATAAAAAGACAAACAATGGGGAAAGATTTGGCAGTTATAAGTTAATGTACCTACTTTTTGAGTCAGCGGTTCCTCTCCTAGGTATTTACCAATGTGAAAGGAAAACGTCTTCATGATATTCTTAGCAGCTTTGTTCACAGTTGGCTAAAAACTGGAAACAACCCAAATGGACATCAAAAGGACAATGGATACACAAATTGTACTATACTCATAAAATGGAATGTTTCTTAGCAATAAAAGGAGTGAACTGCTGATTGTACAACGTATGTGAATCGTCCAGACGTTATGATGGGCTATAGAATCTGGATACGAAACACACACTGTGTGTAATTTCATTTATATGCAGTTCTAAAGCAGGCAAAACTAATTTAAGGTGAAAAAAAAATCAGAGCAGTGGTTGCCTCTTGGTGGGGAGATTGCCTGGGAAGGGACATAAGGGGACTTTCTGAAGAGATGGAAATGTTCTATACCATGATAAAAGTATATCCACTTGTCAAAAATTGTACCGTTAAGATCTGTACATTTCAGTGTGTATAAATCTTCCTCAAAGGGAATTGTAAAAACTAACTGGGGTGTGTGTGGAGTGAGTTAAAGGTATAGATGAAATAAGAATGTATAAATATTACTTGTTGAAGATAAGTGATGAGTACTTGAGAGTTCATTATATTATTCTTTTTACTTGTTTATATTTGAAATTTTCATTAATAAAAAGTTTTAAAATGATTATAATTTAATTAAAATTTCTAAGAGTTAACTGTTAAAACTCCCACTAATCACAATGTTATAGACATAAAGCAAAGCTCAACATGCTTTCTAACTCGTGAGTTTTTTTCTCAAGTATTACAGATTATTTTAGAGAAGCTTTTATTTTATTTTTCTAATTAGAGAAATATGTCTATATCAGACTCTTGTCACATCAGAAGAAATAAAAATGAAAATTCAGTATATGAACTTTCTCCCTATTTTAACTTTTTAAAGGACTTTATAAATCGGATAATCTCTGTTATATTTCTGTTAGTTGTTTCAGCTTTTCACAATACTATATTCTATGTTAATTTGTTTAATAGATTATTTTGAGGATATATTGATTTTGAAAATTCTTTACCAGGATCAATTTACTTTAATAAAATGAAAAATGTTTACAATAGTGTAGGAGTTGTGATGTACAATACTGTTTTTTTAAAGTTGCTTTTTAAAAAAACTTTGCAGTTAACTGTTGCTTATCTGTACGTGGACTAAGGCAGATTTGATTTTCAATTTATTTTTTATAGTATTTCTTCTTCCGATTAATTAAGTGCCTGGTTGACAAAAATATCTTTATTTGCTGTAAATAAACTGAGACTACAAAATAGAACTTAAGTCAAACTTATTACCTCTCTTTTCTATAGAAGCTAGGCCTGAAGCCATTTTCCTTACCATTGGGATGATAGGAAAATGGTTCGTTGTGGGGAGTAGTTTAGGAACAGAAATGGTTGGAGTATAGGCCAATGGATTAGAGTTGAAACACCAGATTAGTAGCCTGGAAAAGATAAAGACTGAGAAAGTATGAAAGAAGATTTGAAGCCAAAGATCAGGAAAAGAATCCATAGATTCTGAATCTAGAGACTATAATTATCCCAGAGAACTGTGTAGGTTAGGAAAGCCTCAGGAATGGAGAGCTAAGTAGAACCAAAGGATTGGTTGTTAACTCACTGTTAAGCTAAAGTGTGGGATTTCATAGTTTTCCTCTGAAATGATCACTTTTCTCCTCCACTGTTCACACTTCAAGATACTAATAGGATTGGTACATTTTTTTATGACATGAGAATCAGGGGAGCCACTGATCCTTCCTGTAGCACCTCCCATTTCTTCTCAGGATCCTAAATTCTCATGACTGGCTGCCTCTGCTCAGTTGAGCGGTCTTCTCCATTGGAGCGCTCTTCAACATTATATTCTTGCCTTCAGGACCACGGTGTTTTCAGTACTTTTTCTCCTATGTCTGGCAAGGAATTCTGTGTATGCCATGGGGATAAAAAACACAATCCTTGAAAAGGTTTTTATAGTATGAGGATGTGAATAGTAGTTTAAAGTTCATGTCCCATTATACGCTTTAATTAAGAGTGTTATTATTAGACTTATCTTCTCTGACCTGTTTTTCATAGACCAGTTTAGGGCTCTCTTCTTAAGCAGTCCACCAAATTACGGGCCCTAGGATTTAAGGTTGATGAGAATGTCCTGCTAGGAGGGAATAGACTCTTCCTAGTTTTTTGTTAGTGCTGTTGAGTCGATTCTGACTCCTAGTGACCTTGTGTCCAGCAGAGCTGAACCCTGCCTGGTCTTTTTCTGCCATCCCCTCACCTTCTGGTGCTCTATCAGACAATGCTCCACTGCTATTCATAGAATTTCCATGGCCAGTTCTTTCAGAAGTGGGTGGCCAGGTCCTTCTTCCTAGTGTGTTGTAGTCTAGAAGCTCTGCTGAAACCTGTCCACTATGGGTGACCCTGCTGGTATTTGAAATACTGATGGTACAGCTTTCAACATCACAGCAACACATAGTCGCCACAGTATGACAACCGACAGGCCAGTGGTGTGGTTCCCTGACTGGGAATTGAACCCCGGCCCCTGTGGTGAGAACACTGAATCTTAACCACTAGACCACCACTTCCTGGTTTACCACCATGTTTTTCTTGTAGGGAGAATCAAGCTCACTCCCTCTGCAACTTAAACACAGACCTTTCATACAGAAAGACCTTTCCTAATCATCTGTCTATAGGGATTTTTTTCTTTACGATTTCTCCTTTAGAAAAGTGTCTCCCATGGAATTGAGAGGTTACAGAGTTTTCTTATGGTGCGAGCTAAAGTCCTTATGATCTGATAAGAAAAGTTGTATTTTGTTCTGTTTTGGTATCCCTCCTGGTTTGCTTTTAGTTTCTGGTGTTTTTTGAGCATTGGAAGTCTTCTGGAGTCTCTCATAAACTGTGGTCACTTTGGCAAAATCACAATTTGGTCCTGGAATCCCCTCAGGCAGCAAAAGTGGAAACCTCATACTTTGCAAAGTAGCTCCCTACCTTGGGTACTCTCTGTATCCTGTGCTTTATTCCAGGCTCTCATGTCTTATTTATGGATTTAGTTGTTACATATTCACTTGAATGTCCTATTGGCACCTCAAACCTAGCATTTTTAAAAGTAAACTCATCTTCTCACTAAATCTAATTTTCCTATATTTCCTATCTCAGTAGTATATCCTATTTTCACAAGTCAGAAACCAGGAAGTATTTTAGACTTTTCAGGGGTATTTATACTCTATTTAATTTGTTATTGAGTCTCACTTAGAAACTATTAATTCTACTTTTAAATATCTGTAGATTCTGTATCTTCTTCTTATATATCTGGCCTGTTGTTATATCAAATTAATTGTTCTCCTTATCTCTAGTCTTTTCTCCTTTTGCTTACTGTCCTAAAATGCAAGTATGACCATATCACTTCCTCTGTAGTGATTCCCAGTTACCCTTGGCTTAAGTTCACAGTCCTCGGCATGAAACAAAAGCCTCATCTCTTGATACCTCCTCACCCTCCTGTACTATGGCAGTATCAAGTCTCATAAATTTTTGAATTCACACATTGTTTCCTCTATCTAAAATGCCTTCCATTCTTCCAAATTTCTTAGTCCAATCAGTTCTTGTTTTTTTCTGCCAAAAGCTGGCTTAAGCATCACCTTCTCTGTGAAGTCTGCCTTCCTCATCTCACTACTTCCAGCAAGAGATGGTCACTTCCTCCCCAGTGCATATATCTGTTGTACTTTTCTGTTATGCTTTTCACACTACATTATAATTGCATATTTGAGTTTTTAACTAGACTGTGAATTTTTTAAGATAGGAATTATATCATATTTATTTTTGCCGCCTTAGGATCTAGTACTGTGCCAAATGTGAGTGGCACAAAAAGTTATTCTTTTTGAAGGAGTTTAGAGCTGAATTTTAGCAATTCTAGGGAGAACTTTTAAAAGTAAAAGACGGCCTTGCACTTGTAGTGGTTTTTTTCCCTCATTTGAATGTGAGAGATGACTCCACTATGAGTAGTCTAATGTCTAATTAGCAGTTAAATACCTAAAATTCATAGTCTCAATTAACATTTTCCATATTATATTCCCTGGCACACATTTTAATAATGTTCTTTAGGGGAAAACAACAGACTAAATGGTTAAGTAAGTTTTTAGAAATCTGGGTTAAATAAAGCTAAGCAGGTTTCTTTACTTGTGAATTGTAAATACTCTAGAAGGGAGATACAGTATGTAATATTTATCTAACTTATTTGAGCACAGAACCCCTTTTTCAAGGAATACCTGTTGAGACTGTGTGAAACATTAGTTTTGTACATAACACAGTTTGGAAGCAATACTCTAAATAAATGATTTTATACTCTAAAAGCAGAAAATCATTGACAAAGTTTGTCTGGGCACAGAGGGAGAAAGGGAATTCTGTTTCTTTTTTTTCAGTGGGTAGATTGATGTTGTAATGGAGGAAGTGAGATAGTGATTTTCTCAAGTTCAAGCCTGTGGAGGGCAGCCAGCATCAGGGTCTAGGTGAGGGGAGAGCTAGATTTCTGCAGTTTGTGTGATCGGATTATCTGGGAGTGGAGAGGTCTGATTAGCAGTCATGTATCCCTTAGAGAGAATTCATTCTGAAAGAGGCAGTGGGTAAACTTCCTACATGCTAAGAGAAGAGAGTGGCTACAATCTGACCCATCCAACAGTGGGAATGTTCCACTAATATGCATTATATAAGGAAATTACAATCCTGGAATTAAGCCCGTATTTTTTTTCAATCTCTGATGGTAAAGTTCTGATACTGAAGTATCGCTAAAATGCATAAAGCAAAATATAAGGGTTTTCAACTTCTTAATCTGTATAAATGTTTATTTTTGTCAATAATTAAGTCAATTGTGGGGTAACAGCTTCTTTGTTCTTAGTCTTCACGAACTGTGGGCATTTTCAGTGGAAATAAAATACGCTTGTAGCTTGATACTATAGTTCCTTCCATGAGATTAGTGGACATTTTGAGGAGTTGGGATTTTGGCCAAAGAGTGAACCAGTCCATCTCACCAACACACATACATGCCAATTCAGGAAGTAAATGGTCCCACATAATTTCAGGGCTTCAGGAAATTAAAAATATTTTTCCCTTACAAGATACTCACTTGGAGTTAAGGTCAGTGTATTTTATGTATGTTCATGAATGTATCATTTCTTTTTAATTTTCTGGTGTTTTCAAATTTATGTGTCTGGTTTTCCCCTTAAAAAAGAATTAGTGGTAATTCTTTTGTGAAATTTTGACCGTTCTCCAAACCAAAAGTTATTAAAATAATTGAATCACTGTTTGACTTGAATCATTCAAAGGAAGAGGAGTATACTCTTTGGTATAAAGGTAACTCTAGGATGGGAAAAAAAATCTAAGCAATGGAGCTATTAGACATGGACTTTAAAATGAGCATATTCAAGGAATTATAAGACAAGATTGGGAATTTTGGTAGATCTTTGGAAACCATAAAGCAAACCATCTGGAAATTCTAAAACTGAGAATACATTAACAAATTAAGAACTCAATGTAAAAGTGGCAGAACAGACTAGGCACAGCTGAAGAGAGAATTAATGAACCAGAGGATACAGCAGAGGAAAATAGCCAAATTGAAGCTCAGAGAGACAAAAGAATGGAAAGTACAGGAAAGAATTTAAAGACATTTGAGATAAGGTGAAAATGTTTAATATATGTGTAACCGTAGTCCCAGGAGGAGAAAAGAGAGAGAATAGGGTATAAATAACATGGACAGACCTTGAAGCTATGGATTCAAAAACGTCTGTGAATTCTAAGCAGGAGAAATACAAAAAACCATAGTTAGGCGTATAATAGTGAAATGCTGAAAACTAAAGAAAAGAAGAAAATCTTAAAAGCAGCCAGAGGAAAAAAATCTCTTACCCTCAAAAGAGCAATAATAACAACCAATCAATAGCTAAATTCTCAGCAGAATCAATGGAAGCCAAAAAACACTGACATAATATATCTGAAGTGCTGATAAACCTTATCTGTTAACCTGGAATTCCATACCCAGCAAAAATATCTTTCAGAAATGGAGTTGAAATTATGATATTTTTTCAGATAAACAGAAACCTAGAGAGTTTATTTCCAGCAGACCTGGACTAAAGGAAATGTTAGTGTTTTCAGAGAGAAAGAAAATGATCTTAGTTAGAAACCCAGAGATTCAGGAAATAAATAGAAAGGGCAACTATTTTGGGTAAAATTACATATCTTTCAATGTATAAAACAAAAGCATCCTACAGAGTTTACATATATTCATACATACTTCATTTTATTCCTATTCACTTTATTGCACTTTGCAGATACTGCGTTTTTTACAAAATCCTCCACTAGCAAAAAGATTATGACTCGCTGAAGGCTCAGATGATGGTTAGCATTTTTTAGCAATAAACTATTTTTAAATCAAGGTATGTACATTGTGTTTTTAGACATAATGTCTAAATACATAATGTCTTGTACACTTAATACACTTAGTAGATGACAGTATAGTGTAAACGTATCTTTTATATGCACTGGGAAACCAAAAAATTCATGTGACTTGCTTTATTGTGATATTTGCTTTGTTGCAGTGGTCTGGAACTGAACCTGCAATATCTTCTAGGTATGCCTGTATAGAATTAACAGTGCAAAACAACAACCACATATAAGTTAAACTGGGAAAGGAATTGATATGAGTTTAAAAAACTCTATTAAATTATAGTGCTTACAGGAGATACACCTTACATGTAAACATATAGAAAGATTGAAAGCAAAAGGATGGAAAAATATATCATGCAAACATTAACCAAAAGAAGGCAGATGTTTGTATATTAATATCAAAGTAGGCTTTAAGATGAAAGTGTTAGTAGAGAGAGAAAGAGAAACATTTCACAGTGATAAAAGGTTTGATTTATTAGGAAAATAAACAATTCTAAATTTGTTTCCATCTTATAACATAGAATCAAAATATATATAGCAAAAATTGTCAGAATTAAAAGGAGAAACAGACAACTTGAAAATCGTAGTGGGAGATTTTAATGCACTCCTCTTAGTAACTACTAGAGCCAGTAGACAAATCAAAACTATATTTTTTAATTTAATTTTTATTTTTTTGGTAAGGAAGATTCACTCTGAGCTAACATCCATAGCCAACCTTGCTCTTTTTTTGCTTGAGGAAGATTAGCCCTGGGCTAACATCTGTGCCAGTCTTCCTCTGTTTTATACATGGGATCCCTCCACAGCATGGCTAATCAGTGGAGTAGGTCTATGCCCAGGATCTGAACCCACAAACCCAGGCTGCCCAAGTGGAGTGTGCAGAACTTTAACCAATTGGCCACGGGGCTGTCCCCTATGGTCCTTTTAAATAATACAGTTAACGGCTCTGCCCTAATTGACATATGTAACACTGTATCCCATGATTTCAGACTATCCATTTTTTAAGAACATTTACCAAAATTGATTATATTCTGGTTCTTAGAGAAAATGTCAGGAGATTTCAAAGGATTGAAATAATACAGAGTATGTTCTCTGACCACATTGGAATTATTCCAGAAATCAGTAATAAATGGATAAGTAGAACTCCCTTATGTTTGGAAATTAAGAAATAAAATTCTAAATAACCCATGGGTCAAAGAAGAAACTCAGTTGAAACTAGAAAATATTTTGAATTGAATTATAATGAATATATGACATAGCAAAACTTGTAGGATGCAACAGAAGTCATGTTTAAGGGAAATTTATAGCCTTACAATTATAAATCAGGAAAGAGAGACTGAAATCAATGATCTAAGTATCCATCTCAAGAATTTAGAGAAACAATAGCAAACTAAACTCAAAGAAAGTAGAAGGGTATGACATGAAAAGTACAGGTGACAAAATCAAAACCAAGTGGGATTACATCAAGCTAAAAAGCTTCTGCACAGCAAAGGAAATAATCAACAGAGTGAAAAGGCAACCTATGAAATGGGGGAAAATATTTGCAAAACTGTATGTCTGATTAGGAGTTAATCTCCAAAACACTTAAGGAACTCTTAAATTCAGTAGGAAAAAAACTAATCACTTGATTAAAAAATGGTCTAAGGACTTATATAGACATTTCTCCAGAGAAGACATTCAAATGGCCAACGGGTGTATGAGAAAATGCTTGGCATCACTAACCATCAGGGAAATACAAAGCAAAATCACAGTGGGATATCACCTCACACCTCTTAGGGCGGCTGTTGTCAAAAAAAACAAGATAAGTGTTGACAAGGACTTGCAGAAAGTGGAACACTTGCATACTGTTGGTGGGAATGCAAAATAGTATAACCGCTATGCGTAACAGTATAGAGGTTCCTCAAAAATCTGAAAATAGAACTATCATATGATTCAGCAATCCACTTCTAGGTATTTATCCAAAAGAATTGAAATCAGAATTTTAAAGCAATATTAGCACTCCCATGGTCATTGCAGCATTATTCACAATATCCAAGACATGGAAACAACCTAAACATTCCTTGACAGATGAATGGATTAAGAAAATGAGGTATGTACATACAGTGGAATACTATTCAACCTGTAAAAAGGAAATTATGAGGTATCTAAAATAATCAAATTCATAGAGTCAAAGAGTGGGATAGTGGTTGCCAGGGGCTGGCGGGAGGGGGAAATGAGTTACTAATCAACAGGCATAAAGTTTAAGTTAGGCAAGATGAATAAGCTCTAGAGGTCTGCTGTACAACATTGTACCTGTAGTTAACAATGTATTAATATATTCATATAATGCTGATATTAATAGATATTAATAATGTAATGTATGTACACTTAAAAATGTGTTAAAAGCATAGATCTAATTTTAAGTGTGCTTACCACAATAAAATACAATTTAAAAAAAAAAATGGAAGGAAGTCGTCAAGATAGGAATAGAAACCAATATAATAGAAAACAAAATATAATGGAGAGGATCAACAAAGCCAAAAGTTGGTTCTTAGTCTTTCTAATAAAATTGATAAATCTCTGCAATACTGTTCAAAAAAGAAGAGAAAGGACACAAAGCATAAATTAAAAATGAGACATCACTCCAGATCCTACACCTGCGGATATTAAAAGAAAATATGACCAAATTCTTGAACCAATTTTGACCATAATGAATTTTGAAATAATCTGATTTTTTCTTTTTCCAAAATAGGCACAACAGCAGAAAACCTTCAGTGTTACTCTGCAGATAAAGCAAAATAATGTAAAATTTGGGAAGAATATGTATATAAATGATAGAATTCCAGAAGAAAGCAGTGAAATTGTGTTGAAACATGCATTTGAGGAAGAGGAGGAGAATGAGGAGGAGAATGAAGAGGAGGTGATGGCAGTTCCTTTCTCTCTCTCTCATTCATTCATTCATTCATTGGGGGAATTTTTTCTTTTGAGTTGTATGTCTGTGTGACTCAGTCTTCTCATGTGCAAAATGAATTATGTGCATCAGTTTGTAATGAGCTATTAGGACAATAGAGCCATCTGAAATATTAGACTGCATAATTGACAGATAACAGGAAATATTGTAGATTATATTTGTAAGCATAAATAGTTGAACCTAGGTTTTCTACATAATTAGCAGTAAAATGTAAATATAGTGATACCTTTTTTGTAGTGATGACATATTTTAATTATCTGTGGAAAACATTTAATTTCCTAATGGCTTGACTTTGCCATTTAGACTAATTCTGTATAGCCTACTTTTTTTTTTATTGCTGCTGAGATACTACAAAATAATTCCAATATGGTTAAAGTTAAATTTTTTATTTCTTAAAAAAGGCTTATTAAGTTTAGAAACCTTGAAGTTATCCTTAAATATTTATTTTCTTTCATCTTCTATATCCAAATTCATTCCTAGTCCTATTGCTTCTTTTGCTCTCTCCATGAAGTTTTCTGTTAAGCTTACCTTGTTTTTTATTTTTATTTTTTGAGGAAGAGTAGCCCTGAGCTAACATCTGCTACCAATCCTCCTCTTTTTTTTTTCTTTTTTTGCTGAAGAAGACTGCCCTGAGCTAACATCTGTGCCCATCTCCCTCTACTTTATGTGTGAGATGCCTGCCACAGCATGGCTTGACAAGTGGTGCTTAGGTCCACACCCAGGATCCGAACCGGCAAACTTAACTGCTGTGCCACTGGGCTGGCCCCCTGTTAAGCTTACTTTTTATCTTTTCCTTTGAATTCCTTTTGAATTTAGTTACTACCATAAGGAGCCTAGTTATTTCTAAATGCTTTGCCTTGTAAATGAGATTTTAAACTTTTTCATTCTTTTTTTTTTGTTTTGAGGAAGATTAGCCCTGTGCTAACATCCACTGCCAATCCTCCTCTTTTTGCTGAGGAAGATTGGCCCTGAGCTAACATCGGTGCCCATCTTCCTTTACTTTATATGTGGGATACCACTACAGTGTGCCTCGATAAGTGGTGTGTAGGTCTGCCCCGGGATCTGAACCAGTGAACTCTGGGCTGCCAAAGTGGAGCACATGAACTTAACCGCTATGCCACTGGGCTGGCTCCTAAATTCTTTTTCTAGGGACCTACTAAGAGCTTTTAATTGATTGCTAAAAGGAACCATATGAATATGTGTCCATGGTCTTTTCTGTGGTTTGGAAAATAACTGAGTGTTCGCTATGTACATACCTACTATATGCCTGAGGATGAGTGAGACTATATGTATTTATTGGTGCATGTGTGTGTATATGTGTGTATGTGTATGTATATATGTGTATATGTGTGTGTATATATGTAGGTGTATATGTGTATGCATATCCAATGGATGTCTGATATTGTCCTGAATACAGACAAATGAACAGCTTTAGACAGTTTAATGTCTTTGTAATGTGGAGTTAGTGTTTCCCGATTAGTCCATTGAAATTAAATAAATACTTTGAAATCTACTTTTTTGTTCTTTCTTAATCAGTATTCAGAGAATCTCTGTATTCTCTTCTCCCTTAAATTTGGAATGGTGAAAATGGACCATCTAATCTTCTTAACTCAATTTTCCCTAGTCTGTTTTGCATATCTTTAACTGCTGGGAGCATTACCATAATGTCCCAGCCAAAATCCGTACTCTAAGAAAAACTTGTCTTTTTCCCCTGTTCTTTCAGATCTGTTTTAGTATTACTGTTTCTATCATTTTCCATAATAAGTAACACTATAATAAAAATAATTTGTCTACTCTGGGGATTCCTAAGAATACAAATGTGTTCCTTTAAAAAGAGTTTATTTCTCAAGTTTGAGAAACTTTGTACTACTCTGTTTCATCAATTCTAAGGTGCATTTTAAAAAATGTTATAACATCTCAGAATCAGGATACATCTTAAAATTGATGATATCATAGTTTCAAGTGGTAGTTGTTTTTTTCTTTTTTAGTGTTGCGTAAAATAATAGTGATGATGTCTTCAATTTGATGAAATAATAATAAATCATATGACTTAGCTGTCTCAGAGAAGGTACTTTGTCTATAGCTAAACCATAAAT
The DNA here is from genome assembly GCF_021613505.1 of Equus quagga. Taxonomy (NCBI): domain Eukaryota; kingdom Metazoa; phylum Chordata; class Mammalia; order Perissodactyla; family Equidae; genus Equus; species Equus quagga. Next base: position 149,085,989 of record NC_060268.1, read on the forward strand.
CCATGCATCATCTTTACCAAAAGCAATAATGATGTATCTAGTTACCCAGAGCAATTTTCTGGTAATCTACCAAGCATGTTAAAGATATACAATCTCTCCCTTTTATTACCTTATAATCTAAAATAGTCAACAATGATGATAAATATATAAAGGATGAACTGAACAAATGCCAAAACAGAATAAAAGGGGCATTGTGTTTATATTGTATGCTTTTTATAGTTGATAAATGTTGTAATATCAAGTCCATAAATCTTCTTGTCTTTCTTTAACTTACATTATCCAACAATGGACTAGTAGTTTGACCTTAATTTTTTTTTTTTAAACATTTTATTTTTTTTTTTCCTTTTTCTCCCCAAAGCCCCCCAGTACATAGTTGTATATTCTTCGTTGTGGGTCCTTTCTAGTTGTGGCATGTGGGACGCTGCCTCAGCATGGTTTGATGAGCAGTGCCATGTCCGCGCCCAGGATTCGAACCAACGAAACACTGGGCTGCCTGCAGCAGAGCACGTGAACTTAACCACTCGGCCACAGGGCCAGCCCCTTGACCTTAATTTTCAAAAAATGGTTTTGTTTTTCAGGTCTTAACTGTTCAGGATCTTGTTGATTTTTCCCCTGTTTACCAGTGTTTGCATATTTATTCTGTTTTGGTAAGTATCTTTTGTATATTTTTATGTGTGTGTATTATGTGTGTGTGTATATGTATATTTGTATTATTAAAAAGACATGTATGCATTTTAGGCCTGCTTTTCTAAAGGCTGAGCATAAGCTCAGTGAGCTGTAAATCTTCATGCAATAAATGTTTGTGAAATATCCACTATGTGTAAGGGCACTTAGTTTTTCTTTAACTTATTTTTTTACATTCACGCTGTACATTTTATTTTAATTTCAAATGTAAATCTGTTTATTCCCCATTTTATAAAATTATTTTATTGAGGTCATTTTGACTTACAACATTGTGTAAATTTCAGGTGTATGTTATTATATTTCAGTTTCTATATAGACTGCATTGTGTTCACCACCAATAGTCTAGGTTTTTTTGTTTTTTTGGTGAGGAAGATTGGCCCTGAGCTAACATCTGAGCCAATCTTCCTCTATTTTTCATGTGGGATGCCTCCACAGCACGTGTGTATGTCCACCCCTGGGATCCAAACCCACGAACCTTGGGGCTGCCGAAGCAGAGTGCACAAACCTAACCACTACACCACTGGGCCAGCCCCTCATTTCTTTTTTAATCCAGTTTGCCAATCTCTGTCTTTTGATTGGAGTATTAGTTCATTTACGTATAATGTAATTACTGATAAGGTAGGATTTACATGTACCATTTGTTTTAATATGTCTTATTTTTTTGTTCCTCTGTTCCTCCATTAGTATCTTCTTTTCATTAAATAGATATTTTCTTGTGTACCACTTCAATTCTTTTGTCATTTATTTATTTGTTTTAGTATTTTCTTACTGTTTGCCCTGGAGATTCAATTAACATCTTACCTTAAAACAATCTAGTTCACGTTAAACCCCCTCCTTTGTGTTATTGTTATCATACTAATTACATCTTCATACATTGGAAGCCATTGACATAGTTTTATAATTATTGCTGTATGCAGTTGTTTTTTCAGTCAGAAGTAAGGAGTTACAAATAAAAATACATTTATGCTGTCTTTATATTTACCGGTGTATTTACCTTCATTGGTGTTCTTTATTTCTTCATGTGAATTAGAGTTACTGTCTAGTGCCCTTTCATTGCTGCCTGAGGGACTCCCTTTAGTATGTCTTTTAGGAAAGGTCTGTTAGCATCAGATTCTCTCAATTTTTATTTATTGGGAATGTCTTAATTGGAAGTTACAGCGCAGTATGGTAAGTGCAATGATATGGATGTACAAGTTGATATGGGATAACATGAATAGTAACAAGCCTCAGAAAGTTGAGGAAGGCTTTCTAAAGGAAGGGACATTCATGGTGAACCCTGAAGGGAGAATAAAAGTCATACAGGGAAAAGGAACTTGGAAGCATATTTCAGGAACAGCTTGTACAAAAGCCTGGAAGTGAAAAGAAAATGGTATCTTGACTATGCTGAGATGAGGAAGGAGATGGAGGAAGCTGCTGGATCACATAGGGCCTTGTACAAGTTGAGAAGTTTAGGCTTGGCAGCTAATTTCTTTTTCTTTTTTTGAGGAAGATTAGCCCTGAGCTAACATCTGCTGCCACTCCTCCTCTTTTTGCTGAGGAAGACTGGCCCTGAGCTAACATCCATGCCCATCTTCCTCTACTTTTTTATATGTGGGACGCCTACCACAGCATGGCTTGCCAAGCAGTGCCATGTCTGCATCCAGGATCCAAACCGGAGAACCCCGGGCTGCCTAAGCGGAACGTGCAAACTTAACTGCTGCGCCACTGGGCTGGCCCCGCTAATTTCTTTATTTAGTTTCCCTCGTGACAGCCATATTTTCTTCAGTCAGTCAAAATCTATAAAGCCTAAACAGTAAGATGGGCAACTGTCCAATTGTTTGAACTTACCTTTAGTCTTCCTAATTGTCTTGATGCCAAACAAGGTTACTATCTTTTAACTCTAATGCCAAAAACTTGTTCTTGACATTCAGTGTGAAATACTGTTCAGCATTTATATTCCAGTTTTTAGAAAATTTGCAGTGACCCTTAAGGGGTAAAGAAGTTACCTCCTTAGCAATGTGTGGGTATGTGTTTTTCATTATTCCGCTGATTTTATTTTAGGGTGATGAGGAGGCATTTGAAAATTATTACCGAAAACAAAGAAAGAAACAAGCAAGACTGGTATTGCAACCCCAGTCAAATATGGTAAGTATGTGAAGATTTTGAATTGGTTATGCTGTTACTTTTGATCCCCTTGCCCTGCTTTAATTTCTTCAGAGCATTCATCACTATTCATTGAACTACAAATATTTATTGAACACTGTTCTGTATGTTGATTATGGTGATAGTTGCATGACTAGAAGTGTTTGTGAAGACTCATAGAAACAGTACATGAAAAAGAATGAATTTTATTGTGTGTAACCTATACCTCAGTGCATCTGACTATAAAACAAACAAAACAGGAAACCTCAATGAAGGCAGAAATCCAGATAGGTTTAATGAAGCACTGGATGTAGCTTTTATCCTTGGGGGCATCTGCTGAATGGGAAAGCCTGAATTTTGAGTACATGGGAATACAGAGGGCTAAGCCCAGAGCAACTCAAAGTAGGTGATAAGAGAGTGTTTCCCTTGTAAAGCTGAGGCTCCAAAGAATTGTAGCCCCCTTTTTAGGATGACCTAGAGATAAAAACCATCTAACAAAACCTCTCTGCTCCTTCTGCCAAATACTGTAAGGAAATTGCCTATCTCAAATCTTGGTGCTGAGTGAACAGAGAAAAAAAAGCTCTAAGAATTTACAACCAGCAGTTCCTCATATGTGTTTGGTACCCAAATTTATTCTCCTTGGATAGTCAAAAAAATCTCAAGTTGAAAATTTTGTTTAAAGTGGTTCCAGGCTGATATTGCCTCCAGGTGCCTAGTAGAAGCAAGTGTAGATCTCTGAACCTTCACACCAGAGTTAAAGAATATCCAGAGCTAAAGTTTCAAGGAAAATTAGCAGTTCACAGTCAAAAGTAATATCAAGCAAGTGAGAATCATTAGAAATATTGACAACAGAAATAAATCCTTAAAGACTTTCCATATTTGAATTATTAGCCATAGAATATGAAATAACACTAATATATTTAAAGAAATATATGAAATAACACTAATATATTTAAAGAAATAAAAGGCAAGCTTGATATAAATAGGAAACAAGAAACTATAGAGAATGACCACAATATGTGAAGAAAAATCAAATAGAATACCTAGAAATTAAAGATGTATTAACCAAAATTATAATTTTATGAACAGAGTTAACAGTTGATGAATTCTCTTAGTTGATCTGAAGAAATTGTCTAGAAAGCATCACAGACAAAAGCATAAAAATAGAAGAGAGACGGGAATACAGAGAGAAGGTCTAATGTATCTAGCTGGAGTTTCAGAAAGAGGATAGAACAAATGGGACAGAGGAGTGTTTGAGGACATAATGGCTGAGAATTTTCCAGGACAGATGAGAAATGGAACCCTACAGAGTAAAGCCCAAGGAATCCCACGTAGGTTAAATAAAAAGAAATACAGTCTTAGAGGCCTTACAGTGAAACTGCAGAACACCAAAAGATAAAGAGAAAATAGAAGACCTGAAAAACATTATCAGCTAACTTGATCTAATTAACGTTTGTTGAATACTCCACCCAAAACAGCAGAACGCACATGCCTTTGAAGTACACATGGAAGGTTCACAAAGATAGATCATATTCTGGCTATAAAATAATTTTCAACAAATATAAAAGACGTGAAATCATACAAAGTATGTCTTCTGACCACAGGAGAATTAAATTATTCATATGAATGAATATTGACTTTTACCTCATTCACCAATTTAAGAAATGGATCGTAGACCTAAATTTAAGAGCTAAAACTATAAAATTTTTAGAAAAAACAAAGGTTAAAATCTTTGTGACCTTGAGTTAGGCAACATTTTCTTAGGTGAGATACATAAAGCATGAACCATAAAAGAAAGAAATTGATAAACTGAACATCAAAATGAAAAACTTCTATTCTTCAAAAGGCATTCTTAAGAAAATCAAAAGACAAGACACAGATGGAGAGAAAATATTTGCAAAACTCACATCTAACAAAGGGCTTATATCCAGAATATATAAAGAACTTGTATAACTAAGTAGTTAAAGATAAACGAATGGACAAAAGATCCATATAGACATTTTACCAAAGATATACAGATGACAAGTAAGCACATGAAAAGATGTCAATATCATTTTTCATCAGGAAAATGCAAATTAAAACCACAATGAGATACCACTACATACTTACTAGAATAATTAAAATCAAAAAGGTTGATAATAGCAAGTGCTGGTGAGGATGTGGAGCAACTAGGGCTCTCATACACTTCTAGTCGGTATAAAAATTATACTACCACCTTGGAAAATAATTTGACACTTTGTTGTAATGTTAAGCTTATGCTTACCTTACGACCCAGCAGTCCTTCTCCTAGATTTTTACTCATGAAAAATGAAAATCTGTCTTCAAACAGTGGCTCATATGTGAATGTTTACAGTAGCTTTATTCATAAATGCCTAAAACTGGAAACGTCCCAAATGTCTACGAAGTAATGAATAAATTGTCACAATAGAAAAAGAACTGATAAATGCAGTGACATGGACGAATCTCAAAAGCATTTTTCTAAGTGAAAAAATTCAGATACCACAAAGTTATGTATAGTATGATTTATGTTATATGACATTTTTGAAAAGGCAAACCTATGGGACAGAATGGGATTGATGGCCAAGGAGTGGGGTTGCACAGAGTGAGTCACTACAAGGGGCATGAGGGAACTTTCTTATGAGATGGAAATGTTCTATATCTCAGTTTTGGCAGTGGTTACACAAATGTCTACCTTTGTCAAAACTCATTGGACTCTGTGTAAAAAGGTTTAATTTTACTGTATGTAAATTATACCACAATAAACTTGACCTTAAAAACAAAGATAAAGAGAAGACCTTAAAAATACGCAGAGAGAAGAAATTATTTTCACCTAAACAAGTCAATGGAATTGACTTTTCAATGCTGAAGGAAAATAACTGTCAACCTGGGATTCTATATCCAGTGAAACAAGGGCAAAGATAGACACTTTCAGACAAAGAAGAGGATAGCTTGCTACTGAGACACCCTTACTAAGCAAATTCTAAAGGATCTACTTTAGACAAAAGGAAAGCAATGCCAAATGGAAGATATGCGATGCTAAAAGGAATGAATAGCAAAGAAACTAAATATATGGGTAAATCTGTGTTTCCTATAGAAAATAATATAATAGAATATTATGGACCTTAAAACAAAATAAAATTAAAATACACAACAAAAATAGCATAAATATCAAAATGAGATAGAAGTTAACGAAATGAAACTATTCTACAGTTTCTGAATTGTCCAGAAGGTGAGTAAAAATATTGATTAATTGTAGTTTCATTACTTAAGAATGCATTATGTAATTTCTGGAGTAGAAACAGAGTATATACCTTCATATAATACAAAAAAGCTAGAATGATAAATAAAATATTCATGACTTGGAGTTGATTAAAAAAATGGTAATTTTAAACCTATAAGCACTTGATAACATTGACTCAAAATATTTAAAGCAAAATTGCCACATCTAAAAGCATAATTAGAAAAATCCATAGGCATAGTGGATTTTTGAAGGTCTCAGTATGTTATAAACCAAATAGAATGTCTTTAAAAATACGAAACATGCTTAATAGGCTTGATCTAAAGAACTACGTAGAATCTTGTTTCAACAATTGTAGAAACATATTCTTTTCAAGCACACACGGAACAATATAAAATGTGACTTTATACTGTTATAAAGCAAGTATCAAGAAGTATCAAACATCTGGTGTCATGTAGACTACATTCGCTGATCATAGTATTTTTAAACTAACAGTAATAACATTCCTCCCCCCACCTGAAAAAAAACTCAGATATTTGAAAACTTTGATCATATTTAAATATACAAAATATAACATTTGAACTTAATTGAAGTAATGAAGTATTTCATGTAATAAACGTTTATGAATGAAATTCAAATGATCAAATATTTTCCTGTATGCCTTTTGTTAAAATTATAAACAATAGGCAATTGTAGACCATTCTTAAGAAGTTTGACTTTGTTATAAATCAGATGAAAAGTCATTGGAAGGTTTTTAGCAGAAGAGACAATGATCTGATTACTGTTTGGAAAGTATCATCTCACAGCTCTCTGGAGAATAGACTATAGGGAGCAACCCTGGAAGCTGGGGAGACTAGAGAAGAAAAGGATGTAATAGCCTAAGTGAGAGATGATGGTGGTTTGAATTAGCCTGCTAAGAAGAGGGTTCTGAAATCGTATTTACTTTTTAACTGGTTTATTGTCCATCTTTTTTCAAATGCAAGTTCCATGAGGGTAAGGACGTTTTATTATTTACCAGTTTATCCCTGGTGCCTTAGAAATGTATCTGGTTTGGATCCTGGGTGTGGACATGGCACTGCTCATCAGGCCATGCTGAGGCGGCATCCTGCATGCCACAACTAGGAGGACCCACAACTAAAAATACACAACAATGTACCGGGGAACTTTGGGGAGAAAAAGGAAAAATAAAATCTTAAAAAAAAACTGTATGCAGCATATAGTAGACTCTCAATAAATATTTGTTAATAAATGTTATAGTGACTTGGAACTTACTTTCCAAATGTTACTGATATTTATTGGTTTAAATTGATTTTTATTTTTCATTTAAAGCATGAAACAGTTGATGGCTATAGAAGATATTTCACTCAAATTGTAGGGTATGTATCTAATATGGAAATAAGTATTGTTTTTATATTATGTTAAATGTCAGAAGTAATTATTTTCTATTTGGGTTTTAATTTGTTTTTAACACGTTATGTTGGTAATTACTGTTTTTAGGTTCTTTGTCGTGGAAGATCACATTTTACATGTGACCCAGGGATTAGTAACCAGGGCATACACTGATGAACTTTGGAACATGGCCCTCTCAAAGATAATTGCTGTCCTTAGAGCTCATTCAGTAAGTCAGACAATTTATATTACCAGATTTTTAATTCGGTTACTTCAAGAACTTCTGAAATGCATAATGTCGGAAGAAAATTGTACCTCCATCATTCTGCATTTTTTGTAATTGCTCAGATTTGGAAGTAGTAATGTAAGGCTTTTGTTTGTCTGGTAATATCGGGCTGTGATTTCGCAACTGACTGGTACTTCCCAAGACACTTTTAGTTCAGCATTATAGAAAATGAAGAATTAAGCTGGTCTCATTAGTCTCAACTGACCTCTTCATTAGATCACTGAAAAGCACCGTGAAGAAAGGGTTTTTAATTATCATTCCAAATTCTTTGTTTCCAAAATAAACTCCACCATCAAAACTCAATAGAACTTGCTCTTCAATGTTTATAATTTGTTTGCAATAATATAATTACAAATTTCTTAAAAATATGCAATTGTCAAAATTTGAACTCATTTGAAATAATGAACCTTTTATGTAATGAGTTTTTTTGTGAATGAGAGTAAAATAAATTATTTGCATAATATGCCTTTTGTGAAAATAATAAATATGTTAGTGTTATAAAGACTATTGAAATTAATAATTGCTCAGTTTACACTTTTTCTTACAGCCTTTTTAGTAGTTAACCTTTAGTGAAATCTTCCCATGCTTAAAATTTTGTAATCTGTTATTTATAATTTTATTACTGAGAATAGAGATTGAAACTATTTTGGAGGATTAATAGCTAATGTGATATTTAGATTATAAATACACTACTTTTTTATCAGGAATGTAGATTCTTGATACACTATTTGTCCAATGAACTACAACTTTTTCTAACATTAATAAAAAACAATATGTTTTATCAAGGTTTATATTCAGACCTGCTCTGAATATGTAAAATTATAGTATGCTTCCTATTAATTCCATGATATCAAATATGAAGTCATAGTATATTAAATGCAACATATCATACTTCGCATCTTATTAAATGCTGTTAAGGGGACAGTGAATTTTATTATCTCTGTGAAATTAATTATTTTGTTTTGATGAATTACTGAGAAAGTAAATTGTCATTCTTCTATTGGAAGAAGTAATATATTGTGTCTCTTTTTATAAGAGAATAAGTAAATAATTGAAAAGTAAAAATACGTGGTCTATGTATAAATCATTTTTTCAGTTTAAAATAATGAATTCCTTAAAATCTAAAGACTTTTAGAAAATAAGCATCATCACTTTGTCTGAAGTTTAGTGTGTGCAAATTTCAGGAAAATTTGTTTTCGTATAGTACAGATACTTTAGGTATGTCATGTGATGATTTTTCCATAAGACTTTTTACTGAATAGAGGAAGCCAGCCTTCCTCTTACTAATAACCAAGGATCTTACTAATAACCAAGATTTTAAATTTATTGTAAGACTGGCAGATTAAAGAAAAAGTTTTCAGGTTTTGTTTCTTAGTTTTTAACCAAATGACTCTGGTTTTTGTTTGTTTGTGTTTCCATCCCTCCCTCCACATTTTCCTAGTCTTACTGCACTGATCCTGATCTTGTTCTGGAGCTGAAGAATCTCATTGTAATATTTGCAGATACTTTGCAGGTGGGTAATAATCTGACATTCAATTAATGGCTATTTTGAGCACTTTTAAAGATATGACAAAATATAGAGTACACTCACTTACTTTATTGCTTATTAATGTTAGTAAATTAGTAGTAACCAAATGTTTACTTATATATTGAGATTACCCAGCACTTTTCATACCACCTCCTTCCTGATCATGAAGTTTGGACAGACCTCAGGGAATATTACAATGTTTTTAAATATTGGTCATTCAGTTAGAAAAGATAAAGTATTTCTGTAGTTGAAAAAATAAAAGTCCATGGTGTATTGAAAAGAATCCTGAACTAGAATTAGAAGATCTACCTTGAGACAATAAGCATGGGCTCTGAGAGTCACACTGACCCTGAGTTTATGTCCCACCTCTGCTGTTGGGTAATTGTCTGTCTGCACGTTTTCTAAACTTTAGATCTCCATTTGTGAAAGTGGATTTATTACTAGTTTTCAGAATTGTTTTGAGTTTTAAATGTAATAAATATGAAAACATATGGCTTGAAAGCTGTATCCACTCATCTCCTTAATTTCAAGTGTGCTATGACTGAGAAAATCACTTTACTTCTTTGAGTCTTGGTTTTTTTCTTTTTAAAAGTAAGCTTAAAACTGAATTATCTCAAAATTCAATGTCTTTGTGATGTTCAATATCGAAGTTTTAAGCTTGTCTCTCCTCTTTCCTTGATCAAAGATAAGAAAGAATTCATTGCATTTTATTTTCATGCTTAAATTTATGGGATTTTTACGGTTGGAATGACATTTCATGAAATACAGACTAGCGTTTTTCAAAGTGTGATAATAGATGTTACTTAAAAAAGAGTTCTGTGGTCAAAAACGTTTGGGAAATGCTAAGTGAGGTAAAACAGATTTCTCCACTAAAAGCCTTTCTCAGAGCAAATTTATACCATATGTTTCCAAAAGGAAGATGATTATGCGGCATTTTCCAAATATATTTGACCTTTGAATCTTTTTTCCCCCTCATAATGTCTCTTAGATCTAGAGCTTCTTATAGTGTGGAACTAATAATTTAAACTGTTTGCATCATCACGAGTGTCCCATCCTAGAATAATAGTTGTCTACTTTATTCTCAAACCTAAGAAGAAGGTTCTACAAGTTCCTTTAGTAAATTATTTTATTGCTTCATACCTTTATTAATTTGTATGCCTTATATACTGTAACACCAGAATAATGTAGGGTTTTTTGTTTTCATAAATTTTGTGACAGATGTATCTGTAATACTGATCTCTCTGCAAGAAAACTTTTGGTAAGTTTTATTGGAGACTGCCTTAAGTTTTTAGGCCTATCTGTGGGTAACTTGAGGGAGTTTTGCTATCCTTAATGACTTAAAGCATTGCTGCTCAAAAGTATGGTCCACTGGTCTGCAGACTCTTACTAGTCTGTAAATTGTTTGTTATGGATTCATAACAAAAAGGAGCTTCCATCAGAATGTAAATCAGCAACATCAAGAGTACAAAGTTTAGCTTAATTGGCATTTTTTTTTGTAGCAAGACTTTCTCGATGTAGGTACAGCATTGATTTGTATTCTGGTATAAGCTCCTTATTTCTTTGTAAACCATAGCAAACTGTTCTTGGACTGGCACTTTGAGTATAAATGAATCTAAAGTATTTGGTGTATTTCCAAGGAACTCTCCAGAGACTCAAAGAAGAGCAATAGATAATATGCAGGTAATAGAGGCATTAGAAAAGTAACAGTGGTGGGTGCATAAACCTTTGTAAGTATACCTTTCTAATCTTACTGCTTTGAAATAAGATTGAGGAAGTCAAATCAGTCCTTCTTATTTATTCAGAAATCCTGCAGTATTTTCATTTCACTGAAAATTGACAGGTTGAGTGTTAGGTAGATCTTATACAGAATTAATAAATGCTGACTTTTAAAGTTATACCCATTAATTGAAGAATTGAGGAAGGTCTTTTCATAAAAACTAATTAAAGAATATTGCATAATATTTAGTTTTAAAAACTGGCACTTTGCCACCCTAGGGAAATTTATTTTTAAATGTCACTATTTCATCATTTAGAACAAAGCTGACTAAACAACAAAGTAAAAAAAGTAACACTAGCCTATTTATAGTTCTGTTTACTACCTATTAAGCAAATCTAAAATAAACATTTATTGATTCATTCACTAATAGTTTTTGAGCACACACTATGTGCTAGCAACTTGATGATGTATAAAATGATAGAGATATAAAAATGAGTAAGACACTACGGACATAAAAATCCTTGGCTTCAAGAAATGCACAGTTTAGCTATAAACAAATAGTATGTCTAATAAGACCTACTAATATAGTGATATATTCAGGAGCTTTGGGCTCCCAAGAAGATGGAATGACTAACTTTGACTCCAGGAGTTGGGAAAGGTTATACAGAAAGTTGAAACGTGAGCTGGCTTTTGAAGGATGAGTTCAGCAAGTAAATATGAAGGAAGGGATATTAATGACAGAGAAAATAGCACGTGTAAATTATAGATAGAGGTATGGTATGGTGAGCATGAGACTGACTGAGGAGCTTAATGGTGTCAGAAACTGTAGTAGTATATGGGTGTGAGCAAAGAAGGGCAAAGAATGGTAATGAAACTGATAAGGTCATTTGACCCAGATTGTAGTAGGTTTTGTGGGACTTTAGTAAGCCTTCTATAGTTTTTAACCAGAGAAATGGCATGATTAGATTTGCACTTTGTTTCTTTTAAAGATTTTATTTTTTTCTTTTTCTCCCCAAAGCCCCTCTGTACATAGTTGTATATTTTTAGTTGTGGGTCCTTCTAGTTGTAGCATGTGGGACGCCACCTCAGTGTGGCTTGATGAGCGGTGCCATGTCCGTACCCAGGATCCGAACTGGTGAAACCTTGGGCTGCTGAAGTGGAGCGCGCGAACTTAACCACTTGGCCATGGGGCTGTCCCCTAGATTTGCACTTTTAAATGATGTTTTTGAGAGTCTGGGCAATAGATTGAGTCGAAAGAGACAGTTGGTTGAAATTTCAGTTTAGGAAGCTCTTAACAATGGTCTGGGCAAGAGACATTTAAGAACATGAAATAAAGCAGTGGCACTGGGAATATATCTGGAAGAAGCAAAGGTAGTAAATGATAGAAAAGAATGATAGATTTGAAAGAGATTTGTAAAGGTGGTAAAATCAAAAGAATTTGCTGACTGATGTGTTTGTGTATGGGGGGGCATTTAGATGATTTTCAAATTTCTTTCTGACAAACTGGATTGATGATAGAAATACTATTGACAGAGATAGGAAATAGGAAAAACACTTCGGTTAGTTGGAAAGGGAGGGGATAAATTAACTTTAATGTGCTTCCTGGCAGACTGACTGGAGATGTCTAACAGGCTTTGGAATTAAATATTTCGAATTTACAGAGGTCTAGCTAAGGATATAGACTAAGAATAATCAGAGAAAGCAGTCTTTGAAGTCAGTAGACTTGAGATTGCCCTAGAGAGCTAGAAGAAAATATTAAGGCATAGAGATAGAAGAAAAAAGGAAACTAGAAGGATTGTTCATAGATAAAAGGAGAACAAGGAGAGAGTGGTGTTAGAGAATTCAAAGCAGAAGAGTTTCAGGAAAGAAAGGTAAGGGAGAGTAGGAGATCACTGACTTTTATATTTAGGAGATAATCTTTGACATTGTTGAGAGCAGTTTCAAAAAAGGAATAGGAGTGGGAGTTAGATTGTAGTAGGTTTGGCTATGAAAGTAGTAACAAAGGGAAGAGAGGCAGCTCACAGGGCACAGAAAATTGAGGGATGGCTTTTTTGTTTTCTTTTGTTCTTGGTTTCAAAAGGGAGGAAGTTTAGCATGTTTGTTTAGCCAAGAGAAAGGAGTTAGTAGAAATTAAAGACACAGTAGTGATTTAGATAATCCACGCAGAGATTCCTATGGGAAGAGATAGGATCAAGGACATACATGAAGAGGTAAGTCTTGAAGGGGTAGAAGGACAACTCTGTGAAGTGAGCGAAATGTTTGGTCCTGATGTGGATAAGATTTCATTGAATTTGGAGTTGGAGAGGAATAAAGTTTTGAAGAGTATACATTTGATGAAAAGATGCAAATTTTCCCTATACAATAATGTCAATCTTAAATTGAAGGTGCAAAAGGAAGCCAGCGTGTTTCAGACAAAATATATTCCCTTTTCTTCTTGATCCTATTTAGAAATCACCTTCCAGGACAGAGTTATGGAGATCACTAATTTGGAGCTTTTCCTCCAGTTCTGACTGCTAATACTTTTTAAGGCTAACAATATAATCCAGAGTGAAAAGAAAGAGAAGAAATGTAAAAATTATTCCAGCTTCATAAAGCTCTTCCTAGATTCTCCCTTACCTAATGCAACCTCGTAGAAAGTCAAAAGGGTATCTTTTTTCATAAGTTGGAAGGGCATACAGTGTGATACAGTGAGCACTTTCAAACAATTCTCCAGTATTCCCAACATTTTTTAAATGAACATCTTTATTTATTTGACTTATCTGCTTTTTTTTGTGTGTGTTTTAGGGTTATGGTTTTCCAGTGAACCGACTTTTTGACCTTTTATTTGAAATAAGAGATCAATACAATGAAACACTGCTTAAGAAATGGGCTGGAGTTTTCAGGTTAGTCTAAGCCATGGTGCCTTAATGTAATGAAGAAGTTTGTCAAATGCTAAAGTAATTGATTTTGCATTTAGCAGTAAAAATGCTTATTTTTTTTATTGTGGTAAACTGCATGAGAAAAATTTACCATTTTAACCGTTTTAAAATGTACAGTTCAGTGGCATTAAGTACAGTCACGTTGTTGCAACCATCACCACCATCTTTTTCTAGAACTTTTTTATCTTCCCAAACTGAAACTCCGTAACAGTAAAACAACAACTCCTTATTCCCTTCTTCTTCCAGCTTCTGGCAATCACCATTCTACTTGGTCTTTATGAATTGGGCTACTCTAGGTACTTCATATAAGTGGAATCATACAATATTTGTCTGTTCTTTTGCCTGGATATTTCATGTAGCATAATGTCTTCAAGGTTCGTCCATGTTGTAGCATGTGTCCGAATTTCATTTCTTTCTTTTCTTTTCTTTTCTTTTTTTTGAGGAAGATTAGCCCTGGGCTAACATCTGCTACCAATCCTCCTCTTTTTGCTGGGGAAGACTGGCCCTAAGCTAACATCTGTGCCCATCTTCCTCTAGTTTATATGTGGGATGCCTGTCACAGCATAGCTTGACAAGCGGTGCATAGGTCCACACCCGGGATCAGAACTGTCGAACCCCAGGCTGCCAAAGCGAACGTGTGAACTTAACTGCTGCACCACTGGACTGGCCCCTAAATTTCGTTTCTTTTTAAGGCTGAATAATATCTCATTGTGTATATATACTCCCTTTTTATTTATCCATTCATCCATCTATGGATGTTTGGGTTATTTCTACCTTTTGGCTACTATGAAATAATGCTGCTGTGAACATTGATATACGAGTATCTGAGTCCCTGTTTTGAATTCTTTTGGGTATATACCCAGAAGTAGAATTGTTGGATTAGATAGTAAATATAAGTTTCATATTTTGAGGAATCACCATACTGTTTTCCACAGTGGCTGTACCACTTATAATCAATTTTTAATTGTACTACTTTGAGTTCTAATCGCTGTAGTTTTTTTTCCTGGTAGATGTTTGAGGTTTAAGGCTGTGAATATTCAAAGGTATTTAGTATTAGAGACAGAAATTTATAGTTTTTAAATTATATCTCGGGAAAGTTCTGTTTTTACAAACATTACTAGATTAAAAATCTTAAAGCACCTAATGAGGTGCTTTAACTGCTTCCCTGCAGGGGATGGACAAAGTATTTTAATATCTGTATAATTTTGTATTGCCGTGACAAGAGAAATCTGCTCCCTCCTTTTTAAATTCTAAAACCTTTTCTCCCTCCTTTCTTCTCTCCCTCCCCACTTCCTTCCTTCCTTTATTTCATTCTTTCAAAAACAAAAAGTCAATATTGAGATCTTACATCTAGGTCACCCAAAATATGATAGAAGTAATGTAGCAATAATATTTGATGAGATTAAAATAGAAAATATGTTAAATGACTTAACACGTGCTTGGCATTTACCTCATCAATTTTTAAAACTGTGGATGGCTGACCTTCTGAACACTGTGATAGAGATCTTTTTAAAATACCTAAGTGGTTCACAAGGTGATACACTTTCTCTTAAAATCAACTAAATAAATTTTTATTTGAGGTTTTTGTATTAATGTTCCTTAGGAGTGATTTTGTCGGGATGTTGTCTCAAATGGATTATTGACAGTCTTGATGAGTCATGTATAAGTATCAACAATTTTTGATATTTAGTATTTTAGAAATAGAGGTAGTGCTTATTGATAGGGGTGGTAATCTATAATGTATATACTATGATATAATGTGATATATCTTTATATATAGTCTTTATAAAATTTTTATTTATATATATATTTATATATATGAAATCTTTACTTATAGAGTTGATGTTGTTATTAACTTGCCCTCTTCAGAAATGTTTAAGTTTTTACAGTTGTTGATAGATTTATATTGATCCAGCTATTCTCTCTTTCTCTATCTTAAGGCTTCTAGTAGTGAGATGGCTCCCCAAGATTGGGGAATCCATGAGGTGTTGTTTTCTCTAGGAAGCTAATGGGTTCATTCAGATAGAGATAGGATTAATGTTATCCTCCATTGTAATTATGGAGAAGAACACATGATACCATGTCGATTGTTAATACGTAAATCACAAATATATTTTGACTTCTACTTGCAATACTCTTCTAGATCATGCTTTTTGCTTAGATTTTTAAGAAGTAGCAGAATTTAAGCTCTTATTATCCCTGACCTGTATTTTACAAGTATTAGTGAATTGACAACCTAACTATTAAATGGGGGAAAAGTAAAAGTTATCATCAGTACTAAATAATTAAAACTTGGCTACTTTCATGATAGAATTTATGATCTGACTACTGTCATAGTTTATCTCTGTGTGGTTCTCTTCAACTATATTGTGATTGCCAAGTGTTTTATTTTTATTTACATTCTTCATTGCCCAGCCCAAAGTATAGTGCCTTGCACAGAGTAGGAACTGAGTAAACATTTACAGAATTAGGTTCCGTAAACAGATCACTTTTAAGACTACATTAACATTTTCAGAATATGAATGTACCATTCATTAAATTATCTCTCTTTGCATATTAACTGATTCCCTGGCATTTGTATAAAGTGAGTAGTTTATGGTGTTCTAGTAGTTTTTTGCCCTGTACCTTGCCCTTTAACCCTTTATTTTTAAGTACTATTTTGAAGGAAATAGAATTAGTTGAAGCCTCTCACGATATTTTAGGTAAACAGAGCCTTATTTTAACTATCTTGTGCACCACCATGATTTACAAACCTGTGCCTTTATTTCCAGCCTCTCATCAAGACCCCAAACCCATTTATCAATTAGATATCAATCATCCACTGCTGAAACCATATCTTTCTCTTGTATTCCTGACCTCAGCAAATGTTACTGATGAAGTCGATCTACATCATTTGTCCATTTGCCATGTCTAGAAACACAGATTCATCAGGATTACACTTTCCCTCATAATCCTCTTTTAGTTTTTAAATCCTGTATATTCTACTTCTTAAAAGCTCTTGTTTCTGCCACTTCCTTTCTGCCCCCACCAGGATAGCTTTAATTGATATTTTCCTCACCTTTTATTTGGATTATGCTTCAGTCTTTCTAACTGTCCTCTCTGTGTTTATTATTGTCCTTTTCCCAGTTTATCCTCCACATAGTGGAAGATATTCACTATATGACATTCCTCTGCCTAAAACCTATTAATGGTATTCCATTGCCTACAGGATAAAATCTGAGTGCCTTAGTTTGTCCACCTGCCCAGCCTGATTTTACACCTGTCCCTTCTCTACTTTACACTCCAGTAATTCTGCACTACCTTTGGTTTTACTCCCACCTGCCACACTCACGCTTTTCACCCCTTATGCTTTTGCATGTTATGTTCCATCTTTCTGAAATGGTATTCTCCTATAATCTCACTGGAAGTGTGTCTTTAGCCCATAGCTTCTCTGTAAAGCTTCCCATGAGATGTCCCCTACCTACTCTGATAAATTTAATTACTTCTTTCTTTGTCCTATTTCTAAACCTTTCACTTCTTTTATTGTGTGTATAACACATCATTATAAACATTATAACTTGTTTGAATATCTATCTGTCCTGTTAGGTTTGAGAACAAAGATCTTGCTTTTATCTTCATGAGTTATGGAGTTTTCATCACAGTTAGCCCAGAACCCAGCACATCATAGGTGCTCAATAAATATTCGTCAAACTGAATTTTGATTAAAAGGAAGCTGATGGTTGGACAGCAGGTATAATGGGACAGGTTGGGTTATGCTACAGTAACAAAAATGCCCAAAGTCTCAGTGGACGAACATGGACATTTTATTTCTCACTTACACAAGCACCCATAGTGGGTCTATTAGTCCAAGATCTAGGCTGTTTGCATTTGTGATTCTACCTTCTCAACATGTGGTCTCCCCTTTGACCATGGGAAGAAGGGTCACACAGTTAGCTCTTTAATGCTTTGGACTTGAAGCAACACGTATCACTTGCATTCACAGCCCAATGGCCAAAATTAGTTATATGGCTGTCTGGTTGCAAGGGGGCTGTGTAGGATAGCACATGGATATTTGGTGAGTAGTAAGTGTCTCTGCCTTACTAATTATAAAAGGTCCCTTTCTAGTTACAACATGATGAGAGACTAAACAAATATAAGACATTTTTTCATTTTCAGGGAGCTTATGATCTAGTTGGGAAGAGAGAAGATAGAAGACATACAACCTGGAAATTGTCCCTATCAAGAAATATGACTGGAATACTCTTCATCTCATGCCTTTGTTTTAGGGTAGTTATAGATAATGACTTTGTTCTGACTATATCATCTTGAGAATTGTTCTAGACTAGAAAACTAAAACTAAAATGCCGAGAAGATGTAAAACAAGTGGAAAGAAAAGATTGCACGTGAACTTTCAGGGACAAGGCTTATTTGGGATTGAATTTTAGAATTCTGGATGATTAGGCAGTGTTTTCCTATTTGGACCTTTAACTGGCAAATGAAAAAGGCTTTTGTATTAGGTGTTTTTTTTTTTTTTAAGTATTATGCTGTAGCACTCTAATGATACATTTTCTAATACTAAAATTACAATTCTTTCTTAACAGGGACATTTTTGAAGAAGATAATTATAGCCCCATCCCTATTGTTAATGAAGAAGAATATAAAATAGTCATCAGTAAATTTCCCTTTCAAGATCCAGACCTTGAAAAGGTACAAGCTAATTTTTAATTCAAGAATTTTCTTAAAATAAATTTATGATTTTTTTTGCTACATAATAGTAACCTGATAAAAATGGCTTCTTTTGAGGTAATATTTTGTTATGTTATTTGAGAAAATTAATTATGTTTTGTTAACTTTAAAGATTATGTTACTACTACTACTATCACTGTTTTGGTGAAGGGAAGAAGGGACTTTCCTGGGGATACCAGGAGCAGTTGTCCCAAATGTTAGGTGGATTCCCAGGGCAGGTGTTACTAACGTTGGGTGGATTCCGAATTAGGTATGCTAACTGGTGAATGGATTATAGGAATAAGAGTAATATTCTGGGAAAAGAGAGGAGAACTTCTTTCAAATGCCTGTCACTCTTATGTGTGGCTTTTTTCCTAGAAATATGCTTCTAAAAAAAGTTTATCTTAGTTATATAAGAGGTGTATGAAGGCAATAGCCATCTGTAGATTTTTTCCTGAAGTAGGAATTATGTATTTTTGGGAGTCAAGTTGTCTGGACAAAAGACAGAAAAGAGAAAGGAAATAGACCAGTATGTAGAGTATTCTGGGAATATACATGATTGCACATGTGCGCCCATACACACACACAAAGGCACACTCACTTGTACCTATCCAGTGTCTCTGGGCAGAAGCAGATCTCTTGGGAAAAGGATATTATATTTCCTGTTGTCACCTTTTTTATTCTCTTTATTTTTGTTTTTTCTCCTTACTCTTCATTATTGTTCCAACTCTTTATAAGTTAGTCCTTTTCTACATTTTTGTCCCTTCTCAATGAACAAGAATGAATTCTGAGTGAATTGTGTGGATTGTGACTGTAAATTTTTATGTTATATTTTTGTATACATAAACTGAGCATATTATTTGTCAGTCACTAAATATAGGGCCAAGTAATTAAATGCATAGCCTTTAGATTATAGCTAATGCTACCATTGCATATACCTAATAGTTGTATTCTAATATACACAAAAGAACAGAATAATTATCCTAATTCTATATTTTTGAAATCCCAGTCATAGGGGCTGGCCCAGTGGCCAAGTTCGCATGCTCCGCTTCGGTGGCCCAGGGTTTCGCCGGTTTGGATCCTGGGTGTGGACCTAGCACCACTCATCAAGCCATACTGAGGCGGCATCCCACATGCCACAACTAAAAGGACCCCCAACTAGAATATACAACTATGTCCTGGGGGGCTTTGGGGAGAAGAAGGAACAAATAAAAACAGTAATGAAATCCCAGTCATAGTTGTCCCTGTCAAGAAATATTACCAGAATATTCTCCATCTCATAGCTTGGTTTTGTCTTGTTTTAGTTACTGGTAATAAGTTTGTTCAGGCTATAGCATCTGTATAAAGAACATTGGAGGGGCCGGCTCGGTGGCGCAGTGGTTAAGTTTGCACGTTCTGCTTCAGCGGCCCAGGGTTTGCAGATTCGGATCCTGGGTGTGGACGTGGCTTGGCTTGTCAAGCCATGCTGTGGTAGGCGTCCCACATATAAAGTAGAGGAAGATGGGCACAGGGATGTTAGCTCAGGGCTTAGTCTTCCTCAGCAAAAAGAGAAGGATTGGCAGCAGATGTTAGCTCAGGGCTAATCTTCCTCAAAAGAAAAAAAAAAACATTGGATTTGGTCTGGGTTCACATGCCAGCTCTGCCTATGGCTTGTTATATAGGCAAGTGACTAACCCTATTTGGGCATTTGTGCCTCATCTGTTAAATGAGGACGTTGAACTAAATAATTTCTAGTGTCCCTTTTAATTACTCGAAACTATTCTAAATAGGTTCATGGTTAAAAGGAAGTTTGGCTTTGCTTGTCAAGTGCTTCCATAAGCAGTACCTCTTAGGATTAAGCTCGTTAGGAGTTGTATTCATTGGTCCATATATTACTTATCATTAAAAAGCAGAATTCTTAAGGTAAAAGCCATGTGGAAAATTTAAATGTTACAACTTAAAAAGAAATCACATAAATTATTTGATAACAGTCTCTTGGTTGTATGTGTATATATATTTATCTTTTTTCCTAATTTAAGTATAATTTTCAATTAAAACTATTAGAAAAGATGTAAAACTGTCTCTCAAATAACCTGAGCTATTATTTTCAATGAGTGAGAAAGGAGTAAGACTGAATATATATATATATATATATATATATATAAATCTTTTTGCAGATAGCTGTGCTAATTTGATTAGAGCCATTTGGCTAAAATAAGAACATGTCCGTATTCCATCCTTAATGTCATTGAAATAAATTCTTAAAACTGAAGTATCTTTCAAATAGTTAGTATACAGTTCATTATTCTGCAAAGCATAAAGTTGGAGGTGAATTAGCACTTACATTATTATCAGGTGATTTTACAGAATAGTAACTCTTTAGTTGATTTTTGTAGTACTTCTGATTGAGTAGCTAAATTTGGAAAAGTTGAACCTACCTTTAGAGCGAGACTGCTCTCTACAGATGTTTTCACTACCAGCTATTGTAAGTTTCCTTCTGCTGGAGGTACCTAGGAATACATTTGTTCGTTCAGATTTTTATCATTCACCTGCTATGTGGTAGAGACTATGCTATTTGCTAATTTTTCAGTTTCTGCTGTCCAGGAGCTTATAGTCAAGTGAAGGATAGATAAACAGGAAATTATAACACTCAGAAGTTGGTACTGCTCGAGATAGAGGAAGCAGCATGCAGAGAGGCTATAGTTCTGTAGTATAAAGGTTGATAAAGCACAAGAGATGAAGATCAAGAATTGAAGGAGAAGAAGAAGGGGCCAGACTATAAAAGCCCTTGTAAACAGTGTTAGCAAGTTTAGTCTTTATCCTGAGAGCTATGAGAAGTCACTAGAGGGTTTTAAGCAGTAAAAACATAATCATATTTGTTCTTTAGAAAGATCTCTGGCTAATGTGGAGAATGGACTGGAGAAGAGTAAAACTGGTGGCTGGGAGACCAGCTAGGGGGTTGTTGCAGTTATCTTGAAAAGAGAGATTGGTGACCTGAGTGGGAGTTATGGCTGTGGAATTTGATTTAAGAGATGTTTAGGAGGAAGGAACAACAGGAATTGGTGATTATTTGCATGTAAGGGTTGATGAAGATAGAGGGGTCAAGTATGATAGCCAAGTTTCTGCCTTGGACAGTGGTAGCATTCACTAAAATAGGAAACACAAGAGGGGCAGATTTGGAAGGAACCAGATGATAATTTCACTTTGGGATCTATTGAGTATGTGTCAGATGATACAGCCAAATGGAGGTGTTCAAATGGTAGTTGGATATATGGATTTGGACTTCAGGAGAATGATTTGGCCTGGAGTTGTGGATTTGGGAGATACTGGCACTTGCATGGTGGTTGAAGTCATGAGAATAGACAAGATCATCCAAGGACAATATGTGAAGTAAGAAGAGAAGATATGTAGGATAGAACCCTAAGGCATAGCAATAATTAACGGATGGCTAGGGGAGGAGATAAAGAGAAGGTAGAGAAATAAGAGGAAAATCAGTGTGGGGCATGGATACCAGGGAAGGAGAAATCATTTAAGAAGCAGGAGGGGGCCAACTGTGTCAGATAACTTCATTTAAATCAGCTAACAAGAGAGGTGGAAAAGTCCATGAGATTTAACATCTCTGACTGTTGAGGGTACTTTCACTGATGTAACTAGGTTGCTATGAATGTGAAGATAAAAGTGTAGATTAGACTTCATGATGTGTAAATAAGGGGCTTCTGGTAAAAACCTTGGAGAGAGTTTACCTTTTGGAGATTGAGAATTTGCTAGTGGACGTTGGCTGATAAAGTAGTTTATCCAAGAAGCACACTGCAAACCACTAGCTGCATGCCACTGTTTCATGGTGGACTGGTCAGAAAGCTGCTGTACGGTATTCTAGAAGTTAGAGAATGAAATGGATACCTTCTTGAATTGACATTGTCTTCACTGAAAGTGAGTTGAAGGGAATCTTAGAATTATTTGATGACACTGAGCCAGGAAGCTGGCCCATAACTTTCATGGCCAACCTGACTTGTATTTTAGATGCAGAAAAGCAGAGAGCTAAGCACCTTCTGCAGGGTACTTATCATCAGAATATACAGAGGTATTGATAGTTGCTTTCTCTGCTTGTTGGAGGTCTGAAAATATGATTTAAGAAACAGGTAAAGTGCCGCATTATTTTCTTCAGAAATATTTTGGTTTTCTTAAAATCTCAAAAATAATGTAGAAATGTAATAGTGGACTTTGAGATGCAAGTATTTACTATTGATTCAGATGTGAAATCCATTTAATTTTTACATTTTTAGGTGATTAGAATATTTTTCTAAAATTTCAAAAACAATATTGACTTTGTTTTTCTTTCTACAGCAGTCTTTCCCAAAGAAATTCCCCATGTCTCAGTCAGTGCCTCATATTTACATTCAAGTTAAAGAATTTATTTATGCCAGCCTTAAATTTTCAGAGTCGCTACACCGGAGGTAAGTTTACTAATAAGAAATGTATCTTTGGAGGCTAGCCCGGTGGCATAATAGTTAAGTTTGTGCACTCCACTTCAGTGGCCTGGGGTTCAAGGGTTTGGATCCTGAGTGTGGACCTACACACTGCTTATCAAGCCATGCTGTGGAGGTGTCCAACATGGAGGAAGATTAGCATGATATTAGCTCAGCAACAATCTTCCTCAAGCAAAAAGAGGAGGATTGGCGACAGATGTTAGCTCAGGACCAAAAGAAATGTGTCTTTTTTTTTTTTTTTTTAAAGATTTTATTTTTTTCCTTTTTCTCCCCAAAGCCCCCCGGTACATAGTTGTATATTCTCCGTTGTGGGTCCTTCTAGTTGTGGCCTATGGGACGCTGCCTCAGCGTGGTTTGATGAGCAGTGCCATGTCCACGCCCAGGATTCGAACCAACGAAACACTGGGCCACCTGCAGCGGAGCGCGCGAACTTAACCACTCGGCCACGGGGCCAGCCCCAGAAATGTATCTTTATCATAGCTAATTTCATGAAACATTAACACTTGATTTTCAGGCCATGACTCTTGGATGGATTATATCTCATTGGAAAGGCTTACATATTTTAGTGACATTGGAGGTTAAGTTCTATAATTCTGATATCACATATTGTTTTTACTATTTATTATGCAAGTCTTCAAATATACATTAAAAGTAGAGATAATATGATAGGGAATTCCTATGTTCTTAGCATCTAGATTTAACAATAATATACTTTTTGCCATACTTTTTTAATCTATTTATTTGCTGAAGTATTTTAAAGCAAATTTCAGAAATAATGACATTTTACCCCTAAGTACTTCAGTATGTGTTTCTAAAAACAAGAAGGACATTTCATTATTTAACCACACTTCACAAAATTACCACTGTTCTATAATATCATCAGTACCCTAGGCCATATCAATATTTTCTTGATTGTCCCCAAAATGTCTTTTTGCAGTTGGTATGTTTGAATCAGGGTCCAAATAAGGTTTACACCTTGCATTTGTTGTTAAATCTGTTTTAGCAATATCATTTCTTTTTTTATTTCTTTAGATGTTTAGATCTTTATTTATTTTAGTTTTTCTGTTGCTCAGGTTACCAGTAGCTAAACAATATCTCTTCTTTCTCTATGTCATTGACTGATCAAAAAGCTGATATTCTTAATAGTTTTGTTTTTTCTCAAATAGGCCTAAAGTAAGGATTCAGACAAAGCCAATAGAATTAATAGAGAATGCTGTAGCAAGTTGGTATCATACTCAGTAATGGAGAGCAGCACAGCAACTGTTGGTAGCTATAGCCAGCTTCATTTTATAGGCAAGAGAATACCATTTATCTGGTGTGATGAAAGTAATACCCTACATTCATAGAGATAGGAAATGTGGTACTACCCCTATTTTGCTGTTAAGGAAACTGAGGCTCGGAGAGGCTACATTGTTTATCCAGAACCACCCAGCTACTCAGTTTGAGAGCTGGGATGAAGGAGCAGTTCTTCTGACTCTCACATCAGTGAAAGTGTCTGGCATGTAAGGAACAAACAGTTTATGTTAGAGGAACGTTAATCATTATCTTGTTCCAACTACCTAGACGGACCCTGTCTTACAGTCACGTGATAGATTTCTAATTGTAAATACTCTGGAGAAGAGAGTGGTAATGGCTGGCTTTCACAACGTCTCCCTTTCTTAAATCCATTCGTCTAAATTTGTATACTGAATAGCAGGAAATATCCCTCAGTGTGAAACTCTTCTAAATTTTAAGTCATAAAAAGGCATGAAGGCAGTCAGTCGATTATTTTTCAAGCTGAAACAGTGAGAACAATGACAGGTTTTTTTTAATTGTATTTTATCTCTTTCTCATTGTAAGCTACCACTATTTTGGATTTAAATGATGTATAAATAAATAGGGGAAAAATGTGAGTTCTGCTAGGGTAAAGAGTTATCTGATTATAGGTCTTACACTGCTTTTTCCTTGTGAGTAGGGATTCTTTAAAAGATGTCTTAATTTTTATTCTTGAATAATATGAGTTGGAGAGGAAAGGGAAAGAAAGGAAGACAAATATCTAATGCATAGCATTGCTGTGCTACGTGTTTCTCACAAGCCAGTGATTCTCCAAGTGTAGTCCCCAGAGCAGCAGTATTAGCATCATGTGGGAAATTGTTAGCAGGGCAGCCTCAGGACTACTGAATTAGAAACTCTGAGCGTGAGGCCTTTGGTTTTGATCAAGTTCTCTGGGTGATTCTGATGCACTCTAAAGTTTAAGAACTACTGCTTCATCATACTGTACCAGCCTCTTATATCAGTCTCTGAAGATGTATTTTAAAGACATTAGCTTTTAACCTCAATCATAAAACTCACTAGAGGTAATATACTCTCTGTACTGCACACCATGACACACACAATATAATCCAGCACTTGAAAAACAATGAATACAAATGAGTATTAATTGAAAAGGAATAAGAGACTATTACAGTGGTGGTTTTCAGTAGTGGAGCTTGAATGGTCTGAGAGCCACGAATAATTTATGCCTGTCTTGTTCTTTGTTTCTAAAGTTGTGGTCTAAGAGCGAGGCGGTATAATGCAGCCTTAAGAACATAAGCTTCAGACTTAGACCTTAGTTTGAGTCTTGATGCTGACACTCACTCGCTATAGTAGGATCTTGGGCAAGTCACCTACTCTGTTTAAATTGCAGTTTCCTCATCTGTAAAATGAGAGAAATAATTCATAGATTGGTTGTAAGAATGAAATGAGGTAATGCATGTGTATAATAAAGCACTCAGTATAGAACCTGGCACATGGTGGTCACATATGACCGGGAGACGAGGGGATACTACAATTTTAAATGTGCTGCTGGAACTTGGAGTGTTTGTATTTTCTTTTGTAAGCATTGGGGAACTGTTGAAAGAGTTTTTAACTGAGGAATGGCATGACTAGAGTTAGATTTTAGAACGTTTACTCTGGCCTTAATGTGGATGATAGGTTGGAGGGGGTTAAGAAAAATAGTCATGTTAATTGGTGAAGGCGGTGTTTCAAGAAAGAGATGAAGAAAATTGAAGTAGTCAGGATCAGTGGTGAGGAAGACGAAGGAACACATACAAGAAGTGTTTAGGAGCCTGAAATTAGAGTACTTGTAAATACTTAGATGAAGAAGTTAAGGGATAGAAAACAATTTGCCTTACATTTGGGTAGACTTGAATTTGTTTGTATACTCTCAAATAGATTCTGGTTATAGTTAGTCATCTTTGAAAACAGTGATACATGTATTCATCCATTATGTGAGGTAAACATTTGCAAATGAAAGGGAGAAACAAGAAGTCTCTCTTTAACAGTCATCCTACAACTTGGCTCAAGTTTTATATTTGAGAATTATTCTTGAAGCTGCAATCCTGAATCTATAACATTGGACCCTCTCATTTTTTCCTAAAGCCTCCCTAATGGCTGACTAGAACTAGACTTGCCACCTCAATTCTGACTCTTTTTGTATATGAACTCTTAGCATTTTAAAAGATAAATGTTGTGTACCAGTGCTACAGAAGAAGAGATTGTCAGTTTTTTCCTTCTATCTTTGATGAAAATATTTGTCACCTTTGCTAGTTCAGTATCCAGTCATTCTAATTAACTGTCTATGATCATAAGTTATTCATTCAACAAGGCTTTTATGCTTATGTTTTTAAAAAAGTTATGCTTTACTAAATACATTGACTATTTTCATTTTGTTGATGAGAGTAATACACAGTTCAGAATACAGAGAGCATAGTTAATTAAAAAATAAGTAAATCTAAATTTATTCTGGGTTATCAGCTTTCTGACATATATTTTTATTTTAAAAATTTACATCTGTTACCTAAATTGACCTATTAGAATTGCTTTGTTTTTTTATTTGGCATTAAAGAATTGTGGAAAAATCACTTTCTGTGGCTAAAGCTCTTTTGTTATGTTTAAATATATTTTCGAGTTAGATTTTTAGAACTAGAAGATGCTTCAGAGCTTTTATAGTACAGATGTTTGGGTTTCTTTTTATATATGAATAAAAGCAGGGCTAGAGAATAAAGTGACTTCATGAAGAGACTCCAAAGTCTCAGTTATTTAGTTGCAGAAGAAACATCTGGACCTAATATAATCTTAAAGAAATTTTCAGTTTGCATAAGAGGTTAAGCTGTAAAATATTTTAGGAGATTTATTGTATATTAAGATTTAATTACTGTGAAATGTTCTTTAAAAATTAGGGAGAGTACATGTTATAGGCTTAAAGGGCAAGGAGTTAAGAAAAAAACATGTTCAATTAGGATAAAAACTTCATGGGGGAAATGTTTGTCATGGTCAGGTAAATCTTCCTAGCACAAATAGGACGTAGGTGCTGATAGGTTTCTTTCTCTGCTTTTACTTATGGAAGAAAAAGTATGCATTGACTCAGCATTCAAGAAAGTTCGGAAAATTAAACAAAAGACATTAGCTATCATGGGTAACTTTTCATCTGAGAAGGAAGCTGTACAGGGTGTCTTTAAGCTTAATTTGAATGTGTCAGAAAAGAAACCAAAGGAGTTGGTGAGCACTTCTTTTTTATCAGGGTGATACATTGCCTCTTCTGGGGACACTATTGGTAGATGAGAAAGAGTTTTCTGTCTGAGAGTTTGATGCCAGGTAACCCTGAAGCCCTACTGGTGGAGTGCACATTCCCTGGGAAGTCTTGATTTTAGATATAAAGATCAGAGAGAAATATTCTCCTCAGGTCTGCCTGAATTAGGATTAGCAGAAATTGAACAGTGCTTCTATTAAAATGGAGAACACTAGAGTAGTAATGAAAAGTATCTATATTTTGTCAAATCTAGCTCTATTTGCTTTTTTTAAAACAAATAATAAGCTAGTAAATATTTGTGCTTCATGTATTTTTGAGTAATATTTAAGAAAAAAAGGCAAAAGTCTAAAATTTTAGCCGACGGGTAAGGCAGCGGTTCTCAACTGGGGTAATTTTGCCCCGCATGGTACATTTGGGAATGTCTGGATACATTTTGAGTTGTCAGAACTGTGGGGAGAGGTGCTACTTGCATCTAGTGGGTAGAGGACAGGGATGCTGTTAAACATCCTTCAATGCACAGGACAGCCCCTCAACGAATTATGTAGCCTAAAATATCAGTAGTGCTGACTGCTTGGTCTAAGGACAGCTTAAATGTTTTGATAATAAAGCTATATAACAAGAAATCATTATTTACTTAAATCGAAGGCCTAGTGGTTAGGAGAAAATAATAAGCTTTTTAGTGCTAGCCTAGCAATCTTTAGGATGTTAAGAAACATCGTAGGGGTTTTTCTCTTTTTTTTTTTTTTGCACCAAATTAAAACTAGTGTAAGGTAATTATTTTTTGAATCTCTTTTAAAAAATCTCAATGGAGATGGATAGCTTGGTTATATTAAACTTAAATCTGGTAATTAATTATACCTAGAAAGAGCACACATCAGTTTGCATTTTAAAAATAATTAGGTGTGTATGAAATGTCTTTGAAAGTGACCCACAATGGAGTCATAATTTAAGAGTAGTTTGATTTCATTATACTAAGTTCCCCATGGTTTTACTGGTTAATTGAATACATTTAAATTATATCCTAAATGAACATTCTACTTTATTGAAAATGTCCCTTTTGTGAAATTGAATTGATATTTGTAAATTAATAAATATGGGTGATTGTAATTTATTTAAAGATCTAAAGGAATGAGGCAGAGCAAATTATTTTAGTAAATTGTGTTAAATTATTTAGGAAGCTAACTAACTGTAACCTTATGGAAAGCTTAATATTATCAAACTTTGTTTTTAGCTCAACAGAAATAGATGATATGCTTAGAAAATCTACAAATCTGCTGCTGACCAGAACTTTGTGCAGCTGTTTACTGAACCTTATTAGGAAACCTCATATAGGTTTGACAGAGGTAGGTTAAAAAGATACTTAAAATTAAATGTTTCATAATATGAAACAATTATTATAAATTAAGTTATTGCTGAACATCATCCTGTAAAACTAGCTTTCTATTTTAAATTTATTAATGAAATGGATTTGTTTTAAAATAAAAGTATCAGTGTAAATTTATGCGACATGAGGGAAAAGAGTATATATTGGAATAGTAGATAGTCAAAGATGTTAGAACATATATGTAGATTTACGAGTGCATAACTTTACATGAAAAGTGAAAATGCTCATTTCTTTTACTTGGCGAACGTATAAAATTTGAAAGACTACTTTGAAAAGTTATTTTAATTGGCGGTTAGACTCTTGCTTATTTTTTTAAAATGATAGCATTCATAAGCAGTATTTACAGCAGGCATTTGAAATCAGATAATCAGTTGTATCCTGCATTGCTGTAATTATGCAGAAATACAGTTGCTGGAAGTAGTAATCCTATGTTAAAATATCAAATGTCTTTCTGTACATGTAACCTGCATGTTACCAGATATATTTTGTATTTTCTAGCTAGTACAAATCATCATAAACACAACACACCTGGAACAAGCTTGCAAATACCTTGAGGACTTTATAACTAACATTACGAATATTTCTCAAGAAACTGTTCATACCACAAGACTTTATGGACTTTCTACTTTTAAGGTACGTAAAAATCTGACCAAAAGTTTTTATTTCAATCACTGTAAGCAAACTCCTAAAAATTAAAGACAATTTTTATTATATACAAGATTCCATTATATTAACAATTGAAAATTAGTGGTAATCATTGTCAACAATTACCAGATAAATATCAGTTCCTTTTTGGCAGTTTAAACATTTTGTTAAAATGGAGAAAAGTATATTGATTTTTGTACAGCTATATTACATTTTGTTCACGTTTGGAAGACTTAGAGTAGTTGTAAATTGGTCTAACTGAATTTCCATTAATGTCTTACGGTTCAGTAATTAATTTTATATGTAATGTGTGAACGTGTGTGTGTGTTTGGAAATAAAAAATGTAGGACACATTAGATAAGTATAAGATTTGCATTGCATCCTTTATTGACTCTGATCTGAATAAAAATAAATATTAACATTATTACATGTTATTGGAGTCCTGCTTTTTTCTGAATGGAAAGATGTCTGTTCGTATAATACCATGGGATATACTGAAAGATTAATTAATGGTTGTTTTAAGCAGAATGAAAGATTAAATAATTTCATGTTTGTTTTATAAACTATTATTTTATTGATTTAGGGTCTTATAGATGAGACATTGGCATAGTTAGTAAAATAAATCCCTTTGCATTGAATATTTTGTTAAACCAATATAAACCACTTACTGATCCCTTATCCGTAAAATAGTCTTGCTAGTTTAACCTTATAACCCTTTCTAAGTTTTCCCTTAAAGAGAATTCTCATCTTACTACTCTTGCTATATTATAAATTACCCAATTTATCTCCTAAAATTATAGTATAATCATTTACATTTAAAAAATTCAGTGTACTTTTATTTAGAAATAACTACTTTAATGTTAATAGCAACCAGACTTTGAAAGGGTGAAGTCCAGAAATGACCCTTCGTTCCTAAAATTATCTGCCTAGCCCCCAAGTCTTATCTTCTCTGGTGATTCTTGAGCTCATGTAGTCATCCTGACACACAAGGCACAAATGCAGATGATATCTCAGTGAGCAGATTGATAAAATTAGTTACTAAAACTGAGATGGAAGGGCATTCATTTATTCAGATAGTATAGTACAGTAATTAAGGGCATATACTCTGGAATTAGACTGCTATGTAACTTTAGGCATATTCTTTAGTTTTAATAATTCCTGGTTTTGTTATCTATAAAGTTAGAATAGCAATATATTACCTATCTCATGCAATTATTAAGAGGATTAATGGGGATACTTCACACAATGCCATTTGTTGTAGATCATCTATGCTTTGAGCACTCAGGTATTGAGACTATAAAGATGTATCCCTCCCCTCAGGAAGCTCATAGGAGAAAAACTATAGAAAGACACTTGATAATATGGTGTGATAACATAATATAGGGAGAAACTCCACAAGTTTTTGGACATTTGTTTATCCAAAGACAGATTGATTCTTTGCTTTTATATTAGATTTCAGACAATCTTTCTTCGTTTTCTTTTTTGCTCTCTCCTTATATCCATGTGTTACTCATATGCTGTCAAGAAGGGATGTACTAACGACTAGAGTTGTAAGCATAAACTGTTAACATGAAATTTAATAGGCTTTCTCTGTACTCTGATTAAACCATGAATTGCCTTGACATCTGGTGTATCTAGGGATCTTCACACAATTTTTCTTATCAGTTATACATCAAAGAACCAAAGATCCTAGAACATGATTCTCTTAGATTAAGGATCTTGGAACTTTACTTCTCAAAATCTCCCTGTTGGGAGGGAATGTTTAGAAATGTTAGCTCTGTGGTCCATCATTCCAGTGATTCTTAAGTTGCACATAGTTAGTTGAAACTACAATTCCCATAGAATATCCCTTGAGTTTTCTTGGAAATCAGGTAATCAAGTTCAGCCAGTACAAATAGTAGAGAATCCTGGTTTGTTGTTGTTTTTTGTTTTGTTTTTATACAGAACTCCAGAAGCCCTTTCTGTTTTATGGTATAAGAACAAGAGCTATTTCAAGCTCCATATATGAAGGTCAAGTGTTGTTCACTTCTGCCTTTGGTCTATTTCAAGAGGAATTTGTCTTAAATTGTGATATGAGAAAGCAATTCAACAGCGAGAATTGTCGAATTGATATTAAAGTGAATTACTGAGGGAGATTGGGGGGATTTCCATTCATGGTAAATAGTCTGTCACCTCTTTCACAGAAGTGATTAAAGTACAGTTTTGCCTACAGACATTAGCATGGTTTGCTTAGTTAACTTCTTAGCCTAATTCTTTTCAGTCCAGTGAATCTAATGAACATACTCCTATTTAGTTGCTTAATGATTCTGGAAATAAGCACTTACAGGATCCTTTTACCCACACCTCCATCTGCTTCCCATCCAAAAAAGTACATATGTACACACAATGTGCTTGATTTTATATTTGCTTATTTTGTGAAATATTATATACACTATCTTGTTAGCTTGCTTTGCATTTTGCTAAATCTGTGAGTGATAGAAACAAGGTAGAGTAAGTAGTTCCTACCCTCGAGCAGGACCTCAGCTTCTTGAATGAGCCTGAACTCACTCTGAGAGCTACTTGAAGTTGATATTAAGACTTCTAACTGAAAAGATTTTCATCAGGATAGAGGCGAAAAAATGGGAATACCCTTCCCTTTTTAATCTGTGTAGTAGAGAAATGGCCCAGTTCTTTTCCTTTGGCCTCAAAACTCTTTAACTTTGCTCCATGGAGCTTTTCCAACCTGCCACTCTGAAGAGTCCTTTCCTTTTGAGTCCTGGCAGTGACTGCAACTGTAAGTACCTAGAAGGAATCTGCTTCTTATTCTTCTCTAATTTGCCTTTTTAAAAATCTGTTGATGACGGTGTAGCAAATTCTTTTTAGGATTATGGCCAAAGTGACAGTGGTAAGTTGTCTTTGATTAGGAGCTTGAAATTCTCTTCCTGTGGAGCAAGGACATGGTACATTGACTTTTAAAAAATCTTTTTACTGAAGTATATCATGTATATGTAAACATGTACAATTTATAAATTAGACACAGCTGAGGAAAGAATCACTGAGCTTGGGGATATGTCAGTAGAAACTTCCAAAACAGAAAAAAAACTGAACAGAATGTCTAAGAACTGTGGGACAACTACAAAAGGTGTAACATACATGCAATGGGACTATTAGGAGGACAAAAAAGAGAGAAAGGAACAGAAGCAATATTTGATACCATAATGACTAAGAAGTTACTCAAATTAATGTGAGACACCAAACTATGGATCTCAGAAAGCTTAGAGAACATCAAGCAGGATAAATGCCAAAATAATTATACCTAGGCATATCATATTCAACTGTATAAAATTAAAGAAAAAATCCTGAAGGAAGCTGGAGGAAAGAACACTTTACTTAGAGTAACAAGGATAAGAATTACATCTGACTTCTTTTCATAAACCATGCAAGCAAGAAGAGAACAGAGTGAGATAAGGTGTTGAGAGGAAAACACCCACCAACCTCTAGAATTTTATGTGCTGTGCAATTATCCTTCAGAAATGAAGGAGAAATAAACTTTCTCAGATAAACAAAAATTGAGGAAATTTATTGCCAGTAGACTTTCCTTGCAAGAAATGTTAAGAGAACTTCAGTGATAAAATGATATAGGTCAGAAACTTGGAGCTACATAAAGAAAGGAAGAGCATTGGAGAAAGTATAAGTGAAAGTAAAATACTTTATTTTTATTATTCTTAATTTAATAACAGTTTGTTCAAATAATGATAGCAATAATGTATTCAAATAAGTATGCTTTTATATATATATGCTTATGTATATGTATAAGAGAAATGAATAGCAGCAATAATACAAGGGTTGGGAAGGAGGAATTAGGATTATTTTGTTATTATAAGATGTACTACCCATGAAGTGGTATAGTGTTATTTAGAAAGTGGTATAGTGTTATTAAAAGTGGACTTGGAATAATTGTACTACATGTATATTGGAAACTCTAGGGCAATCATTAAAAAAAAAGTATAATTGATATGCTAAGAAAGGAGAGAAAATGAAATCATACAAATGCTCAACTAATATCATAAAAAGCAGAAAAAGTGGAACACAAAAGTAGAAACAAAGAACAAGTGCAATGAATGGAAAACAGTAACAAATATGGTAGATATTAATCCAGCTAAATGAATAATCACTTTACACATCAGTGTCCTAAAAACACTGATTGAAAGGAAGAGATTGTCAGAGTGGATCAATAAAACAAGGCCTAACTATATGTTGTTTACAAAACCCTCTTTAAATATAAAGACACATATACATTAAAAGTAAACAGAGAAAGATCAAAAAAAGTGGTAGTGTCTATATTAATTTCAGACAGAGCAGACTTCAGAGCAGAGAAATTTATCAGGGATAAAGAGGGGCATTACATAATGATAAAGGGGTCAATTCTCCAAAAAGACTTAACAGTCCTTAATGTGCATCTGCCTGACAACAGAGGGTCAAAATATGTGAAGCAAAAACTGATAGAGTTTCAAGGAGAAATGGATGAATCCACTGTTATAGTTGGAGACTTCAGCACCTCTCTATCAGAAATGGACAGACCCAGCAGACAGAAAATCAGTAGGGACATAGCTGAACTCAACAACACCATCAATCAACTGGATATAATTGACAACTATAGACTACTTCATCCAAGGACAGCAGAATATACATTCTTCTCAAGTTCATATGGAACATTCATCAAGATAGACCACATTCTGGGCCATGAAACACCTTAACAAATTTAAAAGATTAGAAATCATACAATGGCTGCTCTCAGACCACAATGGAATTAAACAGGAAATCAGTAACAGAAAGATAGCTGGGAAATCCCAAAATACTCAGAGTTTAAACAACAGACTTCTAAATAACATATGGGTCAAAGAAGAAAAGGATAATAAAAGAATATTATTAATAACTCTGTGCACACAAATTTGATAACCTAGATGAAACAAACCAATTCCTTGAAAGACACAACCTGTCAAAACTTACACAAGAAGAAACAGACAACCTGAATAGGCCTACATCTCTTAAAGAAATTGAATCAATGATTAATAACCTTCCAAAACAGAAAGCTTCAGGCCCAGGTGGGTTCTCTGGTCAATTCTACCAAACAGTTAAGGAAGAAATTATACCAATTCTCTACAATATCTTTCAGATAGAAGCAGAAGGAATACTTCTAATTCATTCTATGAGAGCAGCGTTACCCTATTACCAAAACCAGACAAAGACATTATAAGAAAATAAAACTATACAATGTCTGTCGTGAACGTAGATGCAAAAATCCTCAACAAAATATTATCAAATTGAATCCAACAATTTATAAAAGGAATTCTACATCATGACTAAGTGGGATTTCTCCCAGGTATGCAAGGCTGGTTCATCATTCAAAAATTAGTTAATATAATCCGTCACAAGAAGAAGCTAAAGAAGAAAAATCACATGCTCATTTCAATAGATGCAGAAAAAACATTTGACAAAATTCAACACCCATTCTTGATGAAAACTCTCAGTAAGCTATGAATAGAGGGGAACGTCCTCAACTTGATAAAGGATGTCTACAAAAAACCTACAGCTAACATCATACTTAATGGTGAGAACCTTGAAGCTTTCTCAGTAAGATCAAGAACAAGGCAAGGATGTCCCCTCTCACCATTCCTTTTCAACATCATACTGGAAGTCATAGCTAATGCAATAAGACAAGAAAAGGAAATAAAAGATATACTGATTAGGAAGAGAGAAATAAAACCATCCTTGTTTGCAGATGATGTGATTGTCTATGTAGAAAATTCAAATGAATAAAAAAAAAACCCCAAACTCCTGGAACTGATTAACCACTGTAGCAAGGTTTCAAGATACATGGTTACTGTACAAAAGTCAACAGCTTTCCTATTTACCAGTGCGTTAATCAACTTGGGCTGCCATAAAAAGATACCATATACTGAGTGGCTTCAACAACAAAAATTTGTTTTCTCACAGTACTTGAACCTGGAAGTCTGAGATCAGGGTACCAGCATGGTAGGGTTCTGGTGAGGACTCTCTTCCTGGCTCACAGATGGCTACTTTCTCACTGTGTCCTCATATGGCAAAGGGAGAGAGCTCTGGTGTCTCTTTCTCTTCTTATAAGGTCACTAATCCCATCATGAGGGTCCCTACCCTTATAACCTCGTCTAAACCTAATTATCTTCCCAAGTCCCCATCTCCAGATACCATCACATTGGGAGTTAGGGCTTCAACATGAATTTTTGGAGGGACACAATTCAGTTCATAACATTCTGCCCTGGCCCCCAAAATTCGTGTCCTTACATTCAAAATACACTCATTTCATCCCAAGAGCCCCCAAAGTCTTAATTTGTTTCAGCATTAACTCTAAGCTTTTACATCCCAACACACTTTCTCATTTTTCGCAACATGGACAAATTGAGGATTTTCTGAATTTTTAAGTTCTGATTCCTTTTTGCTTAACAATTCCTTATCCAGTTCATTTCTCTCTTCTCTCATTTTACGATAAGCAGTCAGTAGGAATTAAGCTGCTCCTTCAACACTTTGCCTAGAAATCTCCTCAGCTAAGTATCCAATTTCATTGCTCGCAGGTTCTATCTGGCACAAAACACTAGAGCATGAACATAACTCAGGCAGGTTCTTTGCCACTTTGTAACAAGGATCTCTTTTCCTCCAGGTTCCAACAACATGTTCTTCATTTCCGTCTGAGATTTCACCAGAATTGCCCTTAATACATCCATATTTCTGGCATTCACCTGAAAACTCCTTCAGCCTCTACCCATTATTCAGGTCCAGAGCTGCTTCCACACTTTTAGGTATTTGTTACGGCAGCACCTCACTCTCAATACCAGTATCTGTATGAGTCAGCTTGGGCTTCCATAACAAAATACCACAGATTGAGTGGCTTGAACAAGAGAAATTAATTTTATCTATTAATATCTATTAATATTTCTCTATCAGTTATAGAGGCTGGAAATCCAAGATCAGGGTGCCAGCATGATTGGGTTCTGGTGAGGACTTTCTTCCTGGCTTGCAGATGACTGCCTTCTCACTATGTCCATAGCAACTGCAGCAAAGTGGAATTTGAAATTAAAAACACAATACCATTTACATTAGTGCCATCAAAATTAAAATCCTTAGGTATAAACCTAAGCAAATATGTATGTGATCTATATGAGGAAGACTACAAAACTTTGATCAAAAAATTGAAGAAGAACTAAATAAATGGAAGATTTTTCATATTCATGGATAGGAAGACTCAATATTATCAAGATGTCAGTTCTTCCCAACTTGTTCTTTAGATTCAAGGCCTTCCTCATCAAAATCTCAGCAAATTATTTTGTGGATATCGACAAACTGATTCTAAAGTTTATATGAAGAGACAAAAGTGCCAGAATAGCCAACACAATATTGAAGGAGAAGAACAAAGGAGGAGAACTAACGCTACCCAACTTTAAGACTTATTATAAAGGCAGTGTGGTTTTGGTCAAAAAATAGACACATAGATCGATGGAACAGAATAGAAAGCCCAGAAATAGACCCACATAAATATATTCAACTGATCTTTGA
This sequence comes from Equus quagga, assembly GCF_021613505.1. NCBI lineage: Eukaryota > Metazoa > Chordata > Mammalia > Perissodactyla > Equidae > Equus > Equus quagga. The sequence goes on from NC_060268.1 coordinate 149,123,187, forward strand.
AAACGAGCAAAGGTAGTACAATGGAGCAAAGAAAGTCTTTTCTTTTTCTTTTTTCTTTGAGGAAGATTAGCCCTGAGCTAATTACTGCCAGTCCTCCTCTTTTTTTGCTGAGGAAGCCTGGCCCTGAGCTAGCATCTGTGCCCATCTTCCTGTACTCTATATGTGGGACGCCTACCACAGCATGGTGTGCCAAGCCGTGCCATGTCCGCACCCGGGATCTGAACCGGCGAACCCTGGGCTGCTGAGAAGCGGAATGTGTGAACTTAACTGCTGCGCCACCAGGCCGGCCCTAAAGAAAGTCTTTCCAACAAGTGGTGCTAGAACAACTGGACATCTGCATACAAAGAGATGAATACAGATAAAGACCTTACACCGTTCACAAAAATTAACTTGAAACGGATCATGGACCTAAGTGTAAAATGCAAAACTATAAAACTCCTAGAAGTTAACATTGGAGAAAATGTTGGCAGGTGTTAATTTTTGAGATACAACACTAAAGGCACAATCCATAAAAGAAATAACTGATCAACTGGACTTTATTAAAATTAAAAACTTATGTTGTGTGAAAGACATCCTTAAGAGAATGAGAAGACAAGCTACAGACTGGGAGGAAATATTTGCAAAAGACATATCAGATAAAGCACTGTTATTCAAAATATACCCACAAAGAACTCTTAAAATCCAGCAGTAAGAAAATGAACAACTCAGTTAGAAAATGAACAAAAGAACCTGAACAGACACCACACGAAAGAAGATATACAAATGGCAAATATACATGTGAAAAGATGCTTCACATCATACCTATTAGGATGGCCCAAATCCAAAACACTAACACCACTAAATGCTGGTGAGAATGTGGAGCAACAGGAGCTCTCATCCATTGCTAGTGGGAATGTGAAATGGTACAGCCACTTTGGAAGACAGTTTGACAATTTCTTATAAAACTGACCATACTCTTACCATGCAATCTAGCAGTTACACTCCTTGTTATTTACCCAAATGAGTTGAAGACTTATGTCCACACAAAAACTCACATACAAATGTTTATGCTAGCTGTGTTCCTAATTGCCAAAACTTGGAAGCAATCAAGATGTCCTTCAGTAGGTTAATGGATAAATAAACTCTGATACATCCAGACAATGGAAGATTATTCAGCACTAAAAACCAATGTGCCATCAAGCGGTGAAAAGACATAGAGGAACTTTAAATGCTGTATTACTAAGTGAAAGAAGCCAATCTGAAATGGCTATGTATTGTGTGATTCCAACTATGTGATATCCTGGAAAAGGCAAAAGTATGGAGATAGTAAAAAGATCAGTGGTTGCCACAGGTTGGAAGAGATAGGAAGGATGAGTAGACAGAGCACAGAGGATTTTTAGGGCAATGAAACTACTCTGTATGATAGTATAAGGTGGATACATGTCTTTATACATTTGTCCAAACCTATAGGATGTACAACACCAGGAGTGACCCCTAATGCAAACTATGGACTTTGGATGATAATGATGCATCAATATAGGTTCATCCATTATAGCAAATGTACCACTCTGATGGGGCATTTTGTGAATGAGAGAGACTGCATGAATGTGGGGGAGGGAGTATATGGGATATCTCTATACCTTTCCCTCATTTTTGCTGTGAAGCTAAAACTGTTCTAAAAAATAAATTATATTTAAATTGGAAAAAAAATGAACTCACTCATGTAATTACAAGGTCAAGAAATAAAGCATTAGTGGCATTGTAAGAAGCTTCACTTATCCTTCCTCCCAGTCCTTATCTCTCCTCCCTCTCAATATGTACTGATTTTAACAGCACTGGTTAGTTTTATCTGTTTTTGAGCTCAATTTATAAGAAATCATACTGAGTGCATCTTTTTGTGTATCTAACTTCTTTCACTCAACATGATTTGTGATATTTCATCTGTGTTCTTTCATGTAGGAATAGTTGTTTATTTTCAATTCAGTATAGTATTTCTTTATAGAATTTACTACAGCTTATTTATTGGTGCTCTCTTTTGGCTGCTCCGAGACTTTTTTGCTTCATTTCTGGTTATTGACTACATATGTGACCTCTGAATAACTGAGGTGTTTACTGTAGAAGTAAAATAAAATTTATTTAATTTTTAGTAGTAAAGATATAAATTCATAAACTAGTATAATCATATATTTAAAACCAGTAAGATATTAGTAAGTTTTTAAATTTCTCTTTTAAATTATAATTGTTTTATTACATATATAAATTTCCTTTCTTATTGCTTTGCCAGAACACTTGGAATATTACTTTGTGACTGATTAATTGCATTTCAGCTTCTGATTACCTATATGCTTTGTGTAGAATCTTTTGTATTATTATTATTATTATTTTAAGATTGGCACCTGAGCTGACAACTGTTGCCAATCTTCTTTTTTTTTCCTGCTGTTTTTTTTTCCTCCCAAAATCCCCCCCGGAACATAATTGTGTATTTTTAGTTGTGGGTCCTTCTAGTTGTGGCATGTGAGATGCCACCTCAATGTGGCCTGATGAGCAGTGCCACCTCCTTGCCGAGGATCCAAACCAGCGAAACCCTGGGCAGCTGAAGCAGGGTATGCAAACTTAACCACTTGGCCATGGGGCCAGTCCCCTAGTCTTTTGTATTATTGGTACAGTGTTCCTTTGTACAATTTGTTTTGTTTGTGCAACTTGTCTTTTTTTTGCTGAGGAAGATTAGCCCTGAGCTAACATCTGTTGCCAGTCTTTCTATTTCTTTTTGCTTGAGGAAGATTAGCTCTGAACTAACATCTGTGCCAGTGTTCCTCTACTTTATATGTGGGTCGCCGCCACAGCATGGCTGATGAGTGGTGTAGGTCCGTGCCCAGGATCCAAACCTACGAATCCGGGCTGCTGAAGTGGAGCGTGCCAAACTTAATCACTATGCCATGGGGCCGGCCCCTTGTTGTCCTTTTTTAAAGGCAATAGATGTAAGATTTCTTTTGTCACTCATTACCACCAGCTTCTCCTCTTCTTACCTTCCTCCATTAGAGAAGGCTACATAAAGCAGTTTTATGTTTGCAGCTGATTTAATACAATTGAATGACATAAAATCCTGAAAGGCGGATCAGAAAAAAGCAAAAAGCAAAAGCTTAAATATTTATTGAATAGAATAAATGTCAATTATATAGAAAAATAATGGGGATGCTACTTTGCCAAAAACGCAAAAGCTAACAAAAAACAGAAGTATTTTTCAGTTCTATAAGCAAAAGAGGAAGTTCAAAAAAATTTATAAACTACCTGAACCCCATTAGTACATTAAAGTGCTTGGCTTTCTGCTTTTTTGTAATTTCTCATCAGTAATCAGATAATTATAGCAAGTGCCTCTTATAAAGGTGGTGGAAAGCAGAAATAGGATAGGGAAGGAAATGGAGTACTTTAAAAAGCTATTTATATCAGATGATTTGCAAACCTGGTGACAAACAACCTGGACTAAGAAGGGGCAGATGCTACTACAAAGCCCCAAGCCATTCTTTAACACTTTCAAGGTACAAAAGCCCCTGAAAACTGGAAAGGTAAAAATGTAGTGCCCACCTTTTAAAAAAGTAAAAGGAGGTAATTTGAGAATTAGAAAATTATTCAATTTATGATGACCTAGAACAATCCCAGATAATCCAGAAGCTGGATTTTGAGTCATTCTAGACTCTGATTCCAGCTCAGAACCTATATTGCCCTTTCTTGTGTATCGCTAGAAGTGGGGTAGCTAGCAAATGACTCTGTGATGGATTTAGATTTTTCTAGGACAGGCTACTTTGATAAGGAGCAAGAAATGAAATATTTTGTCCTATCTAAGGCTTTGATTGTGTCCCAAAAGACGTTCCTGTGAACAAAGCAATAATTGCTTGAAAGTTTTCATCTAAACTGATAGTTTGGGCCTAGAGGATATGTTAAATGATGTTTATTGAGCAAAAATATATCTCTATTGTGCTGTGCTAGTTGCTGAGGAGAAGATATGGAATGGTTCTTAACTACTAGAATTTTTTAATCTAAAAGGGCAGGTAACTACAAACAAATAACTATAGTTAATAAATAGATAAATTTGATCCTCTAGACATGTTTGATTTGGTTTTGTAGCTTTTTGCATTTGAATTCCTTTAGAAGAGACTCATGCTCTGTAATCATCCTGCCTGCCATACTCATTCATGTTACCTGCCTGGACCCTGAAGGCATTTGGGTATTTGCACCCATTTGGAGCATGGGTAGGATTGCAATTGGCAGAGATGAGGAAAGGGAGGAACTAGTATAAACCCATTCACAGAAGCTAGAAAGCTCCAGATCAGAAAGTTCAGAGATCCTGAACCTCAAATGCAAAGACCCAGAAGAAGGAAGATAAAATCATATTTATTCATTCTGTATTAATAAGTATGTATATTTTGTTTAAAAATCGTATGGTTTACATGTGTTTTGAATGTTTATTCTGGGAAAAAATATAATTCTTTGTAAAAGCAGTTGGTGTCAAGTTCCTTACATTTCTGTCTTCAGCTTCTTTCTCTCTCATCTAGGCCATAGCTTTCTGTGTGGTACTTCAGCTTGCATTATCTAACTCTAGTTAGACGAAGAAGTGCTTTGAATTTGCCCCATGAAAATTGTTTTGCTATAGTTAAGTATGACTCCTACAGTAACCTGTATCTCTAAGGGAACATTTAGTATACTGTTTGTGACATGCTGGCTTCAGAACTATGAGATTATGCATCCCTGATTTATACTCCGTCTTGACTGTGTTCTTTATAAAGAAAAATCCTTTAATGAGATTTGTAGAACTTTATAAAAACTTCAGGTCTTCTAATTAATATAAGCTTTCCTTGGCTTTTTACATTTGACTTCTTAGTACATTGTGGAGCAGATCTTGAGCTTTGTTTAATCCAGAGTGTTACTGATGAAGTGGTAAAATATGATTTGCACGTGTACAAGATACAATACAAATCCTAAAACCTACGACTTTTTTTTAAAAATCACAGTAATATGGTATAATGAAAAAACCTGTTGAAAAGTAGCCATTCCACTAAATTAATTTGAATCATCAGCAAGCAAGTCATTTTTTAATTTTTTGATTGATTTTAGGTATCAAATAGAACAGAACAACTTCCCTTGATTGTTACACTGACAGCTAAAATATCTAAATTAAAAACCCATAATTTCTTAAATTGGCTCTTCTCTGTGTGTGTGTAATTTTTTATGATGGTACCATCATTTTTCTTTCCTCCTTTCCTGGAAAATCTAGAGTTATCTTAGATATATTTCTGTTTTCTTTTTGGTGAGGAAGATTGGCCCTGAGCTAAGATCCATTGCCAGCTTTCCTCTTTTTGCTTGAGGAAGATTGTTGCTCAGCTAACATCTGTGCTCGTCTTCCTCTATTTTGTATGTGGGATACTGCCACAGCATGGCTCGATGAGCAGTGTGCAGGTCCATGCCCAGGATCTGAACTTGTGAGCCCAGGACTGCTGAAGTGGACTTAACCACTTCACCACGGGGCTGGCCCTGGTATATTTCTTTTTAACTGCTCCTATCACACCCCTTCCCCCATCATAACTAATTATAGTTTTCAAAGTTTGGTCTTATCTACTTTTTTCCCCTCTGTCTGTAGTGTCATTAGGGACATTGGCTAATGAGTTGGATGCTATATGCTACCAACATTTAGAAATTTCCAGATCAGGATCATAGATTATTAGAGCATCATTTCTTGAATTAGAGCAGGAAGCAATTAGCCAGGGAGGATAACATTGTTTTTACAGTTCCAACTTCATCTCCTGCTTAGATTTTTAAGGCTCAGAAAAATGTCATAGAAGTGTTCCCCTTGCTCCAAGTGAGTAATATTAAATGTAACCTTTTTTTCTCCTAGAATGTTCAATAAAATGTTTCAAATAAGGTACTTACATTAACCAGGTCTATTAACACAATTGACAGAAAACCCAACTCAAACTGTCTTAAATAGTAAAGGGAAACTATTAACCAGTATGACTGTGAAGTCCAAAAATAGGGCAGTTTTCATGTGAGGCTGAAGCCAGCTGCTCAGGAGATGTCACCAAAGACCCAGATTCCTTCCATCTTTCAACTCTGCTTTGTGCAGTTTTGGCTTAATCTTCAGACTGCACATAGATAGCCCAGCAGCTGTAGACTCTCTCCTTCCGGAGCAAAATGGCTGCCAGGTCGCAGTTCCAAACTTCATATCCTCGTGCCCCGTCATCTAAAGGAAGAGAGAGCGTGTCCCTTCACTGACTGCTGTGGAACTCTGTGGGTAAGAGCGGCGTAATTACTACTTGACTTAAACTCATCAGAATCCATCCTTACAGCTAGGTATACTTTCAGTCCCATCCAGACCAAATAGAGCTGTGAATTGGGGCAGAGTGATTTTCCGTAATATATTTGGGCACTGTTCCAAGAAGGCGGAATGGATGATAGTAAATCATAGATGTTTACTAAAATTTTTAGCTATTATTACTTAACTTTTATTTGAAGCACACATGCTTATGGTGCAGGAGGTCTAGGGTGGAGTTTGTGTCTGTATATGTTTAGAAAAAGTTCCTCTGTTGCACACCTGTGCTTGCAAACCACTGATAGTATGCTATCATTTAATGCTTATATATTGAAATAAGAAATAGTTCTCAAATATGCTAGATACATTTCTGCCTCCAGAGGGCACTGTTTCTTCAACAAGCAAAGGAATTATAGCTTTGTTTATAAGCTGAATCTTTTAAAATTTAATTTAGAGGTTAGTTGATATGTCCCTGACTTTCTGGTGAGGTCATAGGATTGAGAGTATTTTGGTTTCAACTGCAGTAGTAGAACTCTCCAGAAGGCCACACTAATTTTCTTAACAGTCTCTAAATTACAATCGGTAACCTTTTTAAAAAAATGTCTTACCAAATAATTCAGTGTATCCCTGTGTATAATTACAGGGTAAGTTACAATGAAAAATTTTTGTATCTTTCTTTCCTTGCTCCTATTTTTAAAAAAATAAACTGTAGTGAGTCAGTTCGTGCCGTCGTGCGTCTGTTTTCTCATGATTATGTTACTGTGGATTATAGAATAAGCAGGCTCCTTAGTCATTAGCCAAGTCCTTTAGATTATTGACTTTGTTCCTGCCTAGAACTGCTGTCTGAAGTTTTTCTTTCACACAGCACAGCCACCGACTTCCTTAAAAGTCTTTGTTTGCTATTATAACCTGTGGAAAACATTAATAAACTTTAAAAAATATAAAATACCCTCTCCTCAAAATTTCACTTTAACATGTTGAGAAAAGCTCTCTTAACCTGGATGGCTTATAGGAAAAGTGGAACCTGTTCTTGGTATCACCTCAGAAAAGTAGATTAATTAGCAAAGTTCTCGATAGTAACAAAAAAAGTAATAAATTTTTGTTTTTTCCTTTATTTTTGCTTAATTCTTTTTCAGAAAATTAGTGGTTTTTGAATCACTTTATCCAGAAAGCATATAATTATAATGACTTCATTTGACTATAATGTGAATGATTTTATCATCGTCATTTTTATTATTTTTCTCTCCTTAGATAAATACAGTGTTTGTTTTCACTCATGACTTCAAAATTTCTAGATATTTGGTCCCTCTCCCCATTGCAACTTTTGGTTAATGTTTTAAGTGTTCCATAGTGCTTTAAAAAAATCCAGGAAAGGGGCTGGCCCCGTGGCTGAGTGGTTAAGTTCCCGCGCTCTGCTGCAGGCGGCCCAGTGTTTCGTTGGTTCGAATCCTGGGCGCGGACATGGCACTGCTCATCAGACCACGCTGAGGCAGTGTCCCACATGCCACAACTAGAAGGATCCACAACGAAGAATATACAACTATGTACTGGGGGGCTTTGGGGAGAAAAAGGAAAAAAATAAAATCTTTAAAAAAAAAAAAAATCCAGGAAAATGTGAAATAACATCTTTATTTTATTTTAATAAAATTCTATATAGTAAAAAGAATTAAGAAATGTAATGTTGATTTTAAAGGTGAATTTATATTAGGATCTTAAAAGAATAGCCATTTTTTAACAAATCTAAAATTTCACCAAGTACTTTAGCACTGTGAGTTTGGAAGAGAGGAGTCTCTTGATACTGGTTTTTAAAATTTTGTTAGGCATCTCTTTCCCTTCCTGCCTACACTAGAGGCAGCTCAGAAAAGCAAGAGAAATCATATAGAGCAGTCTGAGTGCAGATAAGGAATGTAATAGAGGATAGGAGCAGTCACACTCCGAATTGTCTTTGCCTGGTGATAGAAAGGAAGTGGGTTGAGTATTATGGGATCATTATACAGTTCTGAGCTTTAGGCTTCCCTTATCCAGCTTCCTTCTGGAATTGCAGTCCAGCTTCACTTCTGTAGTAATCCATATTAATTTCCTTAGATTCAGTAAAGGTGGTGAGACATGAAATAGAGGGGTCTGATGATGAACACTAGGGCAAAATGCAATGTGGTAAATAAACATTTTTATATTGCTTTGAGAAATTGGTATATAAGTGATATTAGTAGGGTGTGTTATGGTGTAGTTCTGTAGGCCATAAGCATTTACCAGCTTGGGTACCTGCCCCTAATGCTGTTAGGGAGGTTAAAGAGAGATATATATTACTGTTATGACTAATGCACATTAAACATGACCCCCTTTTCCATTTCAGTACTGTTTCATCTTGGAAAAAATCATTCTGTGAATGTTTAATACCCAATGTTTTTCTCCCTCACGTGCAAATAACTACAGTAAGTTAAGCCAGCTTGGGCAATTTGGATGGCTTGGGATTCTAATATACTAATTGTCCTCATACAATTCACTTAATAAACATTTATTGAGCATTATTAGATACCCCACACTAGTAGGTTTAAGGAAACTACCATTTTTTGAGCACCTAACTGGGTGCCAGGTACTGTTAGATACTTTAATTACAGAAGCATATCTAATGTTCTAAACAGCCCTCTGAGATAGTGATGATGATTCTGTTTTCATAAATGAGAAAACTAGGATTTACAAAAGTTAAGTAATTTGCTCAGGATATAAAGATAAGTAAAATAGTGGAAATCAAACCCCTTCCCATTTTCTCAACCCTGTGGCACTTATTCTTTATAGGCCATTTCTCCATTATTTATTATTAGCAGGATGGTGGGATTGTTAAAATGGCCACAGATTTTTTGACACCTCTCTCATTGAGAAATGGGGCTCTGGGTCCCCTCCCCTTGAATCTGGGCAGGCTTGTGACTGCTTTAACCAGAAGAGTACAGTAAAAATAATGCTGTGAGACTTTGGAGGCTGGGACATAAAAGGCACTGTTGTTTCCACCTTATTCCGAGCATGAAACACGTGTTTGGATGCCTGAGCTGCCGTGTAAGATGTCCAGGTACTCTGTAGCCACCATGCTATGAGGAAGCCAAGCCGCATGGAGAGGCTGCCCATCCCAGATGCCACACAAGTGAGGGAAGAAACCTGTAGGTTATTCTGATCTCCGCTGTTGAGTCTCATGCCCAGCCTTCAAGTCGTCCCAGCGGAGGTCCCAAATATAGTGAGCAAAGGCATCCCCATTGCTCCCTGTGTGCATTCCTAACCCAGAGAACCTGTGAGCGTGAGAAAATGCTTGTTATTTTAAGCCACTAAGATTTGGGGAGTAATTCCTTTACAACAGCAAGTGACAGCAAGTGACAACCCCTCTTTCAAACCAACACGATCTCTACTTTTTCACTACACTTTTACTGTACATGTAGTCAATATTAATTATTATTAATATATGCTAATTACTAATATGTACTAATTATTATTATTTGTTAATATTTATTCATTCTGTGATTATTTTATTTGTTGTACTTTTCTGTCCCAACTAGATTATAAACTTCAAGACAGGAGTGATGTTTCTAATTTTTTTAACAAGTACTCATCTACTGCCTACTCTGTTGCGAGCACTGTTCTATGCTGGGGATACATTAGTGAACAAAAACAGACACAAAACTGTCTTAATGGGGCTTACAGTTTAGAGGATGTTTTGTACCTACGTTACTCAGAGTGCCAAATTTATAGTGGTTGATATAGTGTTATTAATAAATACTGTTAAGCTTCTCAATCTTAAGATTTTTCTGTGGAGATTTGCATTGCATTAGAAATTTTAATAGAGTGACACTAATAGCTCAAGTTGCTATAAGGAACTTTATTTTGAGTCAGAATTCATTTTGCTACTGCCATATTTCATGCTTCATTAAAATTTCAGTGATAACATTACCTTATCTTAAATTCCGGTGTTATCTAAAGTAGTGTTTACTTTCTTCTGTAGTTGAGGAGAGATACCGTTGAAAGTTTTTATTGTCTGCGTCAAATTTGTGTTAGACCTCTGAGTGTGGAGAGAAGAAAAATATTTCTTGGAATTCCTGTTCCAATCCTACTGTGAAGGCAGGCATGCAAATGGAAAGGTGTTTGCCAGTAGTTGGTTTTCTTCAGCCCATTGTGGCAGGGAGTAGTTTGACGTTGTGAAAATTGAAGAGGGAGCCAAAGAATCATTGAAATGTGAAAATGATACATTTTGATTGTTCATGTTTATTTTTTCTTACATTGTTCTTCTTTTGAAAATTTCTTAAGACACACAAACTAAAATACCAAAGTAAGTGTTCCTGATTATATTTTTTAAAGTTACAACTCAAATGACATCCCTCTACAAAGCTTTTTACCAAAAAAATGTACAGTGGTTTATTCTTATCCGAGGGGGATACATTCCAAGACCCTGAGTGAATGCCTAAAACCTTGAATGGTATGGAACCCTATTCCAAACCTGATACCAAGACAGTTGATCTGATAGCCAAGATGGCTACTAGGTGACTAACGGGAAGGTAGCCTATACAGTGTGGGTGTGCTGGACAAAAGGATGATTCCTATCTTGAGCAGGATGGTGTGAGATTTCATCATGCCACTCAGAATGGTGTGCAATTTAAAACTTATGAATTATTTCTGGAATTTTCCATTTAATATTTTCAGACTGTGATTGACCATGAGTAACTGAAACAGTGGAAGGTGAAACTATGGATTGTGGAGGGGAAAACTGTAGTAATTGTTTCCTCCTTTGTTTACTGAAGATGTTTTGTTAAACCTCTAATATAGCACTAGTCATGTTTAGTAATATTGTATCTCTTCCTGGATTGTGAGATCCTTGAGGGTGGGAGCTGTCTTACTCATCTCAGTGTCTTTATAGTGATTTTATTCATAGGCATGATATAAGTGATATGTTAGGTTAACTTGTATTCAGATATAATATATGACTAATAATGGTAAGTGATACTTAGGTCTCTTCTTAATCAGTGGTGTGTGGCAAGTTTATGTGATCCTTTAAAAGAAAAGCATAGGTGTGGAGATCTTTTGCCTTGGTTCCAAAGGCCACAATGCTGAGTGTTCAGTCCCCCAACATTTCTCATGCCCTTCTTTTAGAGTGCTGCTGTCTGAGAGAGTGAGAACCCACAACTATCATTTCTTCTTTTTTTAGTTTCTTAAGGTGGAAGTTTAGGTTATTGGTTTGAGATCTTCCCTCTTTTATAATATAGGCATGTATAGCTGTAAATTTCTCTCTAAGCACTGCTCTCATTGCAAATTTTGGTATTGTGGGGCTTTCTTCTTCACTTATCTCAAAGTATTTGCTAATTTCAATCTTGATTTCCTCTTTGACTCACTGGTTACTTATTTGAGTCTCTTGTTTAATTTCTACATGTTTGTGTATTTTTCAAATGTCCTTCTGTTCTTAATTTCTGATTTCATTCCATTGTGGTGAGAGAACATACTTTGTATGATTTCAGTTCTTTTAAGGCTTATTATATGGCCTAACATATGTTCTATTCTGGATAGCATTCCATGATCACTTGAGAATAATGCATAGATTGCTGTTGTTGAGTTGGGTGTTCTATAGATGTCTCTTAGATCTAGTTGGTTTATATTGTTGATCAGATCTTCTGTGTCTTCTGCCTGCTCAAATCCCTGTAGTTTTTTTTGTTGATCCCCTGTAGTGATTTTTTCATTTCATTTATTGTACTTTCCAACTGCAGAATTTCTATTTGCTTCTTCTTTTTTTTAAAAAAAAAATTCTGTCTCTTTATATTTTCTATTTTGTGAGGCATTGTTCTCATATTTTCCTTTAGTTCATTAGACACGGTTTACTTTAGTTCCTTGGACATATTTTAAATAGCTTATTTAAAGTCTTTGTCTTGTAAGTCCAATGTCGGGACTTCCTTGGGGACAATTTCTCTTGAGTGCTTTTTTTCCCTATGTATGGGTCCTACTTTCTTATTTCTTTGTGCAACTTGTAAATTTTTTTGAAAACTGGATATTTAAAATAATATAATCTGGCAACTCTGGAAATCAGATTCTCATCTCTCACCAAGGTTTGTTGTTTTTTCCTGGTGGTTGGCTGGTTGGTTGTTTTGTAACTTTTCTGAATTAATTCTCTAAAGTCTGTGTTCTTTGTTATGTGTGGCTACTAAAGTCTCTGCTTAGTTAGTTTAGTGGCCAGCTAAGGATTAGACACAGATTTCCTAAAAAGCCTGGAACCAATAAATCCCCCCGTCTTTGCTGAGAGACTCTCTGTGTGTGTATTGGGGCAGGCTTTCAACACTCAGGCATGTGACAGCTGTGCTTTAACCTTCATTTCCTGCTTGTACAGAGCTTGAAGGTCAGTCATAAGCGAGAGCTTAGAGCCTTCTCAGGTCCTTCCTGAGGATGTACACAGCCCTGCACATGTGTATAGCCTTCTAGATTTCCAGGAATATGTCAAAGCTTTTCAAAGCAATTTATGGACATCTCATTCCACAGTTTTTCCTTTTAAGCTTTATGGTTAGCCTATTGTGTGCCCTATTATCTGCCACCTAAGGCATCTGTGATGTTAAACAGTTGCCTCTAATTGTTTTCAACCAGGGAAAAGGCTTTTTGCACTGGACAAACCCTAATTTAGGTCATATAAATACATCCCTGCAAATGAGGTCATCCAGGGAACCATCAGATAGGTCAAATAATGATCATTCTCTGGGAATGTGGCTTTGAAGGAGCTCCAACCCCATTCTGCCCCCTTTGATGGCTGATAGGCCTCCAGTTTTCACCACAGTTGTGGGATGTTGATTTTGAAGGTTGCTGTGGAGCAGAAGGAGGGGGGAGAATGGAAATAGAGCACATTAAAATGCCACAAAGCTTGTTTTCTTACCAAGGTTCAACTGTTTTTCATGACTAAATGCCTCTGGATTGCTGTAAGTTTTCACTTAATTTACAGAGTTCTGGAAAAGTTGAGTTTTGACAATTTTTGCTAATTTTTCTTGTTGCTTTTATGGAGGAAAGAGTTTTGGAGATTCTTACTCCACTGTTTTTGCATTTCTTCCTTCATTTCTTTTCTTCTCTTCTGAGAAGTTAACTTTTTTTTTTGCTTCTTCAACTCAAAACTGCAGCAACTGTTCCATTTCTTCTGTGGTAGTCCAGTTTAATTTCCCTCAGTGAGTCAGTAGATGGAGGTGGTCTTCTGAGTTCTTGACAATTTCTGTTTCCACTTCTGTTTCTCCTAAGGGTTTTCTTAGAGCTGTGAGAACAATTCAGAGTTAATAACTCATAAATTATCCTCCCATGTAGAGATAAAAAAGGTGATAGTGAGGTTGGAAAGAACAAAAGTGATGTCCAGTCATAGAGTACTGCCAGCCAAAAACCCAACAGTTTTCTTGGACTTTAAATAAATGGCTAAAATATTAGACCAAAGAAAAATTAAAACAAAATTTAGAATTTTTAGAAAATTTGTTTTATTATCTGCTTCTGTATTTGTTTCTTATTTTTTGTTGTTATTTTGTTCCCTGTCAGGATGCACGACATGCAGCAGAAGGAGAAATCTATACCAAACTTAATCAAAAAATTGATGAATTTGTCCAGCTTGCTGATTATGACTGGACAATGTCTGAGCCAGATGGAAGAGCTAGTGGTTACTTAATGGATCTTATTAATTTTTTGAGAAGCATCTTTCAAGTGTTTACTCATTTGCCTGTAAGTATAAAAAATTTCAAAAAATTGTATTATAGTTTTGCTTACTAAAGTATCTTTTAAAATTCCATTTTGGTTTGAGGTTTACTTGTTTAAACCAACTTCCCAGCTTCAATTTTTTTCCCATTGTTATAAATCAATTTTTGAAGAATCTTAACTTAGCCAGTTGTTTGAAGTTTTCGTTTATTTTACTTTTTAACCAAAATAACTACAACTCTCTTCCCACCAAAACCAGAACAAAACTCTGAAATTGACACTGTAGACCTGAATAGAAACAAACTCTAATAGGAGTAGTTTTCATAAAAGTCAGTATAATCGATGGCTTTTCCAGTTATAAAAGGCCAAGAAATTATTGAATATTTTTAGGCTAGAGATTAAAAGTAAAAAGGGGCATTGTTCTATTCTGATATATAGTCATATACATCTTATCTATTGATGAGATATTAAGGGAAAGAAAAGATATGGCAGGGACATTTGGGTGTGAATAGGCTGAAACATTGGATTCTTCAAATGAGGAATGCAAAGACCAAAGAGATTATGGGGGGATGAACATGCTCTCATTAGATATATTCAGAAACAATAGAACTGCTGTTAAAATGTGAATGGAGTCATTTTTGAACAAATAGGAAGAAATTTTATTGACCTTTTTATCTCAAGATAAAGCTGAACACAAAATATAAGGTATTTAATTGGAGCCTTCCCAGCTGCCCCCAGTTGTCTCCCTTGTTTAAAAAAAAAACCAAAACAGTGTCCTTCTCTTTACTCTTTCCCCATGAAGGAGCCAGTTAGAATAGTTGAAGGAAGGTGTTACTAAAAAATGAATAGCAGAATTTCTTAAGGAGATTTTAATAGTGAATCTGTGCCAGAGAACTTCTGGAAGCTTAGCTAGGGTTGATATTATATTCCTAACTGCTGTCCTTGAGTTCAAAAGAGAACCTGTATATAGATTTAATTTTATATCAACTAATTTCTTAAAAAGTGCTCCTCATATAGTATGCATTAAATAATTGTTTAATTAATTTGAATTTACCTTGTCAGTATAAATCTCCATGCTTCCAGCCAGAAGCAATCCTCAGGGATAAACACATGTCCATGCATGCACATGCACACAAATACACACACATTATGTTTTTATGTTGCAATATCTGCTTCATGGGTTGGCACAAGGTGATGGTAGGAATTTTGTGCATAACTTGGGTAGGATTATGAGAGGTAATATGTTAGAAATGTTTAGGGGAAATGCCTCACCTCTGGAGACCAACACCTGGAGGGAAATCCTGCTTTCTTATAGGACATACTCTGGTGTCATTGGGAGTGACAGACTCCTGGCCTAACTAGATCACTCAGGTGATCTATCATGATGATTTTATATAGTTTTAGATGAGTCTTCATGTGCTATTTTGGATTTTTTGTCATCTAACATGGTTTTTCTACAAAGGAAATAAATTTTTATGCAATGCAAACAAACAAATTCAGCAATAAATATAGGGTATGACCAAATAAAGAAAATTATATTTCACAACTAAGAAAGAGAAAATGGTCCTAACCACAGTATATTCTTATTCAAGGGATGAACTAAAAGCATAATTCCCAAGCAAAAGTATTAAATTATTGACTTTGGTTAATTTTAGTTAGAGTTGATGATTATATTATGGTTTAGTGTCTTAATTCTCTGAAACCTTGAAATTGTATAAAATATTCACCTAGATTGTTTTCTTTCAAAATAACAGAGGCAATGTTATTAAATGTATTGTTTTTCTAAGCAGTATATGACATTGTATAAGCTACCATTTTTATTTAAATGTTTTAAACTGAAAGTCCTTAGTTTCAGGTTACCCTTGGACCCAAATAGAGAGAGAGGCCAGTTCTGGACTCCTTCAGCCCTCAAAGAAGCTTCAGAAGATATTTATCACATTCAGTCCCAAGTCAGTCAGCTTAAGCGGAACTAGCTATCCCACTTATAGACATGAGGAGTTATGTAGTGGGGCTATTTTTGGCCCTGTTCTGTATCCTTGGTTTTGGCAGTGTTCAGGAACAGTGCTGAGTTCTAGTCAATGGGAGCTGGGAAACCAAGGGCCACTCTTTCAAACAGTGCAAGTATTGGTAAGTAGTGTAGATTATTGGACGCAGAAGTAGATTCTCTGGGATATAGGTAACTCTCTCACCCCACAACCCTAAAAAGTACCTAAGAGAGAACACTTTTAGTTTAAAAGCTTCACTCTTAGCTTTATTGCATAGTTTTCGTGAGTCCCTACCATTGTTGCAAAAGAATATTTTCTCAATCAAAGATAGTCATCATGTACAGTTGCTGACCACATTGTCCAGTAAAAGTTCCATTGGTTCCAGAAAAGTTATAATCCACCCAATAGAATTTTGTTCTCTGCTCAAAGGGTATGAGAACAATAGCAGTTGATGGATAATCATGATTTTGAGGGAGCCCAGGGAAAGAGCATTGCCATTTTCACTTTTCTACTACACTGTGGTAGCAGGAGAAAGCTGTAGGTTTTGGAGGACCACCAGTAATGTCAACTTTAAATACCTCTTATCTCTAGGGTTGGATGAGTGAGAGAATTGGTGTATTACTTCCTTCACCTGATTCTCTTAAGAGTCAGCCAGTGCAAGCCTGTGCAGGGGATGGAAAAATAAGGAGCTCCCTTTTTTCCATATTAAATTGCCTATCATCTGCATTTCCCTGTGCTCTAGCAGAGAAGTCAGGCTGTCTACTGGCCATAGGAATTAACATTAAGTTACGTAGGCAGTATTTGTAATAATGACAGATATTTCCCCATCACCCAAAATGTTAAGCTGCCCTGCTAAATGTAGTATTTGCCTCAAGGGAACTTGCACTTTTATGACTCAATTAGAGCTAAACCCTTTTATCTTTTATTGTTCTTGAGGGCCATGGTGCTGAAGTGAGGAGACTACAGGATGGATTCTAGAGTTAGAAAGACTTACATTTAGAAGCTCAGATTAGTAATTTACTGGCTGTGGAATCCTGACAAGTTGCTTAATGTCACTGAGCCTCTTACTTTCTGAAAAATGGGCATAATCCATTTTTCCCATAGGACTGTCGTAGGATAAATTAAAATAGTGTGTAAAAAAGTTGCCTAGCAGGGTGCTTGGCATAAGGTAGTTACTATTAATAAATGTTAGTTTCATCTTTTCTCCTCCTTTTTCCTCTGTTATTGTTTTAAGGCCCTTTATAGTATTAGTTTCATTTTACTGTCTTTTAACTTTTTTCTTGTTGTATTTATACCTACATTTTTAGCTCACTATTATTTAGCTTTGAGTTCTATACTTTTGCATTATACAACTATTAAAAGTTTTCTTTATTAATTGTGAAAGATATTCACTCTAAAGCATATTTATTCGAATAATTATTATAACTTGAGTGTGTTGCTTATAATGGCTAATGGTCAGATGCTAGTTAATGCAAGTGAAGTCTGATGAGTATGTGAAATAAATATTCTTTTATTCCCAAATTAGTATTCTTGGAATCAGCAATTTTTGGTATTTCAAATGTATAAGTGACCTATTTTGTTTCTAATAATTTTTTTTACAATTAGAAAATATAGCTAAGTATAGAAGGAAATAAAAATTACCTGTTATCTTGTCAAAGGAGAACCACTCTTAACATTTTGACTTGTATACTACAAATCATCTTTTTCTCTGCATTTATGACACTTAAACAACCTTTCTGTTTCTTTTAATAAAATTTTATATTAGCTAGAAAATTTAAAACCAGAAGAATTTTAAAAAGCATTAAACATTCACCATTACATGTATATAATTAGAATAAATTATTGAGCAACTTGAACATATTTAGTTATCCTTCATGACTACCAAATGAAAGTCAGTAACGTTTACTGTGAATGTACCACCTGAAGACTCAGCACTGGTCTGATTCTGGAAGGAACAGTTAACATTTCCTTCCTTCATAAATGCTAATCATGTGTTTGTTTCAATAAAGATATTTTATTGATTTACAACTGCTATGGGATATATGTAATGATAACGAGTTTTTAATTTCTTCATGTGTTTATTTGTAAAAGGTACCCAATTTATCCAAATGTTTATGCTAACTAATGGTCATCTTTTACAGTAGAAGTAAACAGAAGATCTTGAGTGATGAGTTTGCTCATGTTTCTTCCTTTCTAGGAGTTCTCTCTTGTTTTATCTTTAACCGTAATGTAATCTTCTTTGCTTAGGTTTGCTACTGCTCTAGAGGTGTTAAATAGACTACTCTGGTTTCTCTCTGAATTGTAAATATCAAAACTGTTTTCTTCCCAGAAAGATATATTTTCCTTTTGCTTTCAAATATGCGTAACTTTTGATTTTCTGTATTAATAGAAGTGGTGTGACGAGCAGTAAATAGACCTGATTTTTAGGAATAATGAGTTAATCTTTGGCATATGGTTCTCTAATTTCATGTTAATACGACTGGGTATTTTTTAGAAAATCATTATTTGGTTATAAGTATATGTGACTTTATAGAATAGATGCCTGAAAAGCTGTTCATAAAGAGAACATTTAATAATAGAATCATTCCTTCCAACATTTTTTACTCTAACATTAGAGATGCCTTCCTACTGAGAAAAAAATGGCTTCAAACTCATATTGTGGAATCTGTATTGTGAGAGGCTTTTGTGCACATCTCTCCCCACCTGTACATTCAGTGACATCACATTGGTAGCCCTAGGAGTCGTTAGACCATGGAAATCATCAATAAATCTTACAAATCAAAGCTTTTTTCCCAGAGAATTGTTGTTAAGCATTTACCAGCACAGCACTAAATATACCATAGCTTTTCAAATCATGTTGTTGAGGAAAAATTGTTTACTTTTTATTAACTCAAGAAATAAATGAGTATATGTTAAATAATAAAGTTAAAAATATTATAGTAGAAACTACTTTCAAGACAGAGACGTGTCCTAAATATTATTTGATCTTTAAATTCCGTGTCTGCTTCCCCATCTACCTAGTTCCCTTTTAAGGTATTTCTTTTTAGGTTGTTTCCTTTAAACAGTTTTTCCCTTGGCTTAATTGTTAGCTTGGGGCTGTAGTGTTTTATTGATGTGGTAACTTAGTATGCTTTGTGGATTCTTTATGCTTAGGGCCATAGTCTCTTTCCCTATTAAATACTGGTGCCACTAATATTTTTAATATGCATTTTATATTTCTATAAATAATTTAAAGCATATTATGCTTTCTTTAAGTGAGAAACAAATATATATCCAATAATAAATGAAGATACATGATTTGGACAGAAATTGATAATATCTAACTTAAAATAATTATCTCCTTAAGAATTTTTTTCTGAAGATGCAGCACTGTATTGAAAAATTTGAGATTTAGAGTCTAGGCTTGATTCATCCAATTAACCAGCATTGTGAAAGAAGACACATCATTCAAACTCTGGATTAATTTGCTAGTGTTTATTTCATAGAGCTGAAAATAAAAGTTTTGTTTTAATTTACTTTTACTCCAGTTGATATGTCTACATGGTAATAAGTCAAGTAGTCCAGAAGAGGAAAATAGCCTCTCTCCTTGCCCTTTCCCCACCCCTAATCCCACTCTCCCAGGCTACCATTTTTACCATATGTTTTTATTTCTTCTGTTGGTTATCTTAATAAAAAAGTAGAGACTACTTTTGCCTGTGGTTGGTGCAATAAACCAATCACTGAGACAGGTGCTTGGAGGTGGAGAAAGGTTTATTCCAATTGGCCAAAACCAGCAGGCAGAAGGGTAGGTTTTCTCAAATCTGACTTAACAAAAGAAGAAAGCAGAGGGTTTTTTTTTTTTTTACAGAATTAAGGGGCTTAGGAGGTAGAGTTCCAGAGAAACAAAGGGGAAGTCTGTGTTCCTTTCACTCCTGATAAGCCCTTGGGCAACCAGACTTCAGTGGCAGCTGGGGCCTTGTTATCTGTTGGTGTCACTTCCTTAAAGGCATTCTTGTTCTTCTGCAAAACCTCATAAATCCTTGCGACCCTTGAGTCAGCCCTCAGGTTAAATAAGAAAATAGCAAATTAACTAGATTAAATTCTTTTCCTCTGTGTCTGTGTTGGGAACAAAGTTGAAGGGTAACCATGTTCTTAATGAATATTTACAGTAACCCTCAGGTGCTGGCTTCACATTCCCCTTTTTTCTTCCATTGGTTGTTACATTGTGTTTTATTTCTTCTGTCTATTGTTTCTTTATATAAGATAGCTCCTTTTATATAAGATTTGTTCCTTCTACTTTAGTCTGTATCTTAATTCTCTTCTATGTAAGATAAAGGTATTAGCTTCCTTACCCTTTGCTCTATTAGTTCTTTATCTGTCTTCTGACAGCTAGAGGCCTTTGTCTCTAATTCGTACCAGTTGCTCTCCAGAAATGCTAGAATTGCTGCACAACTGTTAACCTGGGACTTTTCCTTCTCTGCTCTCTAGGATTGGGAACTGTTTCCTGGATTCTGCACATTTTTATTGCTTCACTGGTTAGTTTTGCTAAACTGCCTCAAAAACTTCCTCCTATTTAAGTCCTTGCATATCTTAAAATATCTTTTTCTGTCCTCATGTTTGATTGATAGTTTATATATCAATGGTTATATAATTCTAGGTTGAATAACTTTTTCTCTGATAATTTGCATTGCATTCCTCTGTTATCTTCTGGCATCCAGGTTTTAGGATCTATTTTTTAATCCTTAATATTCTGAAATGTCACAGGAATGTGTGGAGATATAAGCTGTTTCATTCACTTAGCTCTTTACTCAGTGGCTCCTTTCTTTCAGAAAATTTGTGTCTTTATTCAGTGCAGGGAAATTCTCTTCTATTATTTTTTAGGTAGTTTTGTTCTCTCCATTTTTCTGTTCTCTCTTTCCTAGACTCTCGTTAGTTAAATGTTAGAGATCCCAGATTGTCACTCTATGTCTTTTATCCTTTTCTTCATTTCCTGTCTCTTTCTCTTTTCTTGTTCTATGTTTTGGGAGATTTTCTCAATTTTATTTTTCCTTCCTTTCATAGAATATTTTATTAATTATCTTCTTAAGGAATGACATCTCTTTTTCTGTTCCTTTCTCATAGAATATGGTTCTCTCTCTTTTTTTAATGGATATATTTATTATCTTTCAAATCTCTCTGAGTACTAGAGGGTTTTTTTAAAAAGGTATTTCCTGTTTCTTGAATTATCTCTGTTACCCTCGAATAGAATTTTTTGTTTGTTTATTTTGCTCCTTCTCTTTTAACAAAGAAGGCCTGAGAGCTGATACGGGTTTAATCTGCTACTGTATAAATACCATATTTTTTTGATAGACTTTTCCCCCTGAATAGGAATCTGACTGGGAGTTTTTTTAGATTTGGAGGGCATTTTGCCTAGGGTTCTTCACGTTAGAGTGAGCAGGTATGGAGCTAGCCATGAGATTGTGGTTTCTTCTCTTCAGGTCCAACTTCATGCATGTGCGACCTGTCCCATTCTACAGGATCTCAGATTTAGAAGTGTCCTGTGTGTGGTTTGGTGCTGCACTGTGGTCTTAAAATTCTTAATAATTTTTGAACAAGGGACCCCACATTTTCATTTTGCACTGAGCTTCGCAAATTATATGGCCTTCTCTGCCTCTCTTTCCATTGTTACCACATCATACCAGAATAAGGAGGGCTTTTTCCCCCCTCCTTTCCTTTCTCCCTCCTTTTCTTCTCTCTCTCTTTCCACCCACACCAGGAGCCTCAGCTCTCCCTGAAAGGTTCTTTCATTATGGAAATTGCCTGTACTCTGTAGATAAGGCGTTGTTGGCACAGTTCCAGAAATCTTAAATTCTTTTCCCTGTTTTCCATTCTATTTCTCATTTCTGTCCTCTCTCATAGCTGCCAACTCTGGTCCTCTAATGCACAGCTGGCTCCCAGCTCCACTGTAGTTCCCTGGTACCATATAATGGGCAGTAGCTTTCCCTTCCCTGTTTCATCTGCTTTTTTGTCTTCCAGAAAGTATCCCCTGGTGAATTCTCCTATACACCTTTACTTTCTCTGCTGTTAAACATTTTATTCCGTTTTTGCAGTTCTGTGCTTTGTATTTCACTTGTGTCTCGGAATGGACGAGAAGCAAACACTTAACTTTAGTCTGCCGTTTTGATTTTTAACACCCTGTTTCCTTCTCTTTGAAGTAAAGTGATTGGATTAGGTCATCTCTAAGGTCCCTATGTATAATACCATGTTTCTAAGTATCATTATTTCATACAGATGCAAAGTTCCTACCTAAGTATAGATTTATTCATTCTGGCACCTTATTTTGTCTTTTAGTCCTGCCTTTTTATGTTCTTTATTCTTTGGTTCACACTTTTTTCTGAGTTAAGTATATGGGTTTATGTGTCCTTTTACTTGACTGAAAACTGTGAAGGAGAACTTTAATAGTCGACAGTACAATCACAGACTTTAATTACCCTTTTATGTGACACCAGAAAGAATTGTATTAAAAATTCAAGGATTGTCTTTTTAAGTTGTGGCATAGGCAACTTTGAATACTATTTTAATGCTTTCCTTATATAATGAAGGCATAACCATATATTATATATATAGGCCTACAAATTGGTTTTTCTTATTAGGATATTAATTTTTTAAATATATAATGGTAATGAATAATGTTGATCTGATTTATTGACTGTAACTCATATATAAATGATAGGATGCGAACTATGGTGAAAACATCACAGGTCCTATGACTTACATGGTGTTCATGTGTTAAGTGTTGTTGACTAACTTTTGTGATCTAGCTTACTAAATTTTAGCTAAATTTCATCTTGACTTTATGGCCTTTATATATCTTACAAAATACCTTTACATATACTTTGAAAGATTTTGGAAAAATAGTTCAATAAAATAACTATGTTGGTGGGATAGTTATATTAATCCAAACAAAATTTATTGGAAGTTAAATCTGGAGAGGACTTAGAGATTATTTAGAGACTAGTCCAGTCCTCCAGAAGAATGAATTGTCTGGCTAACGCAGCTGCCGGCCCAGTGCTTCCTAGGACTAATTAGGACGATCGGCCTGGCTGGTTGAGTATCTCCTCCCTCCATTTCTCCCTGTGGTTTCTGCTTTATGCATTGTGTGTTGTGAAGAGGACAGCTTCCCACATGGAGGGGCACCTTCATTGTGGACTATACCAGATGTTCGACTGCCACTAATAAATAGATTTTGAGTTTCATTGACCTAATATAATAAGAGTAAATCCATGTTTCTGGGTAAATATCTTTTTCTAAAAAAAAAAAAAAAAATTAGTGCTTAAATATTATATAGTTTATTACTGGAATTTGAAAAGTAAATTAGATAATTGAAAAACTAAACAGTATTTTAATACTATTTTAATGTAATTTTATTAATCCTCATTTTAAGGAAATAATTCAATTATTAATATTTTAAAGGAATAAACCAGTACTATATATTTAGTACAGAACTTCAGCAGGGGCTTATATGTATTTAAATTGAGACCAATGATTTGGTTTTTACTTTGACTTGTTATTCATTTCTTAGGGGAGAAAATATATTTAGATAATTAATTGTGAGATAATTTAGTATGCAATCTTTCCTTGAGTAATTTATTTTAAGCTCTATTAGCAAATTATGTGGAAACATGGCGATTTGTCCTTTCTAAGCATCTTCAAAAGAATCACATATTCAGTACAATTTTCTTTTTGTGAAGAAATAGACATTTTATTTCTTTTTGTATTAAAATCACTTGTGGAAAGAGATCCTTGTTAAAAACTCAGATTCCAGTGCTTGGCTCTAGACCTAAATGAACTAAAACTTCTGGAGCTTAGAAATCTGCATTTTTTGCTTAAAATTTGAGAACAGCTGTTCTATAGCAAAGAACTGTGTCAAAGAGCTGGTGTTTTCTAAATTTGCCCGTTCAGCAGACATTTGGTAACTGCTAAAGTTCTCAGTATTTTACTGCTGCCCAAACAACTTGATTAGGCAGATGAAAGTTTGGAGGAGGATTTATCTGATTAGTGTGGATGTAGGAACTCACACATAAATCTGCAAAATAAAATGGTAGTCATATTTATGTGATAAATTAATGCCTTTAAATTATAGCAACACACACAGAGCCAGCTTGCTTGTTTTATAGTGTATTTTGTTTTGCTACTTTAAACATTGCTTCTGCTGTTAATACGTTTTCCTTTTTTATTTGGTTACCTGGCTGACTTCCTTCTCAGACTAACAGCAGTGATCATGCAGCCGTGTTGCTAAGCAGATGCAAACTAAAGCTAGCATGTGAATTAGAAAATAATGAACTGCCTGCAGGTCTTTTTTTCTGCTTAGGTATTTATAGTAAATTCTAATTATTTTGACAATGTTCTTGATATATTTGTAGTTTTATGGAAACCTAAGTTTGAAAATATTAATTGTTTTGGTGAAGCAGTGAAGATTCTCTGGGATTTGATTGTGAAAGTCAACATTATGGTGCGTCTGTGGTGAGTGAGTGCAGTGATCTGGGAAACCTCTCTGTGGTCGCCCCATGCATGACAGGGCACACTTTGCAGATGTTGTCCTCATCTGTACAATGAGGTCAGTAAGAATATATACCCTACAGATTTTTGTGAGAGTTAAATGAGATGATATACATAAAATGTTTAGAAAAGTGCCTGGCATATAATAAACACTCAAAAAATATTAATTGTTATTATTACTTGCTTGTAAGACTATTTGTGGTTTGCCTGAATGCTTTTTCTCTACAACCATTATCCTAAACTCCATATGTAGAATTCTAACTCAGTTCATAACTCAATGTGATTCATGACCCAGTGCAAATGTTTTTTTTTTTTTCCACTCCAAGCCCAATGTTGCTCTCCTGAATTGCCTTAGCTTTTAGCTTTTCTTATGGCTTCATCATATTTTGCTTTTTACTGTATTTGTTCATCTTTCCGTCTCCAATTGTGAGCTCTTCACAGCCAGAATAAGAACTCAAATATTTTCTGAATGTATAGATACTAAAAAGTTTCTTATCTTAAAAAAAATGGTCTCATCTAACATTTAAAATTTAAATGTTCCTAAACTATGTCCTCTTCTTTCTGTTCTTATTCCTATTATTGAAGTTCAAATTTTGATTATTGTAGTTGTCTTCTAATTAGTCTCTGCCAGTAGTCTCTCCTTTCTTCAGTCCATCCTACAAACCAGTGCCAGATTGTTCTTTCTAAAGCACAGTCTAATCTTATTTCCATATTCGGAAACTTCAGGGTCCCTTCCTTGTCTACTGAATTAAATAAAAATTCTACAGGCTAACAAAGAAATGATCTCAGCCTCTTTCCAGATACGTTTCTGACCATTACTCAACATGGGCATCCAAAGTAGAAAATTCATTGTGTCCTGGATCTATCTTCAGTTTTCCACCATGGCTTTATTTATACCTGTAAAGATCCTGGGATCTCTTCCAAAAGCCATCTTTAATGCTACCTCTTTCACAAAGCTTTTGCTAATTCCACTTAACCATATGTGGATACTTTGTCCCACTTTTACAGTACCATTTATATTTTGTTTTGTACGTAGCTGTTTGTAGACTTGCCTTCTTTCCACTATTAGAATTTAATCTCCTTATGTCAGGGACTCTATCTACTCAATCACTGTATCTTCCTGTAGTGCACCTAAACAATGTCTTACACAGATTAAGTGTTTGGTAAGTATTTTTTAAGTTAATATGAGAGAAATAGTGAAGAAATATGAAAGTGATTTTCTTGTATGTATAGAGAATATAGAAGGTGTACTGTAAAAATCAGAATTTATGAGTCAAGAAATTTATTTGCCAAATATAAAATACTTTGTAGTTTTGAAGACAAAGTTTGTGGTCTGTTATTTGTGAACAGAAATTTGGAAAATGTCTATATGAAAGTTATTTAGTAAAGTTGATATCAGTAATGATTAGAAATATTTGTATGTTTACTCTTTCCTTGGACACCTCCATGAAAGAAAAATATAGTAATTCAAACCACAACTCTCTAGACACAGCTATAAAATAACTGTTGCAGATTCTCAGCACTAAGGACAAATACTTTGTCCTATTGAAGAGACAGACCCTCAGGCTTTCACTTGACCTTTTTATTCATTTACTATAGTAATTGCTAAGTACTTTTTTTTTTTGAGGAAGATTAGCCCTGAGCTAATATCTGTGCCCATCTTCCTCTACTTTATGTGGGACGCCTACCAGAGCATGGCTTGCTGAGCAGTGCCATGTCCACACCTGGGATCCGAACCAGTGAACCCCAGGCTGCCAAAGTGGAATGTGCACACTTCGTTGCACTACCAGGTCAGCCCCGCTAAGTACTTATTAAGCTTGCTGACAGGTTTCCTGCGGATGAACTGTAAACATACTCAAAATACAGAAGTAATACTAACCCTGCTATCCAAAAAAAGCTCAAATTGTTTCTTGTCCTCTATTTAAGAAGACAGGGATAAATTTTGGGATTGGCTGTAGATAAATTTGCATGAGAAGTTTAAAAAGGTTTTGCACTTGAATGTCCAGTGTTTTGGAAAACTTAATTACATAAGATAGTTTTTTGTATGGTGGTAAATGATGTACTTCTATGACATGTTGGGTTTTTTTTGGTGAGGAAGGTTGGCCCTAAGCCTCTTTTTGCTTGAGGAAGATTGTCACTGAGCTAACATCTGTGCCAGTCTTCCTCTATTTTGTATGTGGGACGCTGCCACAGCATGGCTTGATGAGTGGTGTGTAGGTCCACACTCAGGATCCAAACCCGTGAACCCTAGGCTGCCGAAGTGGAGCACATAAACTTAACCACTATGCCACGAGGCTGGCCCCTCTGTGACGTGTTTTGATATCCACTTCCATACTTTTATAATAATAGTGCCAAGTACACAGAAATCAACAACAAAAACCATTGACAGTATATGAAAGCCTTGGAGAAATTTAAAGAACTTTGAGAGAGAACTTAAATGACAAAGTTGAAAACAAAGTCCACTATTACAAATAGAATTTATGTTTTTTCTTAAGATAGATAAATATAAATATAAATATCTAAATATAAAGAGAATTTATATTTTTTCATAATGTGACAAAACAGGTAAGTGATTTTCACTGCTAGAAGTTAACTGCCAAAAAAAAAAAAAGAATCTTGCTGTTTAGTTGAAAATGAACATACTTGAATTTTATAACTTTAATCCTCTAGGTATTTATTAAGTTGATGTCTCTGTTAGCTAAATGCTGACTAATCTTGGTGAGAAATTTAACCTCATAAGTTGTACGCCTTATGTGTGTATATAGCATAACATACTTAAATATTTCCCTGCTGTCAAAGGTTGTAGAAGACAGTGTTTTGAATTGCTCTTAATCAGGGTGTAGTTGCAAGAAGTAGTGGGAATAATAGAGGGCTTTTAGAAGGAAACAGCACGAGAGTTTTAGTAGGAAGCCAGTAGATTAGGAGAGACCTGATCTGTTACGTAACAGATCAGGGAGATATAAATGGAAATAGTTAAAACGTATTCTTTTCAGCCTATAGACTAAATGTATGTGTATGTACAGTATTAGTATACATATATACATATGCACACTTACAAATATCCTATAACTTTACTCTTTAACAGCTATAGATGAAATAGACTAGTTCATTGGTGCAGGATTTATGGGCAAAGTACCATCTTGAACAGGAAGATTCAGTACTAAAAACAAATGAAAATGCACCATCTGGCAGTTTTACTACCAGATGGCAACAGAGAATTCATGTTTAGAAAGTTCCTTGAGTGTTTACAGATAGGAGCAGTAAAGTACTAGGAATGCAAATGATATCCTCCCCTTTAGCCTGTATTCCACAACAGAAAGAAAAAGGTAGAAGATAATTTTTACCCCCCTGAGTTAAGTGGGCAAATGTTGACATGGAGGAAGAAGAAAAGTGACTGAAATATATGGGGAAGAGATTGTTTGAGTTGGAATTACATTTTATTATGAGCAGATGAAGACAGCAAAAAGGAGGTCAGATCCCCTGAAGAGAAAGAAAGGAGATGGTGGGAAAAGATGTTGGAGTCAGAAGTTTCCTGTGCAATCCACAATCTGGTGATGCTAAACAGGCTCTATTTTCCTTCCTGTATGGAGTGAACAAGAATGGAAAAGGGTGAGCTGATGGGAGAAGTGGAACAGCCTTGGTGCATTCATATTTACAGGATGTTTGCAGGTCAGGTAGAGATGAACAGAAAATGCAGTGCGGGGCTGGCCCCGTGGCCGAGTGGTTAAGTTTGTGCACTCCGCTGCAGGCGGTCCAGTGTTTCGTTGGTTCGAATCCTGGGGGCGGACATGGCACTGCTCATCAAACCATGCTGAGGCAGCGTCCCACATGCCACAACTAGAACGACCCACAACGAAGAATATACAACTATGTACCAGGGGGCTTTGGGGAGAAAAAGGAAAAAATAAAAAATAAAAATCTTTAAAAGAAAAAAAAATGCAGTGGGCCAAGATGCTGATAAATACCTGTAAAATATTTCTGCAAGGTGCAATAATACAAAAAGTAAAGAGATTGGACTTTGCAGAGTAAAGTTCCACCAAAGGAGCATGTTCAGATGAATATTACATACAGGGGAGGAATTCAGAAGATGAGCAGCAACATTTTAATCACTTCTTTTTGTGTCATTTAGGAAACTTTAGGCATTTTGGGAAAGCTATCATGTTGTTTTAAATCTTTCTTCTCTCTCTCTCTCTCTCTCTCTCTCTTTTGTTTTTTGGTGAGGAAGATTGGCCCTGAGCTAACATCTGTGCCAGTCTTCCTCTATTTTGTATGTGGGGTGCTGCCACAGCATGGCTTGATGAACACTGTGTAGGTCTGCACCCTGGGATCTGAACCTGCAAACCCTGGGCCAATGAAGCAGAGCGTGCAGTCTTAACCACTGCACCACTAGGCCAGCCCCTCTTTCTACCTTTTATGGAAATCAATGTGGTAGATGGTAGTGTTGAGATTAAAAGCCTCTGTCAATTCTTTGGAAGCAGGGGTGGGAGCAGTTGGCAAAGGCCTACTGTAGATATCTGTAAGGACACTCTTCACTCTCAGAGTATTGTTGAATGTCATTTACAAGATTGTGTCTAGAAAACAGTGGTAAGTAGATAACTTTGATCACTCCCTCCAACTTTGTTATGGATTTGGTTTTGTTTTAATATGTGTTCTCCCTTCACTTGATATATTTCTATTACTCTTTTAAAATCCCAACCCAGGTACACCCTCAAGTGGAAGTGACTCTAACAGTATCTACTCCAACCTCATTCCCACAATCTAGGACTTAGGCCAGTGAAATGACCCGGTCCGCAAGCCCTTGACATTCTGGATGAGTATACCCCAAAACTTCGAGAATTCTCAAGTTTAGGAATACTTCTGTGTCATGTAGTTTCTTTCAGAAAATGCTATAAAATATAATTGAAAACTGTAGACCCTAATGACAGTTACTTCATCCATGTCAGTTACCAAAAACAGCAAAGCTACGCTGAGTTGGGGAAGTCGGGACTTTGACTGCATTCAGTCTCTGAGTGATTTCCCCCTCTCATACCCATTTCACAGAGCATGCTATTCAAATGTGTGCCTCAGTAAGTGAAGCCCTACTCTACTGGACTCTCAGAGCCATTCTTAAAAGGTTGAAACCTAAATATAAATCTTTGAATGA
Organism: Equus quagga; assembly: GCF_021613505.1. Taxonomy (NCBI): domain Eukaryota; kingdom Metazoa; phylum Chordata; class Mammalia; order Perissodactyla; family Equidae; genus Equus; species Equus quagga. Next base: position 149,152,786 of record NC_060268.1, read on the forward strand.
CAAAGGCCTACTCTGTGCTGTGATTATATATGTATATTTATATGGCTGTGTTTATGATACATCAGCCACCTACCTACATGTATTAATAAGAGAGAGTCAGTCAGCTTGAGTGACATTTGTCCATTTTAGTAATCATTATGTGGAAACCACCTATGTTGTCTAACCTGTTAGTGATTCTGGCAACTTCTTTGCAAAGTTTAAGTCATACTGGGGTTGTGCAATAGTACATTTTAATGATTATATAGCCCTGATATTCTGAGCTGGATGCTGATGTAAAGAAATGAGAATATAACTCTGCTATCACAGAGCTGTTGCTTTAATGACAATTCCTGGGATGCTTCAGTTTTTCTGTCTTAATTCTGTGGCTTGGCCATAGTACTCAGTCACCACAGGGGAAATTACAGCTCATCTTTAACTTCCCTTGCTTTTCTTACCAAGGGGGAAGAGTTATAGGGCCTTCATATTTTATCACTTCCCTATTTAAACATATGCCTAATTGCCAAATTTGCTGTTATCAAGTAAATTTAAGAGTTAGCAATAATCCCTCTCAGCTCCCACAAACTAATACAAACTAGCTTCCTCTTGCTACTCTAGGCAAAAGTGCACACAGCTTTCCTCATTTTTTTTTTTTTTTAAGGAAGATTAGCCCTGAGCTAACATCTGCAGCCAATTTTCCTCTTTTTGCTGAGGAAGACTGGCCCTGAGCTAACATCTGTGTCCATCTTCCTCTATTTTATGTGGGACACCTACCACGGCATGGCCTGACAAGTGGTGCACATGTCTGCATCCGGGATCCGAATCGGTGAACCCTGGGCTGCCGAAGTGGAATGTGCAAACTTAGCACTGTGCCACTGGGCTGGTCCCCAGCTTTCCTCATTTTTTCTAGATTTTTGATATAATCAGTGGCTTGGAAGCAGAGGCATTTCTTCAAAGCCTTGACCTCTGCTAGACTTTTACTGCTCTGCTTATCCTTGCATTCTCTTTCTGCCTATTAAAGTTAGAATAAGTTTGACGATATCATGAGAGTGCTGTGACAGCAACAATGATACTTGCAGAAAGCTAAAAATCTGGGTATTATGTGTCATCTAAGACCGTGTTCAAAAGATTGTTAAAAAAAAAAAGAAAAAGACCACCAGAGTTTGATGAGCCCTATGGTTGGGATAAGGATGTTTTGAGTGAAATAGAAATATGCCATATATTACAAATATCCTGAAGTTTTCCAAGTTTGGGGAAATTTTTTTTCCAACTTTAAGATAATTGTGTTCTATTTAATCTGTGTGTGTGTGGTGTGTGTGTGTGTGTTCCAAGAGCAAGCATTTATGTTACTGTCTCGTATCCTTCTGATAGGGAATTGTTAGGAGGAGAAAAGCGTGAGAGAGGAGAATGGGAATTCATAATTGACTATGGGGATTGTGGTTAACTGATGTGGTAACCAATTCTTTCGGGGCTAGACCTACTTAGATGGGGACAGAAAGAGAGTGTGAGAGGAATATAGAAGTCTAAAAGAGGTATTTTGCAGAATGTTGGGGGTGTTAGAGTGAGTATATTTTGACAGACCTATGAATTTTTTTTTGGCGTAATCTCAAAAATCTGTCTTCAAGATAGTGTTAAAGTTATTATTAAAACTCACTAAAAGAATTCATCTTGATATTTAAGCCTTTATAACTCATCCATTCTGTATTACTGGGAACCTGAGACACTTGTGAGATACACATTTCAGTGTTACACTGAGTGAGCGTTCAGCCAGGAAATAGATTAATACCTCTCTTACTAGATAGAGGATCTTTGTGCATTTGTGAAGTCATCTTGGAGAAATTTTCCTGCTTTATACTAATGTTTTAGGTATTTTTTTTCTGATTTAATAACATTCCTTACATTTGAGCAAGGTGTAGTTTCATATAGTAAAACTTTAGTGGTTCCAATAGAAAATAGAAAAATAATAGATTTCTTAAATTAAAATACTTTCAATAAAATACTTTCTTTTTTCATACTTCAAACAGAATTTACTTCTAATTTTAGTGTTAACGCCACATTTGATGAAAGACCTCACTCTTTTGGCCTGTGCGTTTTAAAAGCCTATAAATTGTGGCTCTTTAGGAGCTAACGAATTCATCAAAATACTTCCCTTCCTCTTTTGCCTTCCTTCTGAAAGACTATTTCACATTCTCATAACGGAAATTTATGTAGCAAACTGAGAGGCAGTGAGTTTGAATAATATAGTAATGTTTTAGTGCTTTAATTTAAATAACTTTTAAAAATTAATGTTTAAAAAGCCATACAGAATCAGAATTAAGTTCACTTAGCAATGTTAGATTTAATATTCAAATTGACCATGATTTTATTTCAGTTTTCCAGTTTTTCCTGACACTAGTTATGTAACCTTTTAAAACAAAATCTGTTATCAATTTAAAATATAATAAATACAGCATAGAAAATTTCTGAGTCTATATATTTCTTTTTACTTAAATAAAAAAGTAGCTTATTGTGCAAAGTTGACCTTTTATGGGGATATAAATAAAGGAAAATGATCTCTCCTGGGATCGTTAAGGAAAGTAGACCAATACAGAAAGGATGGTTGTGATTTTAAGAGCAGATTTTTATGTTGAATGTACTTGAGAGAATGAAGGCAGCATTGAAAAATGCTTTCAAATAATTACTGTTGAAATCAAACCTTTTTTTATTAGATCTTTGAAATAAGAGAATGGTGAAACAGAAATGAAAACTTCAAATGAAAATTTAAATGTGTCAAATTAGTTTTTAAGTATTCTACATTTCTCCTAGTATTATATTGGAGTAGATCTATCAAAACATTACTTTGAAACCAAAGCAATTGTGAGCCATAATCTAATAAAATGTGTTGCATTTTTGTTACCATCTCATTATATGATGTTTCAAAGGAAACAGAGTATCTTTAGTGTAATCTATAATAGTAAATTATTTTGGAAATTTGGCTTGACGTACAAACAGATGTGTTTTCTTGATTCCTTTTAAACTGAGAGTTGGTGGTTTGTGGTTTATTGTTCCTGTGATTGGCGTTAAAAGCCTTATTTCACAGCTTGCAGTGAGGGACTATTGGGTAAAGAGTGGCTGTGTTCCACAAACTAAATTCAAAAAGTGTCAATCAAGGTCTCACATAGGTTACTTAGAGAATGAGTTTTCTTACTGATTTCACCAAATGTCGCCTCATGCTGTCTTTGATTGGCACAGCCTGGCAGGGAGGATGGATGAATCTGTCACCGACTGGTTAATTGTGTTGCTGGTCTCAGTCTGACACCAGGTCTTTGACTCTTAAGTGGCTCAATACAAAACAAATTAGCAGATTGTAGTCATATTTCTCATTCTATATGCTTTGACTTTGTTGAATGCAGTCCATAAATCATATTGACTGACACATAAGTAAATGATGAAAGCTGCTTTTGAGACATGGATCTAGAAAGCAGCGCTGTGAAGGTGCCATGGAAGGATGCATATGGTTGACCCTTTGGGAATTTCCTAGGAGCCAAATGTCTCCTTACCACAATTGTTCTTAGAAGAAAAGCTTTTGGGTAATGCAAAAAGGATCTAATATGTCAGCAGATTCTCTTTTACAAGTTCCTTTGAAATATAAGAAGTTTGTCTAAGGGTTTTTCTCTCTTTGCAAGTTGTTTTTCAGCAAAATGTTAGAATGGGGTAAAAAAATAGTTATCTTTAAAAGTTTGGCAGGTGTTTTTACTTATTTATTGAACTTTGTGTTGTTAAAGAAAATGTTAAAAATAGTTGCAATTAATATTTCAGATAAGGGCAGCAGAAATTTCTATGTGCTTGAAATTTATTAAATGTCCTATATTTTCTGTCACTTCACTTATTTTGGCTTTGTTATAACATTGAAAACTAGATGAAAAAGCTTGTTTTTAAAGATAATTGTAAAAGAACTTAGGTTATTTTTGTTCTAGAAAATGATTTACTATTAAAAGTATCAACAATAACAGCAATAATCGTGTTCAGAAAGGGGTGTTTTGGTTATACCAAAGTGTACCAAGGGCTATAGACATCAGAAATGAATTGCCAAAGATGTTTTTTGGGTGTGCAAATTTCTGGAATATTAAAAATTTTCTATCTAAAAATAAGTAGTCATGAAATTTAGGAATATTTGTGCACATTTTTTATTAGGAAGTAGATATTTTAAAAAATAATGCATAATCTTATAGAATATAACTTTGAAAATTGAAAGAATTGAAACCTTTGGTATTTACTTTTGAGCTGTGTAAAAAGGAAGAATCTATCTCATTTGAAGATTTATAAAATATTTTACAAGTATTTTAAATTTTTATCTTTGAGAACAATAAGCCTGTAGTTAACATGAATAATCAAAAGAGGTGTAATATTAGGGTTTTATTATTACATGTGTTACTTAAACAAAAAGCTAAATTCGTGTGTGTGTGTGTGTGTTCACTACGTATCTCCACCAAGTTTATGGAATAGCCTGTATTTCTGTACTCTTACCGTCATTTCAGCTCCAGTACTATTGCTGTATAGTCATTTGTAGCACCATCTAAAACCATGTTAAATGTTAAAGATTAACTTAGAATAATATCACATGTGCAGTTTGTTTGCATATGAAATGAACATAATGGTATTTTGGGGGGCAATTTATTAATCTGCTTTTGCAGTTAGTACAAGATAGTGGCAACATAAATAGGACATGCAGCTGATGGAGAGGTACGTTAAACTAAAATGCACTCGTTCCATTAGGTCAAAATGACATTTCCATTAAGTATTCTCAAGCCTATTACATTGTAATTAAATTATGTGCCATTGATTTCTCCTTTTTCTGCTTTTTTCCCCCCCTCCCATTCATATTGATATTATTCTGCTTGGGGAGTGGAGCTGCATGTCTCCTAGACTAATTCCTGTTGGGTTTAGGGGATTTGGAAGCATGCTGGGTTTTGCATTGTTTGTTACATTCCTTTTTGGCAGTTCATCAGTATCTGTCAAATATATTGTTTGCATCAGCTTTTATCTCTAAAGTTTTTGATTGAGAAATTGACATTCCATTTCAGATACGCAGTTTTTCACTGTGCACAGTGTCTAAGACTCATTCATAAATGTTGCTAGTTTCTAGTCTCACTTTAAATGTGTAATTTAATGAACAAATGTTGTTGTAGTAAACATCTTGAAAATATAGTTATGTTCTTTCTTACTTTTCCAACAGATCAACTCTATGTAAACATTTTTGTACCAATAAATATATTGTAGCATTTGTGTTTGGGAGATTTTTCATGATTTCACTTCATTGGCCTTTGTGATAAGTAGGAAAAAAACATAATTATTAAATATTATTGGGTAAATATTTGTTAATGCAAATGAGGCAAAATATGGCACAACTTCCAAAAGTCACTATTTCTAATTATATTCATAGATCTTTGAATTGTATCATGGGAGTCAATCCATCACCAAATCACCTAATTGTGGGTGAAAATAGCCATACTAGGGGCAGTATTACACTGGAAAACTTTACCTAAAAAGAGTCTTTATAATATTTTATCTTAAACTTATAGTTTAAGTACAAAGCCTGTGTGAAGAAACAATTTATGATAAAAGTGATAGCATATTATAATCCAGCTATGTAATCTAGAGGCTAAACATTTTAAATTATCATTTTTATGATTTTTTAGAAAATACAGCCTTAATTAAGCCTATCAGTTAAAATTCATGTAGAGTTTTAGGAGCTTATTGTAGTAGAAAATGTTTTATAATGATATATGTGGTGAAAGAAGACCACAAATATTTGTAGTTTACTTAACTCCATATTTCTAAATTATCAGATGGTTTTAAAACTAAGTGTAGATCTGTGGGTATTTTGAAATCATATTGGTAGACAAGCCTCCTCTCCTACCCCCAGTTGAAACTATACTACAAACTAATGTTCTGTTTAGAAGGACTTATGACTCAAAATGTATTTTGAGGGCTGGCCCGGTGGCGTAGTGGTTAAGTTCACGTACTCCGCTTCTGCAGCCCGGGTTCGCCGGTTGGGATCCTGGACATGGACCTGCACACACTCATCAAGCCATGCTGAGGCAGTCCCCCACAAAGAAGAACTACAAGGGTCTACAACTAGGATGTAGAACTGTATACTGGGGCCTTGGGGGAAAAAAAGTTAAAATATATATTTTGAATTTTAGGTACAGTTTAAATAATAGTTTAAATAATAATAAATTACACTGTTTATTAACTTCCTTTATTCTGGCTTGGTTAATTATATAAAGGGGAGCTTACAAGAGCATTATATGAATAAAATGTTCTGTCAATATGACAGTTATGTCATAAATGTCATATTTTAATGTGGATTTTTAAAAATACTTGAGACATTTCAAGAGACCTGAAATAATAATTAATGGGTTTTTTAGTTATGTTTTAATTTTCCTGTGTGCAATTAGTGCTTTGATGATACTTATATCCTGAGAAGGACAAGTGAACAAGAATATTAATTTTAATTCATATGCTAAAAGGCATAGCCACTCAGAATACAGAAGCAGAAAGGCCAGTAATCACTATTGTACCAAAAATAAAAGCAACAAAAAGAATGCCAGGCATATAATTTTTCTGATACTTTATGATGTATTTCTATGTTTGTTTTATTCGTTGTTTATTTTTTGGTTTGAATATTTGTTTTAAACAGGGGAAAGTTGCCCAGACTGCTTGCATGTCAGCCTGCCAACATCTGTCAACATCCTTAATGCAGATGCTACTGGACAGTGAGTTAAAACAGATAAGCATGGGAGCCGTCCAGCAATTTAACTTAGATGTCATACAATGTGAATGTAAGTACCTTATTCGTTAAATCTCATGCATTTCTAGGAATCTGTGTTTAAATTATATGAAAAAAAAAGGTATATAGTAGGATAGTTCAGAATGGACGGAAGAGGCTTGATTCCATTAAACTTCTGGCAGCTTTAGAAGCAACGTCCTTCTAGGAAGAGAAAAATATCTCAGCTTCACATTAAGGGCCTGTAGAGAGAAGCACTGAAGTGGCAATTTAGACTGGGATAATTAAAAAGATGACTCACTGTTCCCTTTATTTCTTCTTCTGGTCATTCTTGCCAGGACTCTCATAATGTTTGTCATAAATGAATGAAATCATTCTAAGTTTGTCGTTCTTACTTTCCTTGTAAATAACTTTTTAGATACTTGCTAGATGGATAATCTTAGGACCCTGCATTCCAAATAAAGCTGCTTTTATATTCTGAATTTTTGATCCTCTTTCCAAAGAGTTTCTCAAGCCTTTACCTTTGTCGTTGTTTTTACTTTATTCTCTTTGGGTCACGAGGTTAGCAGATTCCATAATCTAAGGTTGCCATTGGCCAGCCAGCTTCAGAATTGCATGTTCTGTTTGGATGGTAGCCTTGTTGTATGTGCTTCAGGGTGTGGGTTTTATCACCCTTACATTATAACTCTTTAAATCAGGACATGAGTATGTGGAGCGATTTTGAAGCAGTACTTTGAAATGAATAGTACACCGATTAAATGACGAAAATCCCTGGTTGACGGTTCAGTCTGGCACCACTGTTAATAAATTGAAAATCGGAGGGGCACAAGAAGGATTATAAAATATTTTTCTGAGGCAAAATTTGCAATAATATATTCTGTGTGAAAGACATAAAAAAATTAAATGTCAGCAGCTTGCAACTGACACAGAAGTTACAGATTTTTTTTCCAACAAATATCAAATACTTGTCTGCCTGTTGTGTCTAAGGCATTCTGCTAGGGAAAACATATTAAAAATAATAATTTTGTAGGCTCTTTGATCAGGATTACTTGTTTATTACACACAAAGATAAATCCAAAATTTTTAAAAACCTGCCCATTTCCTTCAAAAAAAGAGAAATGCTTATCTACAAAGCCAAAAAAAGATAGTTTTTCCCTAGGGAAGAGAAGGATTTATTTTCTTTTCCTGGAAAGCATTTCTAATTTTCTCTGATTAGAAACTCTTTATTATATTTTTTTCTCAAAACTATCGTTTACAAAATGATATTTATTTCATATTTACAAAAATATTTACCAAAAAACTCTTTTTTACAAGTTTCTAAGCTCAAATTAATTGTTATTCCATTCTACAAATACTTTGAAACTGATTTCTTAAAATTTTTTTAAAAGTCGTCTTATGAGATTGTTCCTTCTGACATTGCTTATATAAACATCTTACATAAATACTGCTCAGGCCATTTTGTATTGTTACATGTTTAATGTGGATTCAAAATAATTGGGTGGTTGAACCCTTTATTGGCTTTTGATTGTGTCTTCTCAATGAGATTTTTTGTTCAGAAACGGAAATTACAGTTTGGTTAGGTGGCTTCAGGTATCTGGATCTTCTCTCTGTTCTCTTACCTCTTCATGAAGCACTAGCCTCACTATAATTAGCGAAAAGCACATAAAACCCCAAATCTTTGCCTCTCTGTCCTGCCATAGGACAGTTTCTACCTTTAGTTTACTTCTTTGGGTGGAGTTACTAAAGCCTCCTTTTAAAATGCTGATGTTTTCTTAAAGGACCAGTCTTTTGGAAGAGACCAAGAAAAGTCATAAGTATGAAATGTAACTCAGTTAAGGAAGTCTGGGGTCAAGTGCAAGAGGGGTAAACCCTAGCCTGATGGAGGCCAAGGTTCTGGAACATAGATATGGAAAGGGAGAGACCAGGACTCAAAGACAAACCACAGAAGATAACTCAGCTTCCTTTAAGATTATGCCTCTGGTTGGCTCTGCTCCTTAATACTTATCATGTATTACTTAATACAATATCATGCATTCAGTACTCACTGAACAAATATAAATTGACATGACATTTTTCATGTTTACGCCACTCTCTTTCTGGTGCAAAAGAATTATCTACCCCCCAGCTCAAGACTTTTAATGATTGATACATAAATAACTTAAAGATGAAACTTAGTTTTCTCTGATGAATGTGTTAAGAGAATTTTAAGTTTTCATCCTAAGTAGTGTTTTTGTTTTTTTAAATCTGGAAGAAAGCAGTTTTTAAAATATAAAGTTTATTGTCAATATTAATGCAGTATGTTTTATTCTACATAGTGGGACAGTGAAAGGAGAAGAAAGGAAAACAGGAAGAGGAATTTGGCTAGGTAGGAGGAAGGCTAGAATGCCTAATAAATTTGTGAAGAGAAAGGATCTGGATACCACAGGAAACAACTGGGATATGGAGAAGATGGGCAGGTAGTTCAGATGTAGAGTCTCAGAAGCTAAAAGATCATTGAGTTTCACCACCCACTTGGTAATACACACACACACGCACACTCTTCTACTTTGAAATCATCTCTAAGATAACCCTGCTAGGTGGTTGTCCAGCTATTCCTTGAACATCCAATTTGGGGGATTAACCACTCTTCAGAAAAAGCATTTCAATACAATACATCATTCTGTCAGCTTTTTACGTTGAGCTGCAATCACTGTCTCCAAACTTCTCTTAATAGACTAGTTCTACCTTAGGGCTAGTGTCACCACTAAACCATGTTGTGCCTTTGCGCAGATTAGAAAAGGTATCTCCACTAAAAGGAAGACGCCTCCAGAGTTGTCCCCTTTAGAGTAATTAGAAAAAGGTTACTGTTTTTCTAGCTGGACACAACTCCCGCCAAGGCATGTGGCTTATCAAGTGAAATATGAGTTGAATTTCAGCCCTCTCCCCCTCTCCTCTCCTAGCTGGGCACCCATATGGAGTAAGCAGTCTGACAGCTGTATATGGCAGTTCTGCTTAGGATCATACAGAAGAAAACAAATCCTCATCCACAAGCCAATTATATGAAAACTGTTCTTAGATCCATATGAATTTTCCAAAGGCCAGACATCAACAGTTCCCTTGCTGTTCTCATGTGATAGGATTTTAGATCCAAAGCTCTTCTTTGAACAAACTGGTTTGACTACCTTCTGTTTAATGTCTAACACCCAAAGCTGAATACAGAGATACTGAGGTGTGGGAGAACCAGTATAATATGTAATTGGACTATCAAATACCTTGTTCCATATTCTGTACTTTATACTAAAGCCCAAACTGTTAGTATCTCTTTTTGTTGCCAGAGTATACTCTTAGATAATTGGAGCTGTAGTGTTCTAAAATCAATATCTTTCTCTCTTTTTTTGTGATTGTTAAGGTCTGTTTTTCTTAACCTATACTTCTATGATTAGTTCTTGTTTTAGGTTTTTAAGATTATCCCTATTAAATTTTAAGATTTGTCCCACAATTAGCCTAGTGAGATCTTTTTATATCAAAATTTAATATCATCTGCATATTTGTGATCATGTGTTTTACATATTTAACAAGGTTATTAGCAAAATGTTGACCAAAACCTATCTGTATCCTGAGATTTAGTACATCACTCGTCCTTAAAATGTGGTCCCCAGATGAGCAGCAACAGTTATCACCTGGGAACTTGTTAGAAATGTGAAATATTGGGCTCCACCTGCTGAATTAGGAACATGGGCATGGAACCCAGCAATTTCTCTTTGAATAGGGCTTCCAGGTGATTCTGATGCACAATAAAGTTTGAGAGCCACAACATTACATAGACCTATCTCTTCATATTGAGTTAGATCCATTATTCAGAATCTTCTGGGTGTCTTATGACATTTTCCAGGCAATTACTAATCCCCTAATTGAATCTAACTCAGAGTTTTGCTCAATATTATGAGCAACTGTGTCTGATGCCTTGCTGGCATATAAGAATAATAATGGCCGTTGAGGGGCTGTCCCCGTGGCTGAGTGGTTAAGTTCACACGCTCCGCTGCAGGCGGCCCAGTGTTTTGTTGGTTCGAATCCTGGGCGCGGACATGGCACTGCTCATCAAACCACGCTGAGGCAGCGTCCCACAGGCCACAACTAGAAGGACCCACAACGAAGACTACACAACTATGTACTGGGGGGCTTTGGGGAGAAAAAGGAAAAAAATAAAATCTTAAAAAAAAAAAAAAAGAATAATAATGGCCGTTGAATTTTCCTTATCTACCAGTCTAATTACCCTTCCAAAGAAGAAAACGATACTACTCTGATTCTTCGTAAACCTGTATTGACTTATAGTAATTACTTTCTCTTCAAGAGGCTCAGAAACCATTACTTAAAAGTCTATGACTGTTCTTGGGATTAACATAAAAATTCTCCTAGTCTGTTTTGCGCTAGCAAGACATCCAGAGTCCAAGGAAGTCAGGTAGCAAGGATCAGGAACTGGATACCATGAACCACCAAAGATCCTGGGAAACCCAAGAAAGGCTTAAGTCGAAGAATTTAAACAATAGGAAGTGAGCGTGAAATACAAGCATCCAGAATAGCCTTTATTCTGAGTTAGATTTTGCTTTTATTTGGTTTGATCAAAAAGCAGAATGTTTCTTTTCCATCCTCATTACTTTGTAAAAACATTATACATGTATTTGTAGGCCTCAGAATGTCAGTCCGTAGGTAGAAACAAATTGCACATCTTGCTGAGGTTGGGGAGATGGAAAGTTAGAAATAATTCAGCTCCTCACATCATTCAGCCATGTGTTTTTAGTTTTCTTTTGTCTTGTTTTATTTTTCTGGTGGTGAAAGAATTAGCAGTGATCCATCTATGTGCTCACTTGTTTTTTCAAACAATGTGTTGGTGCCCTTTTTCCCTGGTGTTCCTTGTGACACACATAACTGGTGAATTAAACTGGCTTGAGCTAAAATTTCAGTCTGTAACTGAATATTTTCCTTGTAAAGTCAAATGATTTGTAGGAAGATTCATTTATTCAAATATTTAATGGGAACCTATTATCTGTTATACACTGAGAAATCAGAAATGAATCAGACTTCAAAGATCTCACAGACTGGTTGGGAGGAGATAGACATGTAAATAACTATAATAGAACATAAATTATTTATAGAAGTATATATTGTAGAGAGGGAGGAATTAATTCTACATGGGGTTGAGAAGACTGACTATAATAGAAGTGAAATTTGAGCTGGGTCTTAAAGGAGGAGTTAGATATCCTCAAAAGCAAGGAAGGGCATTCTGAGCAGAAGGAATGGCATAAGCAAAAGCACTGTGATGAGAATGCTTAGGAAGTCTTCAAACAGTCTTGTGTGGCTATACTACAAGATGTAAGATGAAAATATTGACAGATATGGCTGAAAAAAAGTTAGACTCCTGAATGTTTGGACTTTATTTAATAAGGTTTTAGTCAGGACCGTGACATGATGAAATGTATGTTATAGAAAGTTAACTCTGTGTCATATGGAAATTGAACTGAAATGAGGGAGATACTGCTAGTAGGAAAACCTGTTGAAAGACTATTGAACTTTTCATGCGAAGCATAAAAAGAGCTTGACTTTTGGCACTGAGAATGGAGAGAAGAGGATGGATTCCAGACATTTTGGAGGAAGGAATACATAAAATTAGTGAATGAGTAAATTTGATATGATTAAGGCAATTAGAATCAGAGATTCACACAGTGGAAGAGACCTGAGAATGCATCCCATGGTTGGGGGCAGGGGAGGGTATGTGAGGTGGTGTGAAGAGGGAGAAAAGGAGAGAGGAAGGGGCAGGGAAGAGAGAGAAGAGGTTTAACTATCCAGGATAAATAGTTAAATTAAGTTCAACATAGAATTTATAATTGTAGGCACCCTGCAGAATGCTGTGCTCATAGCATATTTGTTGAATAAATGAACAAATTAACAAATTAGGAAGTCTCTATAATCTACGTTTGTCTCTTCCAGAGTTCTACCTTTGTTGTCAAAAAGTTAAGGCCAACCAATACTGCTGTATTTTAACTCCAGATCATTTAACTTCTTAATATAAACACAACTGATCATTTATAAAAATTCTTCACATATATGATGACTGTATTTAAATAACCCTTTAATTTTATCTGTTCTGAGCTAAACAGTCGTAGTTTGTTTTTTTTAATGTTTTCTTAGGGGATGATTTTCCCTTGCCTTTTGGTCATTTTTTGGGATCTTTTTCTGTTGTTCTTTTTTAATCCATACTAGGTCTTGATAAAATGTCTGAGTTCAGGAATGTAGAATCTATGAACTTATATGGGACATTTTTTTAAAGTACTTTCAAATCGATCTTAAGGTGGTCTGAGCACAGGACAGGAAGTTGAGACCATGGTTCCAGTCCTGAGCTCTGCCTGTATTTTGTGCAAGTGGCTTTGGACAAGCCATTCAGCAATAGAGAGGCCTCAATTTTACTGTAAAATATGAGATTTGGAATTGAAAGTATCCAAGATACATCCTGGTTCCAAGATTCAGAGGCACTAAAATTTAAGGCAAAGAAGAGTGTGGGGTTTGGAGTCATACATTAATTAATTTCTTCATGTCTACTATGTGCTTGGCATTGAGGGGACACAGTGATGGACAAAACAGAAAAGGTTCTATCCCTGTTGAGGTTTAAGGCCACTGGGGAGGCAATCAGTAAATAACTGCAGTAATAAATATGATTGTAAGTTGTTAAATTCTGTAAAAGAAAAGTATATGGTACTGTGAGAAAGTGTAAGAAGCAGACCCAATTTAGAAAAAAAGTTGCATAGATTGAGAATATTAGGTAGGGTCTATGTATGAATGAAGTGGATACTTTTGGTTAACTTTGCCATAACCGTAATACTACTATAACTACGTGATTGGAGCAATCAGAAAGGTATCCATTTGGAATTGCAAATGTAGCCTGTCAGAAAGCTGCATTGAACCTTTGATCCTTTTACAGATTTTGTATAAGTTCAAGAGAAATCTCTTGTTAGTTGGAGGAGTGTTTGCCCAGCTTGGCATGAAGCTGATGTTCTAAATCTGTGTATGTGCTTTTGTTTTATATTTTATATGTGTTAAACACCTGTAATGTATTGGGCCCCAGTATAAATACCTTACAAATGCAGCTATATAGAGGAAAAGATCAAAATGTCCTAGAGGCTTGCATCCCACTGCTGCCAACCACATGTAACAGAATACAAGTCTAAGAGCGAAGAATTCTAACTCAAAGACCCCTGACTCCCAGGCATGACTTCTTCACTACCAGAAAAACCACTAGATGGTGCTCTTAGTCATTCCTTGTAATCACACATCTAGTCCACATAGGATACTTTGTTGAGTTCTAATTAGCTACTTTTAATCTTCAGATCTAGTAAGAATAGGAATTAGAAGAAATCTATTTAATATGCCGACTATTGGTAAATGTATTCAGTCATCTATTTAGGTACAAAATTATTCCATTTTATATGCCCTTGCCTTGTCATCCACAAGTAGTCTTGAGACTTTAGCCTAACCTCCTCACCTTCCCTTTCAATTGTTTGTCAGTCTTTTGGTCTTATTTGCTCTTATGACTCCATGGACACTCTTTCTTTCCCTTCCCCTTACCCCTTGACAATTCTTCCTAACCTGTGTAGACGTTTTCCAAATAATTCATATTCTCTACCTTAAGGTAAAGACAACTGTCTGCCTAGGACAAGGTTGTTCAAGGACGTATTCCCTCGGAATTTAATTTCAGGGAAGGTTTTATATTTTCATGCTAGAATAAATACTTACAGTCTGACTTCTTAGTGATCTTCTTTCCCTGGCATACCAAACCCTGTACATTTGTGTATAGATCTGAGGGCAGGAGGGGCCTATTTTCCTACTTACAGGAGAGTTTTGTTATATATACAATTAGCTTGTGTTTTTGCTTACAGATATTCTTTATTCTCTTAAAACTTGATAGATTGCCAATTTGAAAGCTTTTTTTGGTCATTTTACTGATATAGCACAGTTTTACCTTCCCAGTAAGATCAGACACCTCCTTCTCTAATCTTTCTTTAGAGTACTTTAAAATTTGGAATAATTTATTATTACTAAATTCCATATTCCAGTAGAAAATTAGAGGTAATGAATTTATCATGAAGTAATTTTGTTTTTAAAAAGGAAATGGTCAAATTGGAAGCATTAATAGAAAAAAACCCAAAGTTCTGACTTGCTTTCTTTAAAAAAAAAAACTTAGAAAGCTTGAAAACTATTTTTAAATCTTATTGGAAGACCAGGATCAATGTGTGTTTTTCAAAAATGCCCTTTATGGCATGGGTCAGTGACAAAGGTATCATAATGGGGAAGTAGGTGTTATTAAATAAAAATAATAAAAAGATGACCAAAGGAAGAGAACAAAGAAACCCCAAAATATGACAAATCATATACAAAGTGAGAAATTTGCATGAGCCAAGAAGGAATCTGAAGACAATATTTAAAGGAATTCCAAAAATTAGTCCTCAGTTCTTTAAACACTTCAAAAGCTGAAATCTACCTCCAGAATTATTGGGACCATTAGACAATATTAGTAGAAATGAATTATTTGTATTACTATTCACTCATTCAGCACATTTATTGAATGTTTCCTGTATACAGGAAAGGCATGGGATATATAAAGTTAAAAGAAATTCTCTCTACTTCCTACGAGTTTCTTGTTTTGTGGAAGAACTCACAATTTAGTTTTAGTTGAAGAAAACATTAGGGATATTCTCACCCACCCTCAATTATTTTGAAATAAATTCACTAAATATTCACAGAATGTTATGGGATTTATACTGCCCAACAGCCATATGTGGCTATTAAATTTAAATTAAATAAAATTAAAGATGTAGTTCAGTGCAGATATAGAACATTTCCACTATTGCAGAAAGTTCTGCTGGACAGCATCGTTCTGATCTAATCAACAAGCTAGATAATCAGTTACCGGGACTGGATGGCATCCCCTTAGAATTTATTTATTCGTTTGTTCAGTTTTCCTCATTCATTTAAGAAACTTTCATGACTACTCATTATGTATCAGGCGTTGTGCTAGGTGATAGGGATGTACACATGGAAGTATATTGCCTACCCTGAGAGGGTGTATGGTCTGGTGGGAAGACCCAGTCAGATAAACAATTATGAGATAGCACAAGGATGGTATAGTTAGGCTGTGCACAGGAAGTTGCAGTGAGAGCACAGAGGAGGCACCTAACCCAGCCCGAAGGGTAATGGAAGTCTTCCACAGAAGGTGATGATTGAGTGGAAGGATAAGTAAGAGTTATCCCATGGAAAGTAAGAGGAAAGATGCTCCAGGCAGACAGATCAAAGGTACTGTGGAAAGGGACTGTGGCATATGCAAGGAAGTGTGGGTGGTTTGGTATGGGAAGAGTTTAAGTTGTCTCTAGGAAAGTGGTAAGAGATGAGACGAGAGAGAGAGAGACATAGGCCAGATTATAAAGGACTTTATTTGTTCTGCTTTGTTGTGAAGGTGAAGGGGAACCGGAAATATGTTAAACTATGAAGTAGCACAAATCACTCTTACATCTTACAGAAATCGCACTCGGAGAAGTGGATGCACAGGTGACACACAAGAAACAGGGAGACCGGAGGGTGTTTTAGTAATTCAAGCGAGAAATGGTAGCTTGAACTAAGGTAGAGACGACAGGATTGACTGCATTTGAGTTTTAAAGAAGTAAAGGAAAAAAATGTGAAGCCTCCTATCCCTAAAAAAAATTTGGTAAAAAGCCCTGAAAGCTCTGAACTAATGCGTTTCATTTCCATATTGGTTAGCATCTTGTGAGAGATGGAATAAAAGATGAGAGGCTGAATACTTAATCAGATTCTGGATCAATGGATTCAGTGTCAGGAGATCTGAATTAGCTATGTGATCCTGGGGAAGTCACTTCACTTTTAATTTTTCTATCCTATAAAAGGAAGAACTGAGTGAGTTTTAAACTGAGCCTTCAGAGGACTGTTGGAGGTATTTCAAAGGGGGTTTCTCTTCTAGCTACAAAGTTTTATGATCCATCGTCTGCATGCCCTGTTTACTAAGATAAGTTATTGTGATGATCAAAGCAGATGGTGTGTGAGAAAGTGCTTTGTAAACTATAAAGTGCTATATAAATTTATAATACTATTATAATTTAGACACTAAGCTCTTTGGTTTAATTCCAAGCAGTGAGGCTTAAACTATAGCATCTTAAACAGGAACTGAGGGAGAAGAAAAATGACATTATTTTCAGTGGAGAAAAATTCTGGGAGATTAAGTAGCTATTAATCACAATATAATTAAAATTGAGCTGATTTTTATGCTTGATATATAAAGTAGTCTCTCTGCATTATAGGAAATCTTTATTTATGTGTGTGTGTGTATGTGTATGTGGTGATGGTGGAAGCTGAGCTAATATTTACAGCTTTGGTTGGAGACCACTAGGGATTCACCGTTAACTGTTACTTGGAAACAATAACCTGAGACCATGGCCAAAAAAGCCAACAGTATGCTGGAGGGGCTTAAGAAAAGTATTTTTTAAATTAAAAAGAAAAAACTTTTAATAGCTATTACAATTGTGCTTATTATTTTTCAGTTAAGAGCTGATGGTACTAGAGAAAGGCAACTCAGTTGTCTAGGATATGGTAGAAGGTGATGAGGTTGCCACAGTCTAGAAGAATGCCACTTTTTATTGTATGAAAAGACAGTGATGTGAGTAAACCATACTAAATAATGAGAAGTGTGGCTAGATTTGCTCAATAAATCTTAGTTTTCTGGAAATAGGGGGCCTGAGAAAGTTGAGTGCAGTCACCTATCTAATGACAATGACTACATAGCACCTAGTAGAGAACAAAGAAATAAGGGGAAAAAATGGTGTAACTCTGAGTAACCAAAAGATTACTCATACTCAAAAGGTACATATACTCAAAGGCATATATAAAACCCATTCACCTTACTTGTGGGAGAGGCCCTTGCTCAGGCTGTATTTGCTGTTACTTTAAACACAATTCTAGTAATTGATTAACTGACTGACCAGCTCCCCAAAATTAAAGATAATGTAATAAGAGATGAGTGAGAGAGCAGGGAGTAGAATTTATGTTAAAACTGCAAGAGAGGAGCAGAAAAGTTGTGAAAGCCAGACACAAGAACTCCGAGCTATTGAATGGTACAGAAAATAGCTCTTAATACCATAGCAGCCCTGGGAATTTATTGTATTGTGTAGAACAAAAAGTGTTCTTAATGGTGATCCAGAGAATTAAGAAAAGTTTAATAATATTTAGTATACTCAAAAAAATAAAAGATTATGTCACCCAGCTAGCTCAGTCGGTAGAGCATGAGACTCTTAAAAGATAAGGGAGGTATTATTACACAGTTTAAAATTCCATCCAAAAATGCTTAAGAAAAAAATGTTTTGATGCTTAAAGCAAAAATTATCATTATCTTAAAAACAACAGCGATGAGAAAAACTTAATTTGAACTCTTCGTTTGCCAAAAATGCCAGACAAATTAAGCTGTGCTAGGCTTTTGTATATTTATTGTCTTTAATTGTTGATTGGAGCCTTTCTAAACTTTATTGCACTTAGAGTCCACTGAACTTAAGATTTATTTTTGTTTTCCCAGGAACTATATAGGCTGAAAATTTAAATGGTCTCTAATATACTGGCTCAGATAAAATCACAAATGGGAAATGTATAATGTTCCCTAAGAAAACGCAGATATTAATGGGGAGAGAGAATGATTGCAGGCATTCTTATTCTTACCAGGGAGGCTTGCATGTAAAATGATGTCCTTTTTATGAGCCAGAAGTCTTTTGTTTTCAAAATAACTGATATTGGGATTGTCTTCAATTTACTAACAAGCTACATTACTAGTACAGTCATGCGTCCTATAAAGACAGGGATGCATTCTGAGAAATGTGTTGTTAGGCATTTCGTCATTGTGCGAACATCATAGAGTGCACTTACACAAAGCTAGATAGTATAGTCTACTACACACCTAGGCTATATAGTACTAATTTTATGGGACCACCATCATATATGCAATCCATTATTGACTGAAACATCCTTATGCAGCACATGACTGTATTAAAATTTTTAAAGTACAAAAAAATTGTTGCAAATAATCTTTCAAAATATTTTTTTCAATCTTGTCATATCTTTTAGATTCTTTTATGGAAAATAGTTATTAAAAGGCAAACAACATTCCTGCATCATGCTCCTTATTCTACTTAGAACATTTTACCTGTTGTCTGCTTGTAAAGCTAACTTCTTACGTGCCTGCCTATTACTGCTGTTAGCTAGAAGGATTTTTTATAGAGCATATTCTGTAGCAAAGCAGATATTTTGAAATATGTTGACAGCCATGGAATTGGTGTAGTTTCAAAATGCTTCTATAATCATTCACCTAAGGCTAAAAAGAGTCAGAAAACTTTTCTTGATTGAAGTATATTACTACTCTTGAACTTTATGGAGGATAACCATTCTAAATTTATTGTAATTAAGGATTACAGTGATTAAATGGCAGATTAGAAGTTTAAAATTATTAAAATATTTGTGGTAATGGGTGTGGAGAACATTCTCAGTAGTGGAAATTGAAGGTTATAAAGAGTCTTCATTTGAAATGGTTACTTGTAAATATTATAATACATTTGTAATGCCTAGAAATTAATTTAGTGGTTAAACCCTTGTATATTTTTCAATCTTGTTTTTATTCTTTTTTTTTAATAGTGTTTGCCAGCTCTGAGCCTGTGCCAGGATTTCAGGGGGATACCCTGCAGCTAGCATTCATTGACCTCAGACAAGTAAGATGTAATAATGTACTTCTCATTTATTGCCTTCTACCTCTTGCCCTTTTTTTTTTAATGCTACAGGAATGCTTGTTTGCCTTGAAACAACCTTTCTTTAAAAAAGTGCTTCTTTTGTAACTATGTATTTAATCCTTCTCTCTGAACCTGTATCCATGCAGTGTCTCAACTTCATGGAGAATTCTCATTGTTGAATATCTAACTTAGTCATTACCTGCTAAGCACATAACTAAATAATAACTTGATACTTTGGTTTAATGACACTTGAAGTTTAAGTTATTTCTTAATGATTTCATGGTTGTAAATGAAAATTTGTGGTATAACATTAGTGTCAGGACCCAAGTTAAATGTGAATTATTACAACCAGAAAGGAACCCCTTGCTTAAAATTTTGTCAGTGGTAAAGAATGCTATTTTTATAAATTTTCTGTATGCCTCCAGAAAAAAGGATAAAACTAATTTTAAGAAGGTAATTATACAAGTATGTAATTCTTTTCTGATCACATAACTCTAAATGTAGTGACAAATTTAATAATTTTTAAGTCTCTTCTCTTCATTTTACTGCTCTTTAACATCTCTATTATAATTTTCTTTATTTTCTTCCTACTATCTCTTTTCCACCTCCCCAATATTTTTTCTTCTTATTCCTTTCTTCCTCTTTCCCCCTCCTCTTTTTCTTTTTCTTTCTTAATCCTAGGATTAAGGAGCTTAATAAAGCTGGGAGGCACAAGAGTGTGGAGGAGGGGTGGGTCCAAGTTAGAGGGCTCAGGAGTGCTAGAATTGACAATAGGAGTGACTGCTGCCCTTGGGAAAAAGAACCAAATGGAGATGGAATTAAACAAAGCCACTATAATATTGGTCTATTAATGGTCCCATCCCCTTTGAGGGATGGAGATGAGTGGAGACAGGACTCCACTGTTGGTAGGAGTAGACTCTGTCACGGTGATGTTTGGAGCAGGACCAAATGGAGCAGTTAAGGAGCTCTGATGTCAGTAAATGTTTGAGATTTGAGCTGTTTTTGCTCTGATTCCAAACCAAGGTTCAATAAGTATTTATGAACTACTATGTACTGATTATTTGGGGGGGCGGGGGGTGGTTGAACTTTTGTGTAGACACAAAAGTAATATAAGTGATAGTTTCATACTTATGAAACTTAAAAATCCTTTGGAGAAGCAAAACACCCATGAACTGGTTAGCAGTACTAATAAGATATTGAGTCATGTGGAAATAAGTGGTGTATCTTCAAGTCAAGTTTAGAAGGAAACTAAAAAAGCCATTCCTGGGGCCCGCCCCATGGCTGAGTGGTTAAGTTTGTGAGCTCCGCTGCAGAGGCCCAGGGTTTCACTGGTTCGGATCCTGGGCACAGACATGGCACCACTCATCAAGCCACGCTGAGGCAGCATCCCACATGTCACAACTAGAAAGACCCACAACTAACAATATATACAACTGTGTACCTGGGGGTTTTGGGGAGAAAAAAGAAAAATAAAATCTTTAAAAAACAAAAAAGCCATTCCTGTCTCCCAAGTATGTCTGTAAAGCACTGAACATATAAAATATATTCATATTTATTTCTGTTTGCAAACGATACTCGTGTATCATGCCAAACAAGGAACACTATTATGAATGACCTAGATCTATAGATGATTAGCCTTACTAAGTTAGGGAAGATAATAGAAATGAAGAAGTTTTGTTCTACTTTACCAGAAGATATTTTTCCATTCCAGTTTACCAGAAGATGTTCTTTCTGTTAAAGGTAGATCTGTTTTCTTTGGAAGGAGTTCTCTCTGTTGCAGTCCTGTTGCCCTGAACAAGATGATCTAATACAGAAAACTGAGTCCTTTAGCAAGTTGGAAATAGGTTTGGTTGTATATTCATTACTCAATTAGGTTATGGCCACTTACTGGGGTAAGTTTCCCTGTTGCAAGGACATATATATATTCTCCAGTTCAAAGTGTATGTGATTTGAGGATAGCTCTCATGTATGAATAATCTGTTCACAGAAAATTTGAAATTTAGTAAGTGATATTTTCTCAGTTTTGTATGAATTTGTATGGTATTAACTAGTTTGTTATCTCATTATAGAATTGTGAATAGGACCACATAATTTACAAAGCTCTCGGTAAAGATTCTGTTCCTTGGTTTGTCCAGCTGGGTGGTCAGTTCAATGCAGATTAAAACTCTGATTCCTGGGCCAGCCCAGTGGCGTAGTGGTTAAGTTTGAGTGCTCTGCTTCGGCAGCCCAGGGTTTACAGGTTCGTATCCAGGGCATGGACCTGTACATCACTCATCAGGCCATGCTGTGGAGGCATCCCACATACAAAATAGAGGGAGATCAGCAGGGATGTTAGCTCAGGTACAATCTTCCTCTCAAGCCAAAGAAGGAAGATTGGAAATAGATGTTAGCTCAGGGCCAAATCTTCCTCACCAAAAAAATAACAATAGCTCTGATCCCAGGTACTTTCTTCCTTCAAAGACAATCATCATTTGACAGCAAAGAAGGCCTTTTTACAGCATTTGGCTTACTAGGGAATTGTTACTAAGGGATACTTATTGATAAACATCTCCAGTCTTTTTGGTTGAATTTACCTTTCAAATATGTGCACTTAAGGCAAAATGAACATAAATGAGCTGTCATCACAATAGCTCCATCCTAAGGCAAATTTAGCTTATTACAGAGTACTCCGTATCTCCAGCTACTTCTCTGGACTTTGTGCACGCAGAATATGCGTTGTTCGGATCACCAAATACGTGCACTTAGAGGCATTAAGTCCTCGTTGACCTTTCCTCATCAATGTAATTTCTTTAAGAGACTTAAGTGAATAAAAAAATCTATTGTGAAAGGTTTAGAGTTCTGAATCTATTATGACACATGTAGAACTGTTGACATAAAACATTTATGTAGAAATGACTAATATAAAACAATTTTAAAGTATGGTAGTTAATATGCAGTGGAAGTGACTAGTGGACAGAAAATTTTGATAAGCTACTTTTTTATGTGTTAATTTTTCTAATTTTAAAGGGGATTTAAAATCATTTTCCCTGATTATTAATGTTAAAATTTAATCATACTCTATTCTTGTACTTTTACATTCTAAAGCAAGAAGATGCAACTAATTCTTGTCTTTAGCTGCTGGACCACTGTGACTAAACTTGAATTTTATGTTTTCAGAGGCCTTGATTTAATAACTTGGTAAGGATAGTTATTTTTCACCTGTATTTGTTTTTCAGATTAATTTACAAACAGTTAAGTGGTGAAATGCTAAGTATCGCAAGTGGCCAAAATAGCCTTGAAAACTAAAGTCTCATATGAGGTGATACAAGTTTTTTGTGTCAGATATCAGTGATTATTTAAATACGGATGCCTAAAAGTTTCAATAGTATTTTTGTGTTCCTGACTTCGTAAAGATATTTCATAGCATATTATTTTAACACTTTTATATGAAGTAGTATATCACCAAACATAAAGAGGGTGCTAACACTTTTATTTATATTTCAGTGGGTTTCTGCACTTTTTCTTTTTTTCCTAGTCTGTGATCCGTTTCTCTCTTAATAGGGTGGCTGACAGTTCTTTTCAAGTATACTTAGAAAGGCAAAAGAGCCCTTTTCATAGTACTTATAAGGGGTCATGCTTCTGTTTTTTAGTTTGAATTTGATACTGCTTCATGAATTGCTGGGTATGAAAGATTAGGAAGTAGGTCCAGTGGTCACGTTTTACCTGCCCACCCGGACTTTGCCCTGAGGTCAAACTCCTGATATTTGCTGTTCTGAATAGAGGAGTTGATGACAAGTATGAGCTGATACAAGAGGAAAGTAAGAACCATATCAAAGCTGAAGGCAAGAGAATTGGGACTAAATGAGAGACTGTAGCTAAAAGATGGATCATCAGAATTGCCCCCTTCTAAAGAAAAGGAAATAACTGACCTGTGAGTGAAAAGACTCTATCATCCTGCCAATCACATGCTTGCTAATGGAAGCCAGTTATCTCAACAACATCTGAAGGCCTCCTGCCCCGATAGACAGTGTGGAGCAGTCGTGGTGCTGCGTTATGTGAATGTACTGCCTCAGTCAATTTTAAATGTGTTGTTTGAACATTATTTGTATGTGTAAACTTTCTTACAAATAAAGCCTGTTATTCTCCTAACCCCAGTTCTGAAATTAAGTCACAAAATGAAGGACTTTAATATACTTATGTGTGTCTGTTTTCTTTTGCAGAGACCATCCATTTTGTTAAATATAATCTTTCAAATGGATTTCAGATGAATATGTAAAATTCTTTTTGACAATGTATGAAAACCTTAAAAATTTTAAACTTCTTATTATAATACTCTATATAATATACAGTATTCAGTGATAATTTTTTTATAACTCATTCTTAATACATAGAAATAGTTTACTAAATATCACTGGAAAATGAAGTGTCCCATGTAACTGAATTTTCCATGTAACTAAAGATTAATTTTTAATCACCAAAACTTTTAAAATGTAGCCAATTTAATAGGAAACTTTAAAAATGTCTCTCTCACCTTCATTAGCTTCTTATTGAGCATAGTTCTCATAGTAGATTGAGCATCCATGGCTCACTAAATCTAAATCACCTAATACTAAATCCTCTTTACTTGATCTTATTTCACTTTGTAATAAGTTAGACTGGTAACATTGTCAATAGCATTGCTGCATTTGACAATATCTTGATTATCTTTTAGACAATATGGAGAAGTTTAGGTAGGTTGGATGATCATGCAGTTAGGTAGGTTTGAAACTAATAAAACAATCTCTTACCCAAAGAATGTTCTCTAATGTATAACACCCTAGAGCAGTGTTTCCCAAAGTGTCTTTCCAGTAACAGTGATTTCTCAAGATGAGAAAAGATTTAAGAGAAAAAATAAAAGGTTCCAAGTCAGCTAACTTTGGGAAACACTTTATACACTAATTCCTTCTTAGAGACTTACTACGTGCATTAGAATTCCAAGGACTGAGAAATTCTGCAGTAACCCAGCATTTCCCAAACTCATCATAGAACACCTCCCTATTTGGGATTATGTTACATGAAACATACTTTGGGAAATGCTGCTTTAAGTCAAGACTCTGGCAGCACCCTCTAGATGTCTGTCTTTGACAGTTTGAGATCAACGTATTTTTAAAATAATGACTTGGATAAATATGTAGAAGAAATGCAAATCATCTGTATAGAATACAGAAAGCTAGGAGAGTTACCTAAGACGATCTTTGTTTTCTAAGACACAATTACAGTGCCAACAGTAGGGTTGAATGATAAGCCAAAGTCAACAAAGTTAAATTTAGCAAGGAAACTATTAAGTGCTGTGCTTAACTTTTTTTAAAGTTAAATTTTTAAAAATATAGGATGTAGGAAATCTGATTTATAATGTGAAAAAGGTCTGGTGGTTTTAGTTAACTTCCAAATGAACCAACAGTGTGCCAGGAATTCTTAGACTGCATTAATTGAAAGTGTGATATTTGGGTGAGACCACTGTGCTTTTGAGCTGTTAAGACTGCCTCAAGTACTGCATTATGGTATGCACATTCGCAAACTGAAGAGCACGCAGGAGAAGGCTAGTGAGGGATCAGATATGTTGTCATATAAAGAGCCTGTTAGAAATCTGGGAATATTTCATCGAAAGCCTTAGAGAGGTATACCTTTGTAGAGAAAATCAAATATGTGGTTCTTACTAGCTTAGATTATGAGTCAGGTCTACCATTTTCTTCTTCCTATTACAATCCTATGCCCTAAAAATTATTTTATAATTTTCCTTTCCCCATCCTGGATTAGATCCTGTTTTTAAGTATTTTATTTTGGGCAAACTAGGAAAAAGAGGAATGGTCATTCCTCTGAACCATGTGTAGAGAATTTGAGAGAATTTGACTTGTGCAAAATATATTTGGATCTCATGGCACTTTTCAAATAAATGTTTTATTAAAGTATAACATACATTCGGGCAAATCATAAGTATACTATTGCTGATTTTTCACAAAGAGAATATATCTCTGTAACAAGATCAAGAAAGAGAACTTGACCAGTAAGTACCTCTAAAGAGATGCCCACCCCTCACCTCACTTCTTTTCAGTCATTACCCTCTCCCTCCCAAAGGATGATGACTATCATGACTTCTAACACCACAGATAAATTTAGCCTGGTTTTTGAACCTTGTATACATGAAATCATGCAGTATTAACTTTCTGGTTCTGCCTTCTTTTGCTCAATATTATGTTTGTGAAATTTATTCATGTTGTTACACGTAGTTCTGGTTCATTCATTCCCTCTGCTGTGTAGTGTGACATTATACAAACTTACCATAATTTATACAGTCTACTATTGATGGATGTATGAATTGACTCCGTTTTTACTGCTACAAATTGTGCTAACACGACATTCTTTTGCATGTCTTTTGGTGAACATATGCACACATTTCTGTTGCGATATTTACCTAGGAATGGAACTGCTAAGTCAGGGGGTATGTATATGCCCAGTTTTAATAGATCCTGGCAAGCAGTTTTCCAAAGCAAGAGTCCTAGTTTATATTTCAGCCAGCGGTGTAGAAGAATTCTTGTTGCTCTACATCCTTGTCATCGCTTGATATTATCTCTCTCTTCCTTTTTAGTCATCCAAGTGGATAGACGGTAGTTTCTCATTGTGATTTTTAATCTGCATTTCCTTGATGACTTATAAAATTGAACTCTCTTTCATATGTTTATTACTCATTTAAATATCCTTTTTTGTGAATAACTTGTTCCGGTTTTCTGCCATTTTTTTGTCTGGGATTGTCTCCTTACTGATTTGTAGAAGTTCTTTGTATATTCTGAATGTGAGTCCTTTGTCAAATATATATATTGCAAGTATCTTCTGCCCTGTGGCTTGTCTTTTCACTCTTAGTGATGTCTTTTGATGAAGATCGTAATTTTAATGAAATCCAATTTATCATTTTTTCCCTTTATGGTTAGTTCTTTTTAATGTTCTGTTTAAGAAGTCTTTGCCTACCCCTGAAATTATGAAGATATTTTCCTATGTTTTCTTCTAAAAGTTTTATTGTTTTGTCATTCACATTTAGGTTTACAATCCATCTAGAATTGATTTTTGTGTATGGTGTAGGGTGTAAGGTTAAAGATTAATTTTCTTGCATATGGTTATCTAACTGACCCAGTACCATTGACTGAAAAGAATTGGATCTCATAGTGTTTTAATGTAAAATAATTGTAAGACACAAGACTGTAAGACATAAATGATATGTGCTTCTAATATGCAAGGAAAATGTTTCCAGTTAACTGTATGCTTGTATTTTATGGTTCATTCCATCCCTCAATAGCAAATTAGTTGCAGGGTTGAGGTTTTTTAATACCAGCCAAACTATACTTTCACCACATCAAAGGTATTTTTAAAAATAAAGTAATTCTGGATAGGTATTCATAACAATATAGGCCAATATAAAAGAAAAAAGCTAAACTACAAGCCCATGAGGACAAGAATCATGCCCTTTTTTGTTCACTGCTGTACATCCATTGCTTAGCACTATTTCTGGCACATGGTAAACAATCAATAAATGTTGAATAAGTGAATGCAGATTTTTTAGCTGTACTCAAAAGCATTTTTTGGTATACAGAAACACCTTATTAGGAATTGAGATATTCTACACAAGTTAATATTCCAAATAAACAAACATTCTTTAAAAGCAGTAAATTTTTTTCCTATTTCAATTAATTTTGACGAGAGTATTTCTAAAAATGCATGACACATTTCTCTGCCTTTTCATGTAAAAGTGTAACAAACATAAACATTTCTTGATTTATCTTGGTCATCATTAGGGATACTAAGATAGTAATATACTTCTAAGAAATGTTGTCATTTCTCCAAAGCCAACTGCTTATTCTGTTATGGATAAAGAAATATTTTGGACAGGAGTATTATAGGAATTTAGACAAAGGCAGCATACACCTTAATTAAGTGATAGCAATCTTTGAATTTAAAGCAGAACTTAAAGCTCATTTCCTAAACTTCTGTTGTTTGAAACAGTGAGTCATGAAGAAAGTAAATTTTGGTCAAATAATTTTAGGAAATCCTGCATGTTATGTCCCTCTCTTGTAAATTCACAATTTCATTAGTACATTAAAGGCTTTGAGAAGTCCTAAAGGCGTATCTCTTTTTGCCTCCCTAAACCTTTTTGAGGACTGAATGCTTTTTTCCACAAATGAAAATCTCTTACTGTCCTGCAAAGCAGTGTTGTGTGGCACACAGTTTGAAAACACTGAATTACCTGGACCAGTGTTGCATTATATTAATCTATGGATTCCTAGAACGATGTTCAGGTTAAAACAGAGGGCTATGATGGCATATAGATAAGCCTTTCAGTAGCTAGATGAAACTTAAATTTTAAGGGGTGAGTAATGCAATAATGGTGAAAAATAGTAGTAAGTTTTCAAAAATAATTTGTTGAACTTTCTTTTTTTTAAAACATTCAGATGATTTTATGAAGTATGATAATTACTGGAGGATTAGTGTTGCTTAGATGCAGTAAACCAGCCAGTCAATCATACAGAATAACTTGTTTTTAAGAAGCATGAAACAATAACACAGGATTGCTTGTGAAGAATGAAAAGATTTAAGTGGGAAATTAAAATACCAGCTCATGTGGAGCTCACATCCTAACAGTTGTCAGATTCCTCAGTGAATTATCAAGGCTATTGTTATTGAGCCACAGTATGCGTGCTTGGAGAGAAATAAAGAATATATCTGCTGCTTTTTTCCCCCTTACTAATACACATAAATGAGATGGGAAAAATTTGAAGGAGAGATGTTTTGATAAAATGATCAAGGTAAGTTCCATATTTTCTGTTTGTTGTAAAGAACGTCTCCTAGTATTAAAAAGGAAATACAATTGAAGTGACTTTTTTCAAGATAATTGCACCTTTCCTTAAGACAGAAAATCTAATACTTGCCAAAATAAGAACCTTAAAACAAAGCCATAACTTCCACAAAGAAAATAGTATTACTGTTTAGTGGTACTAAAAATGTGATGAAAAAAGTTCTAAGTCCTTTAGAACTTACAGAAATTTTTGCCCAGATGGTTTACTTTACACATCAACTTAGCTGTAAGCACCTACAGATGCAAAAAGAGAAAGGGTAGAGGAACAAAAGCTGCTTTGTTCAGCTGGTCTCTTTTACCTGACACCAAGTCCTTCCCAGCAAAGGAGGAGTTTTATACCTAAATATATTCTTTTTTTTTTTTTTAAAGATTTTATTTTTTTCCTTTTTCTCCCCAAAACCCCCCAGTACATAGTTGTATATTCTTCATTGTGGGTCCTTCTGGTTGTGGCATATGGGACACTGCCTCAGCGTGGTTTGATGAGCAGTGCCATGTCCGCGCCCAGGATTCGAACCAACGAAACACTGGGCCGCCTGCAGTGGAGCGCGCGAACTTAACCACTCAGCCATGGGGCCAGCCCCCTAAATATATTCTTTTTCCTGCCGTCACTTCTTTGATCTGACACAATTTAAGGAATACATTTTTTAAAGTCATTTTGTGACCCTACACTTTCATCTTTTTATTAATGGTACCAAGGGAAGATTCTTTGCCTCCAGAAGAGTTCCTGGACCACTCTGAACATTAAGCCAATCTTTTCTAGTTGTTTTTTTTTAAACTTTATCAATTCCTGGAACTTGTTCTATCCACATCCTGATCCAGTATGAGCTCATTTAGTTGGAACCAGTGTATAGTCTATGTCGTTCTTTTAAAGAGACAACCCGTAAAACTACTCCTCCCTTCGTGGATCTGTTTTCTTACTCTGTGTGTCATCAACATATATGCCATTTTCTTTCATGATAAATTCTAAATCTGGGCTTCTCAAAATAGGATGCTACTTGAGGGGACTAAGCAGCCATTAGCCGTGGCTATTACTCATTTGACTACTCTTATATTCTATCACTTTGTAGAGAAATCCGTTAGAAATGATTTGCAGCTTTTTATTGATTTTTTTTTTTCCTTCAGCCTTCAACTCCATGGACAGGAATTGGTTATAACATAAATTGCATTGCATTAAGGCCCTTGCATGCCCTTAGATCAGGGATTCTTACCTGGGACCTATGGGTTGGTTTTAGGAGGTTCATGCAAAATTTTGTTGGTATGTGCATTTTTCTGAGAAGAGGGTCCAGTGTTTTCAACAGATTCTCAAAGGCAGC
This sequence comes from Equus quagga, assembly GCF_021613505.1. Taxonomy (NCBI): domain Eukaryota; kingdom Metazoa; phylum Chordata; class Mammalia; order Perissodactyla; family Equidae; genus Equus; species Equus quagga. The sequence continues at coordinate 149,182,504 of NC_060268.1, forward strand.
ATATATGACCTAACAACAGTTATCTACCCACGGCTGCTCTAGCAAAACTGAAAGCTGTCCAGATTAAGCTAGATCACCAACAACTCTCCGTTTCAGGTATTTCTTCATTTAGTCAAATATTTGAGCACCTGCTCTCGGTACTGTTTGAAGTGCTGGGGATCTGGTGGTGACCAAGGTAGACAAGATCCCTGTCCTCATAATCTCATTTTGTTAGGGAGAAATCCACAACAGTGATTATTTCAAATTAGCTTTAGATAGAATTTCAAATAGATTTAGATCTTGTGAGAAAAAGGAAAACAGATTAATGTGTTAGTGACGGGGGGTGAGTGGACCACTTCAGATTGGGTATCGGGAGAAACCTCTTTAAGGAGGTGACATTCAAGTAGATACCCGAATGGAATTGGGAGATAGGGTGAAGTAACATTCCTGGCAGAGGAAAGACCAAGTGCAAAGTCCTAGGGTGCTGTCAAGGAAGGGAAAGGATGTGTATGGCTGTGATGTAGTGAGCAAGGGAAAAGAGGTGCAAATGAAATGGGGAAGATTATCAGAGCCAAATTGTGTAGGGCCTTAAGAGCCTTGTTAAGGAGTTTGGGATATTAAGTATGATGGGAAAACCTTTCAAGGGTTTTAAGCAGGTTAGTATTATGCTCTGAATTACTTTTTTTATTTCTCTTGCTGAGGAGGATCAGCGCTGAGCTAACATCTGTGCCAGTCTTCCTCTATTTTGCATGTAGGTCACCGCCATAGCATGGCTGTCAAGTGGTGTGTAAGTCTGTGCCTGGGAGCCGAACCTAGGCTGCGAAAGTAGAGCACATGGAACTTAACCACTACACCACGGGGTCAGCTCCCATATTACATTTTTAAATGATTATTCTAGCTGCTCTAAGAATAGATTAAAAAGGGACAAAATTAGAATCAGGAAGAACAGACGATTATTTTGGTAGTCTAGGCTACAGATGACTGATTACTATTAATTACTGATGGTGTGGTTCACTGTATTTCACAGTGGCTTCTTCATGTGGACTCAGAAGTTTCTGTTTTCAATATTAGAAATAGTTGAGTTTATCCTGAGCAACTAGTTTGTTTTTATCTCAAGAATACTACCCACAACTAAAATACACAACTATGTACTGGGGGGATTTGGGGAGGAAAAAAAGCAGAAAAAGAAAAAGAACACTGTGAGTTATCTAACTAATTATATTTTCTTTATTTTGGAGCTAGAAAACTCAGCTGTATAGAATAGCATCACATGCATTTTGTATACTAACCTCATCTCTCCTATCTTCACTTTCTCTTGGCCCTGGCTTTTCTTGGTTACTAGGTTGTATTTATCTTGTACATATTTTTGTAAGTTGCCTTAAAGCCCCTTTGGAACAAGGCAGTGTGTAAATAAATTAAACATTTGTTAGGGGAATCCTAAAACTATTTGCAGCAATAAGCATTATGTATATATGGATTTTCATTTGTTTCTTCATTTACTCATTTGTTTATTCAACAAATGTTTGAGTGCCTACTGTAGCCAGCCACTGAGGAAACATAATTGAACAGTAGTAGGTGATAAAATAAGAGCTAGACAATTTGAGAGATGAGTTAGTTGGTATCAGTGAAGATAAAATTGAAGAGAAAGACTGTTAGATTCGGAAAGATATCTTGGCTGAAGGATAGAAATTAAGGAGTGTAAAAAGAAAGCCACTGAAGTATCCGAATGGTGTGTTGACAAGGACCCTACTGTGTAGTAGGAAACAGGGTGGAGTCGTGCTTCTCTTCATAACTACTGTATGACTTTTGGAAACTGTTTCCTGAACTATTTCAACTATATATTTTAATGGTTTAATGAAATCTGTGAGGAAAAGTGTTGTACAGTTTACTTCTAAGAGAGATTTTCATGGCATGCTTTAGTCTTCATTGCTAAAATTGGTGACTTATGTGACACTTGCATTGCACAGAAGGCATTAATTGACTGAGCCAGCAGTTACCATCTCTCTGTACTTATGCTGCTTCATCAGAGTGACGGCAAGGCTGGTGTGCCAGGTCTGCATCATGGTAAAGTACGAGGAGTACAGTTCCTCCCAAGAGTATTGCTTGATAAAGGAACTACCCTGGGTGCCCATCTCCTTGTTCTCATTACTCCCCTCACCTACTTACTTCCACCCTTTTCTACATAGTCTGATAATCCCTCTTGCCATATCCCCAAATGGTTATAGAGTTTAGGAAAGAAGTTCGGATGTACTTCACCATAGAAAGATAGGAGAACCCTGATAAACGCACGCTTGTGTTTGACTCAAAATGAACAACTTTGGATCCTACCTAAAGGGACATGAACAAGACTTGGAAGTTATGAAGGAATTGTTTGGCCATAATTCTTCCCGGAGAGACTGGGCGTCTGCCAAGACTTTACTTTGAAATTTCTGTCTTCTGTTTCTAATCTTAAGGCATCATAACATACAATTCTTTTACCACTAGTCCAGTTTATTCTTTTATGATGAGGAAGAAGGCACTTTTAAATAACAATTATTTCCACTATAATTAAGCAAATCTTCTTTTGTTTGCATTATATTTGTTACTATATTGTATACACACTCTACTTGCTTAAACTTGCCCCAGTGACTACTTCACAGGAACTTTCTTTAGAAGTTTTAAAGTCTTTGACTTCTTAAAGTATTAATGGGATTTGCCAAAGTTGTAGTATCCGAATGCTTGACTAGATATGGTAGCAGGACAACAAGCTTGTTCACACAGCTCCTCCAGCAAGCATTTTTTCCTTAGACAATCCTAAATTCATTTGAAGTGCCAAAGAATTAAAGGAAGATGTATTTGGGTTTACTCCTGAAAATAACAAGACCAGACATCTCACAAAGTTTACCTTAAGGTCCAGATATTAGAAAAGTATGCTGCCCTTTGGGAGAGCTTAGATTATAAAGGATTAGTCTGAACCTAAATGACTTTTGCCTTTTTGTCCTTTTTTGTTCCACTGTCATAATTCTGGAAGTTTACAGTTTATATGCTTAACTACAAATTTGATTTGTGTTCATACCTTCAATTATATAAATTTTGAACTCATAGATTTTTGTGATTATTTTAAGAGTAAAAATTAGAGCTGTTTTGTAGTTTGGAAAATTACCCTCTAAAGTGGTTTTTTGAAAACTACAAAAAGAAGCAAACAAACACCATAATAATTACAAAAATAATACATGCTGACTTTTTTTTAATTTTCATTTTTAAATAATTATAGACTCATAAGAAGTTGCAAAATATAGTTCAGAGAGGTCCCATGTACACTTCACTCAGCTCTCACCCATGGTAACTATTCAGCTGTCTACAATTATCAAAATCAGGAAATTGATATTGCGTGCTCACTGTTTAAAACAACAAGAAAAAAATCAAACATGTAGAAGTGTTTAAAGAGAAAGCTCTCATTTTTTTCCTCCTCTTCCATCTCTCAGAGTTATCACTGTGTTTTCTTGCAGACCTTTCATAATGTACATTTAAACATGTACACATGCACTCTCTTGTGTGCACACATGTAGAGTGCCTTGCTTTGGGGGAAGAAATGGATCATTTGTGCTATAATTATGTTTTTCATGCAATACCACATGATTTTATATTGGTAAATATGGATGCTTCATTCTTTTACATTTCTTCATAATGTTCTATAGTGTAAATGTACCATAATTTATTGAACAAGTCCTCTTTTGTTGGACATTATAGAGTCTCCAGTTTTTCTACCTATAAATAATGTTGCAGTTAATAATATCCTTATATATTGAACACTTGTGCAAGTATTTCTAAAGGCCTTTAGAAATGGAATTACTGGATACTGCCAAAATAACACTCAAGAAAAGTATAGCAATCAGAATTATTTTTAAGAGAAGTGCTTAACTTAGCAATATGACAATAAACAAAATTAACAAATTTATGGGAAAAAATTATTCATGTAAGTGTATATTTGGGCAAATATGGAATATTCCTTATTGATAATAGAAGCATTATCATACTGTGATTAATTTTGAGGTAAATCTTCAATGTGTTTACACAAGGCATACGTCTGTCCCCATAGACTGGGAATTATAAGCCAGTGCATAATGTAAAGAGAGGCAGTCCCAAATTTAAATATTTTTAATCATCAATATCCCTTGCTGTTTTTTTCACTGAAAGGAATAGGTTAAAATTTTTCAACTAGTCTGTCAGCAATAAAGGATAGTGATATCTGGGCTTTGTAAATATTATACATCCATTAAACTTCTTATTAGATATAAAATCAGTATTGGCACTATTCAACAGGAAACTTTATCCTTTCTCTCAACATTAATTCACATTTTTGCCAAACTTCCTATTACTCATTTATAAGAAATATTTTTCTCTAATAATTGTTTTCTTTTATTGAAAGGAAATGTTTCTCTTTTCTTCCTATTGTAGATATCTTTGAGTTGAGAGGATAGTTTATGAGAAGTTTAAATGCTTTGTCAGAAAAACAGCAATAATGCACTGTTTCACATACTCATGAGAATTATAACCAGAACCACCATATTCCCTAAGATCTTTTTGCTATATAAAACAAAATTCCCTAGACTGCCTATACTATATTTGCCATATCTTCTCTAGTCTCAGTCTACCTATTTCCAATCTCTTTTCTTTCTCCTTTGCATCCAGATTCCTTAAAAGAATGATGTGTAATTGATCATATCCTTATTTCTGCAGCTCTCATTCATTCCTCAGTCCACTACTCTCTGCTTTGCCACACTGCTCAAACAGTATTCACGTAGGTCACCAGGGAAGGCCAGTAGACATTTTTAGCCCTTCTGCTGCATTTGATAATGTTGATGACGGCCTCCTTAGAATTCTCTCTTCCTCAAAGGCTGTACTCTCTTATTGTTCTTTTTCTGTCTCTTTTGTGGCTTCCTTTTCCAACCCCCCTAACTGCTCATTTCCCTGAGCTTTTTGTCCTTAGACCACTGCTGTCTATACACTTTATCTGGATGAACTCATCCACTCTCATCATCTCTCTGGCACAAATGCTGTATGTCTTACGTACATATCCAGTTGCTAGGTAGACATTTCCACTGGGATGTGTCCCCCATATCGTATGTGGCTAAAGCTATCAACATATTTTCTTCCCTCACTCTCAAATCAGATCTTCTTTCATGTTCTCTCTTTTGGTTGATGGCACCACTCTGCCATTTCCCACGTCCAGTCAATCATCATGTCTTAGGGATTTTCCCTTCTAAATATTTCTCAAACTCACCCTGTTCTTACCATCCTAACTACCTATCCATCCTCTTCTCTCTGTCCCAACTACCTCCTTGTCTGTCCCAGTGTATTTCAAGGTTATCTCCACAGTCTCCTAATTATGTTTCCTGCCTTTAGTTTTTTTCTCCTCAAATCCATTCTTCACAGAGCTGTTGGAGGTACCTATCTATCTAAGTGATGAATCTGACCAGGTGAGCTCCTTGGTGTGAAACTTTCCCGATGTTCCTAAACAAGGCATACATGTTCTTTTTTGGTCCAGCCCCCTCCCCTTCTCCAGCCTATCTTGTCCTACTCCCTTACTTATATTTCAGTTTAGCAAATGCTAAAGTGCGTGACACTCCCCATAAGCACAACCGTTTCTCGGGTGTACTTCTCACCCCCCCCAAATCAAGACTGAATACCTTAATAATCATAACCTATGCATAACTCTGTTGGTATCGTTAGCATGTTAGTTCATAATTATGTTTGTATGAATATCTCTTCAATTACGTTTATGAACTCCTTGAATCCAAAGACTGAGTCATCGTCATCTTTTCATTGCTAGTGTCCGAGTGCTTGTCACATGCAAACTTGATCCCTTCATTTTACAGAAGAGGAAGTTGAGACCTAGAGTTTACAGCTTCCTTAAGTGATTAATTCAGATGAAAGTAGCTTGATTTTTTTAAAAAACTGAGTTGGGAGGGAATTGAATAGGGCATAAACATAAATACACTATTGGTGTCATAAGAAACAGCATTTTTTTTTTAAAGATTGGCCCTGAACTAGCATCTGTTGGCAATCTTCCTCTTTTTTTTTCTTTCTTCTCCCCAAAGCCCCCCAGTACATAGTTGTATATTCTAGTTGTAGGTCCTTCTAGTTGTTGCATATGGGACGCCACCTCAGGATGGCTTGATGAGCAGTGCCATGTCTGCGTCCAGGATCCCAGCCAGCGAAACCCTGGGCCCTGAAGCAGAGTGCGTGAACTTTAACCAGTCGGCCATGGAGCTGGCCTGAAACAGCACTTTTTATCTAAGTAAAATATAATCAAATAAGCAAATAATATCCATAAAATATTTTTTAGGTAAGATATTAGAGGACCTTGATTTTTCCCAACCAAATGGTGCCAATTTCTAACGTTCTGAAGCACTGTAACCAAATATTAGATATTTAAAAATTATTCTGGAAAAAAATGTAAGTTGTGGTGTTTGTTGAGTATTTCCTTAAAATCATTGAATACTCTCTCAATTACCCCAGATTCTTACTATGAATTAAATTCCTTTTAAAAAGCATTTTATTAATTTATTTTCAACTAACCTGTAAATACTCAAAAAATGCTTCCAACTTTCTTACCTGTTTGTTATCCCTCTCCCCTTCTTTGACATAATTATCAACAAACTTTACCTCCTCAACTGTGTTGAGGGCACTGAGCCAGCCGCTCTCTTATGTGTTACAAAGAAGAGACGCTATGGCTTGAGTTTTTTCTGGTGGCCTAATGCAAGATGTTTATGCAAAGTGTCAATGGAAACAATTATCTTAACAGGATGACACAGCCTGTTTTGCTTAGAAATGTCCTAATTTCCTGTTTAGGTTATCCAGAGGTCAGGTAGGGATTTCTTTTTGCACCCTGATAGTGCAGATTCTCATCATGCAAGCATTGTAGAACTCAGACCACAATCCCTTTAATTCCACTGGCTGCATTTATCTTCCCAAGAAAATAAGTCCTTCCTCTGCTGTTTTTATTTACTTTCTCTTTTTGTAGTATATTGCTTTAACCTGTAGTGAAAGTGTGATGCCAGTAGCTCGTTACCAGTAACTGTTTCTTAACTAAGCTGCATCTTAAAGTTTGTCTGTTACCCATTTTGAAGTTCATCTGGAAACCTACGCTAGTCAGAATGTCACAATGTTGTCACTGGTACCCTGTCCCAGAAATCTTTTACTAACTAAGTAGTCAGGCAAGCCTCAGGCCCCAAAGTAAGCCATGTCTACATGCTGTGTACTCCTACCTTAGTGAATCAGCTTCAGTGTAGTTTGATAACTGCCCCTTTTTTTCATATTTAACTATGCCTTGAGGCTGTGGAAAAAACGAATTTATCTGTTGAAACAGACTAAGAAGCAAGTGTTCTGACATGTTTATTGAGCAAATTATTATACCTGACAAAAGGTAATTACATATACAATCAGGTCTGGAAGTAACTGGATAATTAGGGGTTAATAAAGTGTCTAGCATAAGAGAATTGCCTTTTAGATTCTAGAAAAGTAAACTAAATACGTATCTTTTTAAGTTGTTTGAGTAAAGATGATAAAATCTATTATAAGATTTGTAAGAAAGAAATGAGTAAGGATGTAAGCCCTCTTAAGTACAAATACCAAGATATTGTAATATTCTTTGTCTTTAATAGAAATCACAAAGATCCTTGTTTTCTTTATTTCATCGGCTAAGTATGGTGATCTAGCTAACTCTGCATTCCTTTGGGAATCCAAGGCAAATGGTGAAGAGTCTGTATTTATATTCTAAGACATAAAACTGAGACCTTATCTCTAGAAAGCCAGACAAATGAGATATGCATCTGAAATTCGGTTCCCCACTCCACTAGAGATTTCTTACAAGAACTAGAGGTTCTGAGGTCTCTTTTTTTGTCACTGTCTGCTAAGGTATTACCATAGGAACTATCCCCTTTTCCTCCTAAGGCAGTTAGAATTTAATGGTCTTGGTTTGTCTCGTGTATCTCAATGGCCTGAGTTCCATTTTAAAGAAAAGAATGATAAGATGCCTCTCGGGGCTGAAATATTTAGTTTTAATTTTAGTTTAGCTTTGTTTTTTCAAAAGCCAAGAGTCAGTGTTTATAACTAATGGCAAATTATAAATATTATATATTGCCTACTAAAATTTTAGAGTAAAACATATGACTAATTTTATTGACTACTAAATTAATCCAGCTATTAGATTCTCCAAGTTTTCATTTGCCGTATTTTAAATTACAGCTTTGAGGAGGAGGGGAGAGGAATACTTACTTAGATTCTTACAAATTTTTAAAAAGTGGTTATCCCCTCCCCTTTTTGTCTTCTTAACAATTGCATTATAAATGAAGAAACCTCAGTCTCATCTAGCTTCCTTCATTCAGGCAACTAATATATCATGGAGTACAAACACATAGGCATACAATTTTTCATTGGCTAATCCATATTGTCTTCTTTTGTTGTTTAAGTTCCTCCAAAGTCAATTTGTACAAGCAGATCTTATTTCTTCATAGCCTCAATGAAGCAAAATGACTCATCAGAGAGAACTGAAAGTCTAGAGAACACCTCTCATCATGAGTTTCAAAGTTTGATTTCCTTAGTATTGGAAGTCTGAGCTTCATTGGTGAAGTCATTACATAACTACCTGTTATATAAGTGTGGCAGGTGATGTAATGAATCTGGACAGAAAATTAATGTATGACCTGGGAATGTTTATTTAACATGTTTGATGGTGGCATCACCAGTTCACAAAAGGTAATCTCAGTAGCAGAACTTTGGCTGTGAAACATTTTAGTGCATTCTATACACAAATTAAATCAGTCAATAAATAGACTAGTCTGGCTTTCAGAGTAATTATAAGGCGTTACTAAAAACTCAGAGATGTCTTAATTATTAATAGTTTGTATGTAAAGTAAATGATAACATGGCCATCTTATTAGCATATAAGATGTGGGTTCAGTGTAAACTTATAAAATTCTGTGTCAAAAGAAACACATTCAGTTCATCTCAACATACATTAGCTTGGTGTGTAATATATACCAGGTACTGGGCCGAATGTGGAGATAGAAATATAAGCAAAACAAGTCACCAGGTTTGAGACACTTACAAAGTACATTATTAGGAGGAAGTAAAGGCACTTGAACTATTGGGATATTGGAAAAAGACAGGGCTGAGATAGCCATGAATCACCCAAACTACAAAAGGAATTATTGATATTTGATTCTTTAGTGGATAGACACATTAACCGATCATATCAATATACTGTGGAAAATACTGTGGTAGAGATATGTGGAGGGTGCCGCGAGGATGCGAAAGAGGAACAGCTAACCAGAGAGAGGTAAATTGAGACTTAAATTTTATGGAATAAGTAAGAGTTCTGGGTGAAGAAGGAGAGGAAGGGGACTCCACACAGAGGAGAAGACAATGAGCAGTGTCCTGGGGGTCATCATGGTTTATGAGACAACTTAGGAGTTCCTCGTTTAGGAGCTTAAATGACAAGGCGGGAGAGGAAGCCAAAAGGTTGACTGGATCAGGTGCAAGATAGTTTTGCATGTCATGTTAAGGAACTTGAACTTTTATCTTGTAGGAGTTGGGAAGACTTTGACAGTTTTAAGCAAGTGAATGGTGTGATCACATTTGTATTTTAGCTGGATCTCTGTGGCAGCAGTGTGGAGGTTGGTGTATCTAGGGGATTAAAAGGCAGAGGCGGAGGGGATAGCAAGACCAAAGGCTCCAGGGTAGAGATTATGATATCTACACTAGGACAGTAATAGTAGTAGTATAGATGGAAAGTAGGAAGCAAGTGGATTCCAGAAATATTGAGGAGATTAAATTGACACACTTTGGCAATAAGTTAGCTGCGGGAGTTGTGTAAGAGAGGAGTCAAAGCAGACTGAATCCAGATTTCTGGTTTGGGTAATTAGATAAGTGCCTACCACTCAGTGTGTGACCCGCCTTACAGTATCAGGAAGCTGAACTAGATACTCTCGTGACTAAAGGAAAACAAGCCACGTGTGTATGTAAAGGTATTATAAAAGCCAAAATTGTACTCAACTTTTTAAGGTAAATCTGTTTGAGGAAACTATCACAAATGTTCTTTCCTGTTTTGGATAATTATAGGGTTTTTTGTTTTTCAGAAATAGAGGATAAAAAAACTTGCTAATTACTAATATCTTTCTGCATTCATAAAGAACTTTTAGGAAGCTTTAGTTAAATATCTATTGTTATTTGGACTTAAATACATAATATAAATATTTTAAACCCCAATTGCCAAAAGAATTATTTTAAAACTCAACTATTTAAGGTGCTAATATTATTTTTTTTTTTTTTGCTGAAGAAGATTAGCCCTGAGCTGTCATCTGTTGTAAATCTTCCTCTTTTATTGCTTGCTGAAGATTAGCCCTGAGCTAACATCTGTGCCAATCTTCCTACACTTTATATGTGGGTCACCACCACCTCATAGCTAATGAGTGGTATATGTCTGCACCCAGCATCCAAACTTATGAACCTGGGCTGCCAAAGTGGAATATGCCCACCTTAACCACTACACCACAGGGCCGGCCCTGCCAATATTCTTATATTACTAAATGGAGAGTCAAAAACTCCTCTTAAAAGTTATGTAACAAATTCTACTCCCAGGTATACACCTAAGAGAAATAAAAAATACGTCCACATGACTATTCATAGCAGTATGATAGCCAAAAAATGGAAATAACCCAATTATCCATTAACTGATGAATAAACAAATGGGGTATATTTCATACAATGGAATATTATTTGGCAACAAAAAGGAATGAAGTACTGATATGTGCTGCACTATGGATGAACCTTGAAATCATGCTAAGTGAAAGCAGCCAGTCACAAAAGACCACATATTTTGTGACTTCTATTTGGAGAGTGACTGCTGATGGGTACGGGGATTCTTTTAGATGATAAAAATGTTCTAAAATTGATTGAGATATTTGTACAACTCTGTGAATATACTCAAAACCATTGATTTGCACACTTTAAATGGATGAATTGTATGTGAAATGTATCTCAAAACTATTTTAAAAAATTTTTAAGGTGATATAACAAGAAACAGAATTTTAATTATATTAAAGTTATAAAAGCAAAAATAGGGATAAATTGTGATAGCTACCAAAAATAGGAAGGCAGTATAAGTAAGGTAAACCCTCCTATGTGATAGCCATAAGATGATAAATCGAAAATTAGAAAAATAAGCATATTTAGAGACATTGAGGTAATCACCATAATTAAAAACAGGAGTTAAATGTGTTTGCTTCTGAGAATGGGAAGGATAGGCAGTAGACTGTTGGTTTTCATGAACTGCCCCATTTAATTATTAACCATGCATTACTTGATAAAATTAACTTTAATGAAGAAATAAACCACATAAAATCATACATATGTGTGTATCTGTATGCCCTTCAAGCCATGGTAGTGACCAAAAATATGAAAGATAAAGTAAATACGGATGTGTATAAATCTGATTATGTAAATTCCACTTTTTCCCTCTTTTTCCAAATTCCAAACCCACCTAGTACTTATCTAGGACTACTGCATAGCTTATCATCAAAAATATTTTAAAAACAGGGCCAGCCCAGTGGCACAGCAGTTAAGTTTGTGCATTCTGCTTTGGTGGCCCGGGGTTCGCCGGTTCAGATCCCAGGTACAGACCTATGCATCGCTTGGCAAGCCATGCTGTGGGAGGTGTCCCACATGTAAAGTAGAGGAAGATGGGCACAGATGTTAGCTCAGGGCCAATCTTCTTTAGCAAAAAGAGGAAAATTGGCAGCAGATGTTAGCTCAGGGCTAATCTTCCTCAAGAAAAACAAACCTTTAAGAACAGTCTACAGTCTACTCCTGCTGTATGCAGTTCACCTGAGGGAAGTGCCTTGAAGGGACCAGTGCCTTTAAACAACCTCTGCAGCACAATGTACTCAGAGCTCTTTCCTGGTCCTGCGTAGGTGGGAGTGGGAAGGCTGGCTGAGGGCAGGTGTGGGTTGGGAGTCGGTGCATCAGGAGAGCACAAGGCAGCATGAGGGCAATTAACACCTGAGGGCAAAAGTGAGGCGGATGGAGGCACAATCCTATTATTTTAGTTTTTGCCCAAGCTCTTTCTAGCTGCTACTTAAAATTCTCTTCTGTGCTGCCATATGGAGTTTTCCAAATGTAGTGTTTTCACATAGCTGGAAAGGGGGTAAAGCCAAGAGCTTTAAAAATCATATGGAGCTCATCATTTGATTTCAACATCTATTTAGAAAAAAAGACTTATATTTTCCCCCATTGTGGCTAATTTAGTCAGACCCATTTTTCTTGAACCCCCAGTAATTACTCAAATTTCTTCCTTAAAGCTGTATTATGGTTTAGGATTTTTGTTGTTTAAATCTTTGAAGCACTGGGAACCCTTGCCTTGGCTTTGTTTTTTGGAGGCAAAGGAAAAATGATCTCCTGGTTTACTTTTGGAATCTGCAAAGCAACTCTGAGGTCCCAGGTGGATTTGGTATTTAGAAAAGGGAACTTGGGGGACTGAGGTTGACCCTGAGCCCCCAGGTCACTGTTCACATTTACAAAAGCAAACCTGGTATCCCCAATTGCTTTTCTCTTGAGGTTGGCTTAACTTTATTTATCTTCTGTCTTGGGTCACTGCCCCTGAGGTGCTTCAAAAGCCAAACCCAAAAGACCCAAAACAAAGAAAGCTAAACCAGATTCGAGGAAGAAATGACCTGGCACTCTGGGTTCACTTTTACAAAGGCAAAAAGTCACTTCAAGAGTTCCACAGAATGGTTTTAAGTCAGCCTAGATTCATTGTGTCATTTGCACAAAGTGATCTCAACAGGTCTGAGACCCCGAGTTTCTTGGGTGTAGATCCCGAGTGAGACTTAGGATGGGAAACTGTCAGCAAGCTAAATGCGATGACACAAGCGAGTTCTTCAGTGATTCTGAAGTAATTCAACTATTTTGAGCATATAAATGGGACCACCCATGGAATGATTTCTTTCCTTAAGCTGAATCTTTTTGTTGCTGGACACACATGGGGAACACTGAGGAAGTGAAACTTATAACTCACTTACAAATATTGGCATAAATCCACTCTATGTTATCAGATTAGTTATGAAGGGTATTTTTGAATCCTTGGTGAAAAAAATAGTTAGGATACTAATTTTAGGTAATCTTATAAATCATGATGAGATAGAACTGAGGCACATTATTTTGCTATTCATTTTTATATGATCCATACTTTGCTTACTTCCCAAAAGGATTTAAGGTGGAATTACTTTACTTGACTATTGGAAGAAACCATTTATAGAACTTAATACCAATTTTCATTATAATATGCCTGACTTTATCCTTTAATAAGTAATTGTAAAATTGCTTTTGGATAATCTAGGGGAGATTTTTGTTTTTGTTCATGTTTGATCTGCATCTTTGCATTTCAGGTATATGTGTTAACTAATAAATTCTCCTGTTGAGACCATGTCTTACTGTTTATTTACAAGACTGAGAGAGATTTTGTGTGATTAATAACAAATGCATTTTTTGTGTACTGCCACCTGAAGAAAGCAAAACTTGAGATAGAGAAGAGAGGTTTTCCATATTTTAGGTTTTAACATGAAGGACATAGTGTCTCCTGTGAAATTTGACCAAATGTGAGAGGCAGACCTCAAGGCACTGACACTTTGTGTGGAGTGAAGGTGTCAGTGGTTGTACCTGGCAGCACTCCAGTTTCCTCATCCCTTCCTGTCACACTCTGCCTCCAGAGCAGTCATGTTCTTTTTAAACCATCCCAAAGACCAGGGATTGTGCTGCTTGGTCAAAACAGGCATGGATAGCAGCCTAGAGAAGTGAGCTCAGTCCATTAATCTGGCCTGGCGTTGTGTTAGATAGGACCCAGGAATAACATCCTAGTTTTTTGTTACATCTTCACTTCAAAAGAACTGTACTTTAAAAAGTGAGGGAGGACCTTATAATTGTTATGGATGAGGGACATTGGTAGACCATTCAGAAATATTAGTGCTTCTTTCTCTAGGAAGATCATTTAACTCAATTAACAGTAGACCCAATGCTTTTTCATGAGGGAATCTATCCTCTTTACCAGTGCCCCAGTGAAAGCCTGGGAGAGGTGGAGGGAAGTCAGTGGACTGCATTCGCTTGCCCTAGTTTGCCTGTAGGCCAACATTGGCCTTTTTCAGAGAGCTGTCATCATAAGCCGAAGTGGTCTGTCGGGTGCTCATGTTTTGTACTCATGTAGCCTAAGAAGGAAGCTCCTGAGGAAACTTGGAATAATGGTCCGGCATCATCAGCCGGTTATTTCTTGAATATCTACTGAGTTGTTACACTCTGTTGGACATACTTTATGTGTTTGCCTGCCTAGCTCTGTGAAGTTTGTTTCTATTTACTTATTAAATACAGTATTATGCATTTGAAAACCTTTACACACACGGAAATGAGAAATCAGAATATGAGAACAGCATGCTTGCTGGCCCCATCTTTCTTCTCCACCCACATCCGTGTGTCCTTTGGGGCATAGGCGCTGAAATGGTGCTCAAGTCTACAGCCTCTGGATTCATGGTCTGAGACTAATGAGCAAGCAGTTACTAGCTCCTTCTTAAGTCAGTAGTTTCTATCTTAATCTTAAATTGAGAGTAGCTTCCTCATGTATTCTTGTAGTTCACATTACTAGGAGGCCGGCCCCATGTCTGAGGGTTAAGTTCACACGCTGTGCTTCGGCGGCCCAGGGTTTCTCCAGTTCGGATCCTGGGCGCAGACATGGCACCGCTCACCAAGCCATGCTGAGGCGGCACCCCACATGCCACAACCAGAGGCACTCACAATTAGAGTGTACAACTATGTACTGGGGGGCTTTGGGGAGAAGAAGAAAGAAAAAAGAAGATTGGCAACAGATGTTAGCTCAGATGCCAATCTTTAAATTACTAGGATTTTGTGTGAATAGTATTTTTTCTTTATAATTTCTTCACATCAAAATGTTACCTGTTTCCTTGTTAACTGTCTGCCTCCCCACTTTCCCCACTTAAAATGTAAACTTCTTGAGGACAGGGATTTTGTCTCATCAGTACTGTGTCTGGTGCCCAGCACAGGAGCTAGTGCGTTATAGGTAGGCAGTCAATATTTGTGGAATGAATAAGTGAGGATCTAGATCCGTGGCCTTTTATCTACATCGGCAGTGCATTCCTTAACCATGAATGTGCAAATTTATGCAGATTCCCATAGAGATCGACAAATTAACTATGCACAGTATGTATTTCTATAAAATATTAGTGTAAATTCGAAAACATGTACCTTAGATTTGTGTACATGTGAGTAGGTAGGTTAAATTTTCTGATTCCTATCATTTGTAGTGATAAGAGATTTGCATATATGAGGGTCTCACCATATGTGAAAATTGTAAGCATAATATTTCTTTATCAAGGAAAGTCTGTTTTTGTGCTGTAGAAGAACCAGTTCTGTATTCACAGTTGGAGTTGGTGTAGGTTTTAAATTCATTAAGTGGGCTCCTCCTTTCCCACTTGGGGGTAAGTCAGTCCAAGAGAAAAAGAGATTTATTTTAAGGCCTCTTCCTCTTCCAAATCCCAAAGGTCACGTTGCTAATGCCTTTGGAAAGGAAGGAGATTACAGCCGGTGTATTAAGTGGTTACTTTCTGCTGACTGTGCGCATGCCCACACATACTTGTGCAAGTACACACACTTACCTGAAAGGGGAATCTTTCAAAATGAGGCTTTTGTTAACAATTGTGTGAAAAGTATTCATTATTGAAACTTATTTTAATATATAAATATGTAAACCTTATTGCCAACTCTAGAGTTAATACATGTCTATTGTGGAATATTATTGAAAATAAGACAATAAGAGTTACCCATGATCCCATCCCACAAATAACAACCATTCTTAACATTTTTCTCAAGTTTTCTTCCAGTCTTTCTTGATGGGTTTTTATCTAATTTTAGTAGCAACATTTATCATAAGCATCTTCCCAACCTGTTTGAAATTCTGTGTAAACATCAATTTTAATAAGCACGTGATATTCGTCTTGTAGACAGATATACTTCACTACTTAACCGTTCTCTTAATATTGAGATTTAGGCTGTTTTCAGCTGTGTTTTTTCCTTCAGTTTTTTGATAACACAAATAACATTTTTGAGATTAATATCTTTGTTCATAAATTTTTGTCTACCTTTGTTATTGTTTCCGGAAGTTAGATTCCTAGAAGAAGGATTACTGAGTCAAGGGAATGGCCATTTTTATAAGGTTCTTAAACACATATCACAAAATCACATTCCAGAGAAGTTATGCCAATTTACATTTTCACCATCAGAGTGTATGAAAGTCCTCTTGTGAAAGAAGGGGAAGAGTACTTGTTTCCATGCAACAGTCAAAAATTATGCAGAACTTTAAATTCCCTTTCTTTTTCAGACAGTATATTCTTTTAATATCGTCTCAGTGTAGTTTCTGTACTAGTGTTTTAAGTTTTGGTATGGCCTAGAATGTTGTCTGAAAGAAAATAGAGTGACTTTATTAATTTGGTAATTAATATTTTCATTATAGAATTTGCCTCCTTTTACAAGGAAGTCTCTATTAATAGCTATATATTGGATGGGAAATGAGTCAAACAAGTCTAGTACCTTCCTAAGGAAGAGCTAGTTTCTTGTAACCTTTCTTTAGGTTTTAATCACCCCAGAAGTTTATCCGTCTCAGACTCAGTGGGTTGGCTCACACATCCTGTGAGTAAATACAAATGCTTCCTTCATTTGAAAGCAAACCCAATACACTCCTTACTTACAAAGTGAACTAAAACAAAAAGAAAGAATAATATAAAAACTGAAGGAAGGTAGCAAGTAAAGCATTTAGCTTTCTGAAACAATTCAGATGGGGATAGGAAGTTGGGTTTAAATGGATTAAAGGGGATTAGGGTTTTAAAGTTGGATAAGGAGTTTGGTGCTTTGGTTTAGGCATGGCATTGCTTTTAAAAGATTACTTCCATATTTGACAACACTTCTAACTGGAGATTATAAAGCAAATAGTCAATTTTAAAACGCTACGGAAAATAAGAGGGTTTCTTTTTTGTTGTGTTTGTTTATACAAAATGATCGCCTAGAGTTAACAGGCTGAGTCCTGAAGCCCTCATTTCATAAAACTATCGAGGATCCATCACCAGGGAGAATCCAGCAGGGGCTGTTTAATGCACTTAATTGAGATTATCTGAGCTTTTGTTTTAGATGACTTTGGGAAAAGTCTAGGTGCAAACGGCTTCTGTCAAAGGTAAACATACTTAACCTCTAAGAAAAAAAACCTTAAATTTAAGTTCTTGAAAATTCTTCAATTAGTATCACCAATGCTTATTAATTAAGTTTGAGTAGGAACTGAATAAGTGTAAAGATTAAGTCTCTATCCATCAGTGCCGTGTTAATATGTTAACAGTGTTTTCATTATTTTACAATTATTTGAAAATGCAGTTGAGTACTTTATTGGAAAAGCAACCCCTGACAATTTTAGTAATTTCAAAAGTAAAAAGATAGTGTATTCTATATTGGTTATAAAGTATAGTTAATGAGGTTTTAAAAAATGAATTTCCTTATTCTGTTCCATCTAAGAAGCAGGTCATATTAAAATGGATCAAGAATGGCATATACTTGATGTATTAGCTGTGGGCAAGTAGTCAAAAGTTGGTTTAACATTTTTCCCCATCTTCCTCAGCTCCTTGACCTGTTTATGGTTTGGGATTGGTCTACTTATCTAGCTGATTATGGACAGCCAGCTTCTAAGTACCTTCGGGTGAATCCAAACACAGCCCTTACTCTTTTGGAGAAGTGAGTATCTTCTGGAAACTTTTTTGAGTAACATTTTAGCATTTTGTGATTCAGTGATGATTGAAGAACTAGAAATCTTCATCAAAAGAGAAGTGTCTAGAAAGAACTTAACTCAGTCCATTTTAATGGCCAAAGCACAAGCCTCTTTCTTTCTTGCCTTTCAATGTTAGTATAGTTTTATAGCAGATTGCTGTTTATGTTGACAGGAACAAAACAGTTTTCCTATTATATCCTCAATAGCGGGCTTAATTGGCGTTAGAAATAACACTTATTGGAGATAAGTGAGAATCAGAACTATTTTTTTAAAATACTATAATAACGGGAAGGAAGGTATCTTGTAAAAGGTCGCTATGAATTGGAATGTTTGCTACCAGTGCCATCTAAATCCTCCCATTATGGACTTGGATTCTTTGCAAGTAGAAAAATATGTAATTTGTAAAAATAATATAATAAAAACTGAAGTAACATGACATTTACAAGTGCATCTTGTCCAATTAAAAATAACACAAGTTTAGGTGTTACTTTCCCCTCTTATGTGGCAGATTTTCTTTTCACTCAATCATGTTTCATTTTAAGTATCACTATTAAAATTTTCAATTTTTTAATTAACAGTGTATGTTATTTTCCCACATTTCAAAATATCTGTGGTGTATTTGATTTGAGAGGACAAAAAGAACTGTTTAAAATAAATGTAAGTTTATTTTCCAATGCCATGAAACACCACTGAGGCAAAAATGTTGGTGCTTTAAATTTTCTAATGTTATTTTTCCTTTCACCTTGTCTCGCTATGAATGTGATTTGCAGAATCCATAGAGGGTATGTATTTTAGCATACTTTATGGAATGATGTTGGAAAATAGTATGATATTAGAAAATTTAACATACTTTAGATTTACATACTAATACAAAAACACCACTTCATATAGAATGCGAAATAAACTGCAAATTTTTTGTGTGGTTGCTATCTCTGTAATTTTATTAGTACCTATTTTCTTTGAAGTATATTTTTCAAGCATAGGATTAGTGTGAGATAATTCAGAGCATGCCAAGATATTTTACTTGTGACAGCATAGCTTTTAATTTCCTTTGACTAAGCTTCTCCATTCACATGTATTCCTAGGATGAAAGACACTAGCAAAAAGAACAATATATTTGCTCAGTTCAGGAAGAACGATCGAGACAAACAGAAGTTGATAGAGACAGTCGTGAAGCAGCTAAGAAGTTTGGTGAATGGTATGTCCCAGCACACATAGACTTCCTGTCACTTGCACTCGGTGACACGAAATCCATGACTCAACACTGATCTCTGACAGGCACTGGTCATACAGTAATTTGTTTGCAGAATTCAAAAATACAATAGAGAAAAGACACTGATGAGAGCTTAAACAAGAAACAATAATAAATATCATTTGTATGGATTTTTAAATAATTGAATATACTATTTTATATATGGAAAATGTGACATTAATTTTTTTCACTTTTAGAGAAAAAAGGCAAAACTGTAATACATAAATCAGGTCAAAAATTGTATGTGAAACTGATTCTAAATACATTAGAAAAACTTATACCTCTACATTGAGTATGTTTTTTCTCTTCAGACTCGAGTGATTTTTCTGTGTTTTCATCAGTATCTGGTTTTAGAATGCAATCATGTTTGATATAGGAGTATTTCACTGTCATTTTCCAGCTTTTAAATTTATTTTCACCTAAATATGATTTAAGTAGACTAAATTTTCTAATTCTGCTGATTCTGAGGGGGAAATAGACAAATCTTTAAAGGTCCCTGAAATCAAACTTGATTTAACTCAGTGAGAATGTGAATTATTTCTTCTGCTCGGGCAGTTTAATTCAATCATTCTGAAGATGAAGAAAAGGTGTTTGGATTCTCTAAAGATGCACTGTCGTTTCCATTCCGCAGGGTTGATATTTCTAACTGTATTGTTTGTAGCTGACCACATTCTAGGATTTATTTGGTTTAGTTTGGTTTGGTTTGGTTCAAGTTAAAGAGAGGACAGGAATAAGTGGGGCTCACCACTTCAGGTGCAGCTTGTGCTCGGGGAGAGATGTTCCTACCCACAGAAGCTACCACGGGGGTCCAGTTACTCCCTTCAAGTGGAAGATCTCAGTACAGCATCCTCACTGTGGAAACAAGACAAACCAGATGAACTGGGGAAAACCTAAAACAAATGTACATTTTCCCTTGTGTAAATTACTGTGGTCCAGTAATTTCAATCTGATCCTTACTTTGTCTTCATTGTGTTTATGCTGAATACTCCTTTTGCATTTTCAAGATTTATGCCTGTAAGAAACTTAGACTTTGTAAAATGTGTAAAGAATTATATGTACATTTCTTGATTTTGTGATGAGATATTAAAAAGGTTGAGCAAGTTGTTGAAAACGCGTTGCTATTACATCTGTTCAGAGCCTCCTGATTTAAAACAACTGCTTCCTTCAGAAATGCTGCTATTCCCTAGTTATCCGAGTGGGAGTGTCACCAAAACAAAGAAAATAAGCATTTATTCTCTTGACCATCTCTTATCCTAAAGTATTTCACATTTTTAAAAATATTACATGGTAACTAATTCTTCAGGCACAATAAAATCTGGAAGTTAGGAGAGGGAGCGTGAACAGCTAGCTCTCTGAAGACTGGAAGGTCCCTCGCGTCCTTACCCAGCGCTCCAGGGCGCTCAAGATGTCTCCCCGGCTTTGGCTGAGGCGGCCCCGGATTCAGAGAGACGCCGCCTTTGCCCTGCTTGGAGCAGAAACCACTGTAGGTCCTCCTGTGAGGGTCTTGAGGAGTTCACTCTACTCTTCTCAATAATACGAGCACCCTGCACTCATCCCCACCCCTGGAGTTGCGCCGTAGGGACAGGGACGCGCGAGTTCTGTGGCATTTGGAGCCCTCGGAGGGGACACATAAAGCCCGAGAAGCAACCATGTAGACTGACTGGGGCGGAGGGGTAAGGGGCCTCTGGAGGGGAAGGATCGGTGGATTCGGCCCTTCAACCTGAAAGGCACCCGGGGATATCTGCTCCTCCTGGGCTTAAGGTGTCTCTGAAGCTCCGGCCAGGAATGAGACTACCATCTTTTGAAGGATTTCTGAAGTGGTAAATCAGAGGTTGGGGAGGAGTGTGGGATGTCGGAGAAACTCGACCCTTGCCATCCCTTGTAGGCGCTTGCGATGCCAAGGCAGGCATCGAAGACGGCAATTTCCCCGAAAGAGAAACAGAGCGAAGGGGAGAAACCCCAGCGCTTTAACCTCGGAGTGCCGCGAGGGGCAAGGGCCCCCAGAAGCTCGCGGGTGGGAATCCCAGAGCCCGCGGTAGCTCCATGCGCTCAGTTCGCCCACCCGCCAAGCTGCGGCGTAGGGCCGGGAAGTTCTGGCGCGAAACCGCAGGCCCCGCCCGAGGATCTGCGCGGGGCGCGGCCCCCGGGCGCAGCGGCTGCCACTCCCAGCTCTTCGCCCCGCGGGGAGCGCGCCGCTGCCCACCGCCTCCAATCATGACTCTGCGTGGAGCGCTTTAAATATGCATAGGCGCGTCACGTTGTGCGAGTCGGGATCCGTCCGTAGGGAGGGAGCCAATATCTCTATAAATGTGTCCAGAGTGGGCCGAGAAGGGTTAAAAGACTGCAGGAGAGAGAGAGGTGGGGCGGGGGTCTACAGCCCCGGTGATCGGAGCCCTGGTTGGCAACACCGGTGAGTTGCTCCTCTCATTGCCCTCCCTCGCTGTTTCTATCAAAGGAGTGCTGACCCGGGGAGGAGGTGGGAGGTGCCCGCGGATGCCTGGCGTGAGCGGTCCTGAGGCTGCCAGGACCCCCCGCAAGGGACTGGCATTTTGGCCTGGAAGCCGTCGGACTCCGGGGAAAGTCCTGAGTGCGCCGGCCTAGAGGAAGGCACGTTCCCTAAGGGTGCGTGGTCACTGCCGCCTTCCACCGCCAATCTGCTTTTAGAGCGAAGTCCTTGTCCGAGGTTATAAATCTCGGTTTTGGCCTCCAAGCCCCAGGCCTTTCCTGCCCAGAACAGGTGACTCTGCCCGCTGCCGGCGCCCCAAATCTCGCGCCTCCTGCGCTCCGAGGGACCTGACCCCCCCGCAGCCTCGCCATGTTGCCCTGGGGACTGAGCTGCCTGTCGGTCCTGGGGGCGGCGGGCACCGCTCTCCTGTGCGCCGGCCTGCTGCTCAGCCTGGCCCAGCACCTCTGGACCCTCCGCTGGACGCTGAGCCGGGACCGGGCCTCCGCCCTGCCCCTGCCCAAGGGCTCCATGGGCTGGCCCTTCTTCGGTGAAACGCTGCACTGGTTAGTTCAGGTGAGCAGTCCGTCCGTCCCCGCGCCCCAATGTGGCCCCTTCTTCCCTGGCTCCCACTGACCTCTCCTCGCTCTCAGTGCTCCTAGGGTTACTAGCCAGTCTCTTCCTGGAGCATCCCCTGTCCTTTGCCCAGCAGCTGCCTGGAAGGGACTGTATGTCACTGTAGTTCTCCCCAGGGTAACTTAAACACGTCCCGACACAACGCGGGGGTGAACAGAGGGGTTCTAGGAAGGGGTCTGAGGAGCACGTCACCCTAGTCCTACTAGCATAGAATCAGGACTCGGGGCGCGTCTCAGCGATCAGTCCTTGGGCGCTCCGTCCCCATTCAAATCCTCGGTTTCCTCATCTCCCCAATGGGAACAGGAGCATCTATAATCCCATAGGGTAGTCGCGAGGCCCATTTGAGACTCTCAAGAGTAACGCGCCAGCTGGAGCAGGGAGTTGTTATCTAGCGGCACTTGGGACGTCCAGCGGCCCCAGCCCTCTGCTCCGCCCCGCTCGCCCGCAGGGCTCGCGCTTCCACAGCTCCCGCCGGGAGCGCTACGGGACAGTGTTCAAGACGCACCTGCTGGGCAGGCCGGTGATCCGCGTGAGCGGCGCCGAGAACGTGCGCACGATCCTGCTGGGCGAGCACCGCCTCGTGCGCAGCCAGTGGCCGCAGAGCGCGCACATCCTCCTGGGCTCTCACACACTGCTTGGCGCGGTCGGCGAGCCGCACCGGCAGCGGCGCAAGGTGAGCCAAAACCAAAGAAGCGGCCGTGGGACCCGCGGTTCTCAGGCTTCTGCTGCGGGCCAGGCCGGGGCTAGGTGTTAGGGGTACACAGTGGTCCTGGCCCGGACCCCTGGCTAATGAGTATGTGGCCTTGGAACAGTCCCTGGCGTTCTCCGGCTTCGGTTTATAAGGCCAGGGCTGGGACTGAAAGGCCCTTTCATCTTCGATCTTCTGTGACTCTGATACCAGAAGCGCCAGAAACTCAAACTTGGAGAGGTGTCAGGTACAACTTCCTGGCGGAGGTGGCAGCTGGAGCCTGGATGGATGGGAGGGAGTGTGTACATCAGAGAAGTAAAGGGAATGGCGCGAGCCAAAACCAACACGTTTAGGTCCAGGCCGCCTAGAAGTGAAGGAAGGGACCGAAATTGGCCCTCCGGCTCCTCTGGAATCGCCAGGCAGAGGAGGCCGGACCGCGGCCAGAGCTGACCCCGCGCGCTCCCCGCAGGTCCTGGCACGAGTGTTTAGCCGCGCGGCGCTGGAGCGCTACGTGCCCCGCCTGCAGGGGGCGCTGCGGCGCGAGGTGCGCTCCTGGTGCGCGGCCCGCGGGCCGGTCGCCGTCTACGAGGCCGCGAAGGCCCTCACCTTTCGCATGGCCGCGTGCATCCTGCTGGGGCTACGGCTGGACGAGGCGCAGTGCGCGCAGCTGGCCCAGACCTTCGAGCAGTTCGTGGAGAACCTCTTCTCGCTGCCCCTGGACGTGCCTTTCAGCGGCCTGCGCAAGGTACTACCGCCCCAGGCCCAGACCTTCCCCGTGGGGGCTCCCCAGCGTGAGCGGGCCTCCCAGACGAGGACTAGGCTTCCTCGGCGCGCCTCACGCGTCAAACACGCTGCGGGACCAAGGCACTACCCAGGGTGGGGAGGCGGCGTGGTACGGCTGTGGGCGCCCGCCGGGCTAGCTTCTGTCCTGACTCGCTGTGTGACCTGGGGCGGGTCACACACCCTCTCTGGGCCGCTCCTGACGGGACGTGCTGCGGCCGCAGTAGCTGCCGGCTTCCCGACTTTGGGTCTCCGTGGCAGGCGGCCGGCCAGTCAGCCCAGCCCCTCCCCAGAGCGGCGCCTCCTCGCCGGGCCTCCATCGCCTCTTTGGAAGCCCGGATGGCTGCAGAAGGGATGGGAGCTCTGGGGCCGCAGACATGCCCCAGGCCCAGCCCGGCGCCAGCCCGTGTTGGAGAGGGGTGGGTGCCAGAGCCCCGCCAGCGGCCTGGGGCCTGCTGGTTTCCGGATCGGAGAACCGCGGCGTCTTCAGACTGCAGAGCGACGGGCTGGCCCAGAGAGCGACTAGGAGGCTTCATCCGCCTTTCCTATCTCCCTGCTCTGGGGCTTCTCACTGTGCCAGTGCGCTGGGTTCCAGTCCCCTGAATAAAAATAATAGTTATGTCTAAAGGGGCATGCTATGGGCTGATCGCCTTGCATACATTTTCTGATTTAATCCTCTCAGCCTGTAAAGTTATTACAGTATTTTCTGGGTGCATCAAAGTGTCCCTTCCTCTATGCTGAAGAAACTGAAGCTCAGAGAGGTTAAATGACTTACCCAAGATCACACAGCTAGTAGGGGCAGAGGCAGGATTTGAACCCCATCTCCTCTGACTACAAAACCCATGTGCTCAGATGCTTTTGCTGTGCCTGCTCCCTGAACTCTGGAGCAGCACCCCACGCTCTTGCCTACCCCCTTACAGAGGCCGATGCCTAGAACATCCAACAGTGTCCTCTTAAGCCAGAGCTTTTCTGGGTGCATCAAAGTGTCCCTTCCTCTATGCACTGGTGCCCACTGCCCCTGCCTGAGCCTCGTGCAGGGAAAGAGCAATGGGCTGACTCCACCCTGACTGGGCTCTGTGCCAGGCATGGGCCCTGACAGCTGGGTGGCTCCGGGCAATGTCTTGACCCCCTCTGAGCCTCAGCATCCTCCCCTCAGGACAACAGTAACTGTTTGCCTTGCCCCAAAGGGGGCTTGTGATAAGAAAGAATGATGTGTAGGAATGGTGGACACATTCCTGACCATTTATTGAGCCCCTACTGCGTGCCAGGGGTGGAGCCAAGCTGGGAAAGGTTAATGCCAGGATCTTGGCAGAACCAGAGCAGCCCTGGAAGATTCTGGGGTAGGTGCCCAGGCCTGTCCCCCTCAGCCCTCCTGTCCCACCTCTCTTCTCTCCCCGTGCATCTAGGGCATCCGGGCGCGGGACCAGCTGCATCGGCACCTGGAGGAGGCCATTGCAGAGAAGCTTCATGAAGACAGGGCTGCAGAGCCAGGCGACGCCCTGGAAGTGATTATCCACAGCACTAGGGAGCTGGGCCGGGAGCTCTCAGTGCAGGAGCTGAAGGTCGGTGGGGGGAGGATGCTCCTTCTCCCTCCTTTGCCTTCCTAGCAGGTGTCTACACTCGTGCTGCGTGCTGTGTGGCCCCACTTTGAGCCACTGGCACTCCTCAGGAGGAGGGGAAAGAGGAGCCTGGGTTTCAGTCATGGCTCAGTCGCACCTGCTAGCCTGTGGCCTTAGGCCAGTCGCCATCCCTCTCAGTAGGAGTGCTGAAGGCCGGCATCCTAGGCCCGTCCTTCCAGGTTCTGGCCACAAACAGCTCTGCTCCCTCCTCCCCCTTCTCTGTCACTCTTGGCCTTTGCTCTGCTGTCCCCCTGCCTAGGAAGCCCTCTTCACTGGACTCAGTGTCAAACTCCGTGTCCTCCCCTCTTCCTCTCTTCCCATAACCCATGTCGGCACCTCTGCCTGTCCGTTTTGCCACTGCAGGGTCTCCCACAGAATCGGAACTCCTCCCCATGTACGCACAGAGCACACGCAGCAGAGTGAGCAGGGAAGCTTCAGAATGGCCCCCAGGACCTGCTGGAGAACCCAAAAGGGAGTGGAGAGGGCGTGGGGCAGGGGAAATTTAGAGATGGGACACCTCAGCCCTCCCGAAAGCAGCTCCCCTCCTTTCTCTGGCCCTCCATTTCCCACTTTCCGCCAGCCATGAAGCGTGGGGCTTGGCCTTAGTGTCTTCTCTGAGAATGGGGCTAAGAATTTCTGTCCTGACTCCTGGGTGGCTGTGAAGTCGGGAAGAGTCAAAGGGGTTAGAAGTAGATGAATGGTGGGCTCATGAGTCCTGGGGGAGCCCGTGGATAGGAGCAGCTCTGGGCTGTGAAGGGGAGCGGTGTGGAAAGGTGTGGGAAGGGGTGGACGGTCCCTTTGCTTTGACAGGGCCGGGGAGGGGGTGACAACGCCCTCCAGGTTCTCAGGAAGAGACCCACTGGCCAGCAGTCTTCAGCTCTGCTCTGGGCATCAGGGGCTGTTGGGGCTCCAAGGGCTCTGTCTTAGTTCCCCATCATGTCCAGAGCAGGCAGTTCGCCTGGGATCACATCATTTAGTCCACAAATATTATGTACTTATTTGGTGTCAGGCTCCGTCCTGGGACTGGGGATGTAAGGTGAGCAAAACACAACCCCTGCCTTCGAGGTGCGGGAGGGGAGGGGTGCACACGGATTCTGTGACCACACAAATCTGTATAAACCCAAACTGTGGGTGCTGCCAGGAAGGAAGACACTGGGAGCTGGGAGGGCAGAGGCAAGCAGTGAGGGCTGGGGCCTGGAGGGTGAAGCCACCAGGCCGCTCCCCTGTCCTCCCTGGGCTGCGCAGGCAGGGAAGAAGCTGAGTCACTCACGGGGACCGAGACTCCACTAGCGGGCGAAGGAAGCCCTGATGGCTGCTGTGGGGCCAGGCTGGGGCTGCCGCCGCAGGTGCCTTCCTCAGCTCCTCCTGAGTCCTCGTCAGGACGCCCGGCTCAGGTGGCAGACAGCACCAGCAGCTGAAGAGCCCCCCGGGCCTCCCAAGCCCGACCGCTGGGACTACCAGCTCTAGGGACCCTGCGCACCTGTCGGAGCCTCGGTTTCCAGCCCTGGCAAACGAGGGCAGTAACTGCCTCACAGGGTTGGGGTGAGACTCAGATGCGTTATTACGCGTAAAGCACTCAGAGCACACAGAATCCGTTCCTAGCACTATCTCTGGGACCCCTCCTGAGGAAAGTGGAGAGACGCCGGGTTTGCCCGTTGCTATAAGTGGCTTTCCCAAGGGGCAGGCTTGGGCTGCGCGCGGAGCCGCCACAGCAGCACGTCCCGGGTGGCTCTCTGGCCTACGCGCCACGGTGACCATGGGCCCTTCGCGCCTCGGCCGTGGGGCCACGAGGCCAGGGCCCCGCCGCCGGAGACTCAGCGCCGCCCGGGCTGTCTTGCAGGAGTCGGCCGTGGAGCTCCTCTTCGCCGCCTTCTTCACCACGGCCAGCGCCAGCACGTCCCTCGTCCTGCTGCTGCTGCAGCACCAGGCGGCCATCGCCAGGATCCGGCAGGAGCTGGCGGCGCAGGGGCTGGGGCGCGCGTGTGGCTGCGCGCCGGGGGCGGCGGGGGGCGGCGCGGGGCCCCGGCCCGACTGCGGCTGCCAGCCCGACCTCAGCCTCGCGGCGCTGGGCCGTCTGCGCTACGTCGACTGTGTGGTCAAAGAGGTGCTGCGCCTCCTGCCGCCCGTGTCCGGGGGCTACCGCACCGCGCTGCGCACCTTTGAGCTCGACGTAAGTGCGCCGCGCCTACCCCGCCGCCCGCCGCCTCCCCGGTGCCCCGGTTCGCGCGGAGGCCCGGGGATTAGGACGCCGAGGTCTCTTCTTCCCCTCTCAGAGCCTCCGCTTTCCCGACTGCAAAATGGGCTGAGCCCTGTTTCCTTTCCCGGGTCCACGGGAGGGACGCAAAGCCTGGGGAGCCGACCAGGTTAGGGGCCCCGCGCGCTCCAGCTTTTGGCAGCAGTGCGGGTCGGTCAACTCGAATAGAGCCGAGTTTTAGAGTAAAACCATACTTTTCTTCGTGCAGTACCCTCTTAGCCAGTGAGTCTCGGTGGGGTACAAGAGAGCCCCCCACTGTCCCATACCCCACCCTTCTGGCTCCCTCACAAGATCAAGGAACCGATCGTTGTTAGCTTTCTAGGAACCTCGCTAAAGCCAGATTCCAGGGAAACGGGACAATGAAAACGCGGGTTAGAATCTCTTAGGGGTCAGATCAGGCTGGGCAAGAAGGTCAAGGCCTAGGCCTGGCCTCATCTCTGTGAGACCTTGGGCACTTGCCGCCTCCCTCTGGGCCAGTTTACTCTCTGGATGGAAGCTGTCTTGGTCCCTTCCAGCTCTGACACTCCAGATGGGGTCAGGGCTGTGTGGCACAGTGATTGCACCGGAGAGTGGAGCCCCAGCATTGCCAAACTGAGGGTGTTTGCCTGAATGGCTGTTGCTGCAGCCCCCTCTGCCTCCAGCTCAGTCGCTGGGAGACTCCTGGCAGAGAGGGGTACCTCCTTCGCTGACCCTTAAACAGGAAACGTGGTGGCGCACTGCAAATCAGGGTTCCGGGGCATGGTAGGGACTGGGATTCTGCCCTGGGGGAGCTCCTCATGGAGAGAAAGGGGACCAGGGCCAACAGCTTCATCCTAAACTGTGGCATGAGGAAGAGTGCCGAATGACACCAAAACATTTTAGGGACTGGCATCTCAGCTGCAGGAGTGAAGGGTTAGGATGGGGACAACACACCACAGAGAGGGGACAAAAGTGAGTAGATTAGTGAGGGGTTTAGAAATGTCTTGGATGCTGCATCTTGGAATTCAGACTCCATTCTGCAGGCACTGGGGTGCCCTACAAGCCCTTAGGGAAACAGAGGGAGAGGAGCACAGGTCTGCCATGGTGAGCAGAGGGCAGGCGTCTTAGCCATCCTGCGGTTTAC
The DNA here is from genome assembly GCF_021613505.1 of Equus quagga. Taxonomy (NCBI): domain Eukaryota; kingdom Metazoa; phylum Chordata; class Mammalia; order Perissodactyla; family Equidae; genus Equus; species Equus quagga. Next base: position 149,211,105 of record NC_060268.1, read on the forward strand.
AAATGGGAAGACCAGCGTCTAGAGGGGAGAGAGCTCCTCTGTGGTTCTAAGACCTGTCCACCTGTTAAGAGCCTCTGGAGCCTGTCCAGGCGAGGGAAGCAGCTGATAGGGGGTTGGGAGACACATCAAGAAGAAGAATAGTTGAAATAGAGGTAGGCAGAGGGAACATGAAAGCCGCGTTCCAACGACTTAAGGATGCCCCAGTTTAATTCTCAGGTGCCCCTTCTTAAACGGGGGCTACCAGACCTGAAATGATGGTACAGCTGATGGATGGAGAGGACAGAGAGGCAGTCTGCACTTCAGTGCCAAGAAGAGCTTCATAATGAGCTGACCATAGAGGAATGGGGGTCCCTGTCTTTTGCGTTGTACCTACCCAGGCAGCTGGTAGGTGCAGGACTAGAATTTAGGTCTCTTGATCTAATGTCACAAGGAAAAAGAAAGACAAATACAAAACATCAAAACATAAATGACAATAGATCAAATTTACTGACCACTAATATATAGACCAGATCCGTTATTCTATCCTCACAACAACGAAATGGGCATTTTTGTTCTCAATTAAGAAACTGAGGCTCAGAGAGGTTATCTAGCCCAAAGACACACAGCTCACCAGAGAAGGAGCTGAGATAGGAACTCAGAGCCGCCTCCTAGCTTCCCGGTTAGACGCGCGTTCCTGCCGGTTTTCGGAAGCCTAGTGGATGCATCCGGGGTGGAGGGGTCGGCTCAGGCCCCGTTTCCAGGTGCCTAGCAGTCAGGCGGGTCTCCTCACCTCCCCGCAGGGCTACCAGATCCCCAAGGGCTGGAGCGTGATGTATAGCATCCGAGACACGCACGAGACGGCCGCGGTGTACCGCAGCCCGCCTGAGGGCTTCGACCCGGAGCGCTTTGGTGCGGCGGGCGAGGATGCGAGGGGCGCCTCCGGCCGCTTCCATTACATCCCGTTCGGAGGCGGTGCGCGCAGCTGCCTCGGCCGGGAGCTGGCGCAGGCAGTGCTCCAACTGCTCGCCGTGGAGCTGGTGCGCACGGCGCGCTGGGAACTGGCCACGCCTGCCTTCCCCGCCATGCAGACCGTGCCCATCGTGCACCCGGTGGACGGGCTGCGGCTGTTTTTCCACCCGCTCGTGCCTTCGGCAGCGCAAGATGGGCTGTGCCTCTGACCGGCTGCGCGGCGGGACAGGACTTGGCCAGTGGCAGCGGCGCGTTCGCAGCGCCGCCCATCTGCGCTTCCCCTGTGCCAGATCCGGCGCTCTCTCACTCGTTCAACAAACGGTCACCGAATGAGGCTCTGTGCCAGACTCCGAGGGAGGGGGAGCACGAGCCACTGCCATGGCCAGAGAAGCTCCGCCGGGCCGGTGAAAAGATGCCTCCTGCCCGCTCCGCGCCCTGGGGAAGGAAGGTCATGGGCCAAGCCTCTTAAGCCCTTCCCAGGATCTCGAAGCAGGAATGGAGGGAACAGATCGCCACTAGGAGCTAAGGGGCCTCGCCTTCCCGCGTCAAACTCGGCAGGATGCATGGGACGTGGGGCTCCGGGGAGGACTGCGCCTCATGGACCGTGCCAGAGACTCAGCGCACTCGGCCTGCAACCCCCCGTGCGAGGAAACAGGGACGCCCGGAGCGCATCCCTGGCCTGGCTCTGGGCCATAGGAAGACACACCGAGAAGGTGCCCAGCGGAAGGCCCTCAGGCTGCTGGCGTCCGCTTGGTGCGCTGTGGCCACTCTGCCGGTCTTGGCTGAAACTCAGAACTGTGGGCGCTTCCAGGGCTCTAGATGGCTCAACATCACCGGATTCTGCTGGAGACTTCTTAAAAGAAAAATTCATACTTCAGGAACGCGTTTAATCTTCCCATTTATACAGGGGAGAATAGGCACACCGAGATGTCTCTAAGGCTGGCTTATTTCCATGGGAGGTTGAGACATAATCAGAGAGGTTTGAGATATTTGTACCCCAAACAAGAAGGCCAAGAAATAAAGTTTCCCGGCAGCAGTTCAGCCAGGAGACTAAGGCTTAGCTGGGCAGCTGCTCCCTGGCAGGAAGGCATGGGGTGGAGTGTGGGGGAGACCTGAGAAAGACTCCCCCCCAAGGACCCATCCGAGTATACCCAGAGAGTGGCTGGGCACTGGGGCAGCTGGAGATCCAGGCTGCTGAAACTTCCTTCCTGAGTTATCTTTGTGATAGCTGGTTGCAGAGAGTTCCAGTTTACCTCTTCAGTCTCCTCTATTAGAGGAGAAACTGAGGGGAAACTCACCTGAGGAGCCAGCAATGGGCTCCTGGGCTGCAGTGTTCTCCGCCCCATCACTTACCCTCCTGCTCCAGCCTCTCGGACTATGGCCACCACCTAGGACTCAGCCCTTTCGTCCTTTCATAGTGACCCCTAGGTTGGCTTAAGGACTGTCTCTGGACCTTTCCAACACAGAAATTCCCACCAGTGTTTAAATCAAAGCCAAGAGTCTCCACTGTCATCATTCCCAAGAGACCACTTCAACCTGCCACCCATCTTCAGACATGCGGGGGCAGCTGGACATGACGGGGTGAGCCAGGGAAGTTGCCGCCCAGGCCCAAGCTGACCCCTTAGTGAACCAGAAGGAAGCTGGTGCCCTCCTGACCTTATGCTTAAGGTGGATCCCGGGGCCAGAAGGAAAGGGGGAAGTGGCAGGCGCAGGCAGGGTCAGGAGCTCAAGAGCACTGCGGGCCCTTCCTAACCAGGCTGACACCGCCATAACCCTCATCTAAGGCAATTCATCATCGGCTGCTGACCGCAGGCCTGGCGCCCGCCAGGCCATGGCCTCCAGAGACACCAGAGCAGGCAGAAGTGGCAGAGCTGGGACCTGCCCTCAGGGCGCTCCTGAGGCTGCAGAGACAACAGCCCCGCCTGAGAAGCTCCACCAGGATGAGGTGGCTTGGGATTGATTCTGATTTGGGGAGAGAAGAGAAATATGGGGAGGGGGTTTGCAGAAGCCCCAACGGTATAGCTGGTTCCGGGAGACCTGGTTTACCTGCTGTGGGATCTGGACCAACTATGAGCCCCAGGAGGAGGGGCGGCTCCAGCTATACTCTAATTTCCCATCCATCCATCATTTTCAGTAATTTCATGGACTATCTGAGCTCCTGTTTTAGTAGCTCCAGGTTCTCTGAGGAAGGAGCAGACGTGGTTCTTGCCCTCCTGGACTCGATATGCTCAGGAAGGAGGTAGACAATGAATAAACCAGCAGACAAAGGAGCAAGAACACAGTCCGATGGTGATAAGTGCTGTAGAGAAAATAAAACAGGCCTGTAGTACAGAGTGCCTGAGGGCTGAACTCAGCAGGGTGGGCGGGTGGGGAGACCTCCCTGAGGAGGTGACAGTTGACTTCGGAAGGAACCAGCCAGTGGGGACCTAGCAGAGGGGTGCCCCAAGCAGAGGAACAGCAGGTATAGAACCCTGGGAGGGGAATGAGGGCTCAAGAGATGGGAAGGAGGGGTTGAAGGGAGAACTGGGAGGAGAGGTGCCTAGCTCACATGACTCCAGTTTGCCTCTGCGTCCTCACTCCCCTCCCCCAGAAAAAAACTACTCCCTCCCCCTCAATTCTTAGGAAAAGTGAGGCTGTTTTGTAAACATCTCGGAAACATTTTGTTTTCCAATGAACCAACCCCCCCGCCCCACCCACCACTACCCAAAAAAGCTTGGCAAGGTTTTCAGGTCAAAGTTCTTATTGGGCTGGTAATTTATTGACCCCTCCCCCCTTCAAGATATTCTTTAATGATCTTCCCTCTCCCAGTTAATCCTTTCCTGCCAGACGCCCCTGTGGGGCTAGATGGGCAGATAGGCTAAAACATTTTCCCCCCTGTGGCAATTTCCAAAGCGCAGGCAGGCCCCGCTCATCTTGTGACCCAGCGCGCGCTGAACTTGGCGAGGTGGCCCTGCAGAGTTCACTCGGATGTCACGGTCCGGCCTGCAGGGGTCACAGGCGGGTCAGGCCCGAGGACTGGGAACGGGCCCCAGGTCACGCCCCCGCTCAGCAGCTTTGCTCACCGGCCCCAGGCACTGTCCAGAAAGGGGCGGGCCCGAGATTTCTGAGAATTACCTCCAGCGCGTCTCCTCCCGGTTCCTGCTGGTGTCCAGGTGTTGGCTGGCACCGTTCACAGTCGCCAGATCCTTAGAAGAAATGACAGTGGGAGAGACCCTTCTCTGGAGCCTCTGAGACGCCAAGTAGGGTTATGGGAAACGCTGGCTTTCCGAAACACGCCCTGTGGCGACCTGGGCTGGGAACGTTGCCCGGCCTGTGCGATCCCTACGACTCTGCAGACATTTCCCGATCCTGGGGGCTTTGGGGACCACTGCAGGAGAGCCACGTAATTAACTCTCAAGATCAAAGAGTTTTCTATCTCCAAGGGACGCTTTCCAAGGTGTGCGGCGAGCTCCTGCGAGAGCCCGTGTTCAGTTTTAAACAAACGTCCATCATTCTGTTTTCGTTTTCGGCGCCTTTGGTGCGTTCCGCCCTCCAACCCAGGGAGCCCTGACTGGTTCGAGGCGGCGTGGCTCGGGTGCGCTTCCCGCGGTATTTGAGCTCCAGGCATTGGCTGCAGTAGCAGCTGATGTCGTTGGGCAAAGGCCAGAAGTCCTGCTTCCCAGTATGGATTCCCTCAACACTCCCATTAGCGGCCGGCAGAGGCCTGGGTTTAGGATGGAGCATCCCTTTCACCTGGGTGGGAGCTGAGAGAGCGGAGGGAGGCTCCAGTGTCCCGAGTCCAGGTCACCCTGGTAACGTAGCCTATCGTGCCTGGAACTGGGAAGAGTATTTGCAACCAGAAGCCCCTTTTGGAAACTCACAACTACCCCGAGGTGTACACAGGTGGTGAATGATCGCCTCCATATTAAGCGGTGGAAGCAGGCGCAAGGATGTATGATGCCTTGACCCAGGTCATACAAGCAGAGATGGTGCTGGGACTTGGAGCCCACATTCCCAGGCTTTCCTTCCTCTCTCTCTGTCTCCTTATCCTGCCGGGCTAAGGACCCTCTTCCCCTCTGCCTAGCTGAGGCTGCAAGCCCCAGGGCCCTCGGAATCCCGCCGGCTGTGGCCTGATCGCAGAGCGCTGGTTGCCGAGCCGCGGATGAATTGCCCCTGCGGTCCCCTACTGGGGCGTCAGACTTGTGCAGGGTTGCACCGGAGTCCTGAGGGACCTGGAGGCCCTCTTGCACCCTTAAGTAGGTGCTTCCAAGACTTCATGAGTGCTGGCCTCCTTGAGGGGGTTGGAGAGCTGGGAGCCCGCAGGTCATGCCTAACTCCCCGCGGCTGTCCCTTGGGTCCTGGCCCTGCGCTTTTCTGCGGGCTCTTCGAAAAAGTCGGGAAGCCTATGCTTTGTTCTGCGTCCTGGATCTATTTCCCGACTTGTGGGACGAAGCAGCTGGACGATCCCTGAACACACTTCCCTCTGCTTCCCCAGCAGGTGGAAGGGAGCCCATGCGGCGCCTGTAAATGGAAAGTCAGCGAACGCAGCTCTGGGCTGGGACCGCCCGTCGGACTCGGCGGAAGGGATTCCAAAGAGACCGCCAGGAAGCCCAGAGCTTGGAGTTCGCGCTCCCTGGAGCCGGGCTCGGCCCCTGGCGCCATCTCGGAGCTCCGCACACCTTGTAGGGGGGAGGCAGGCTGCTCCAAGCCCCGCACCCCAGGAGGCGCGCTCCGAGGGAAGCCGCCACCACGCCGCCTCTGCCTCGGCGCGGAACAAACGGTTAAAGATTTTGGGCAGCGCCTCGCGGGGGGAGGAGCCAGGGGCCCAATCCGCAATTAAAGATGAACTTTGGGTGAACTAATTTGTCTGACCAAGTTAACGTGGGCAGCAACCTGGGCCGCCTATAAAGCGGGCGCTCGGCGGGGTTCGAAGCGCTGGCGGCGGCGGCAGGTGGCGCGCCATGGGGCTCCTGGCACTGCTGGCCAGCGCGCTCTGCACCTTCGTGCTACCGCTGCTGCTCTTCCTGGCCGCGATCAAGCTCTGGGACCTGTACTGCGTGAGCAGCCGCGACCGCAGCTGCGCCCTCCCTTTGCCCCCCGGAACTATGGGCTTCCCCTTCTTTGGGGAAACGTTACAGATGGTGCTACAGGTAAGGGAGCTTGGGGCGGGACAAGACTATTCTCCCCAGCCCGGCTCGGCTCCGGGCTTCCACTGAAGCCGGGGTAGGCGCCCCCGGGAGGGAGGTGGGGAGGGAGGTGACTACGGCTAGGATCGGGGCTAGCTGGAGGCGCAGCGCTCCCCGGCGCCCCCTCACGCCCGCCTCTCTCCTCCGCTTTCCTCTCGCAGCGAAGGAAATTCCTGCAGATGAAGCGCAGGAAATACGGCTTCATCTACAAGACACATTTGTTCGGGCGGCCCACAGTGCGGGTGATGGGCGCCGACAACGTGCGGCGCATCTTGCTCGGGGAGCACCGGCTGGTGTCGGTCCACTGGCCTGCGTCGGTGCGCACCATCCTGGGCTCCGGCTGCCTTTCTAACCTGCACGACTCCTCGCACAAGCAGCGCAAGAAGGTGAGGGCGGGGGTGCAGGCGCCTGGACAGGGAGGGGGACTCCATTTGCTGGAGGGGTTCAGGCAGATAGATGCTGGGCGAGTTCTAGCTGCATGAGGCGTCGGCTAGGACCCTCTCAAGCCCAGTTTAGCTTTCCTAGCCTGGAAGTGCCTTGGGTCTGGTGGGATTGAGGGTGCCTGGACCCTGGAAGGAAGAGGGACGGATGGGACCCGGTTTTAACCCTATCCCCTCCTCGGGGCTCAGGTGATTATGCGGGCCTTCAGCCGAGAGGCGCTGCAGTGCTACGTGCCGGTGATCGCCGAGGAAGTGGGCAACAGCCTGGAGCAGTGGCTGAGCTGCGGCGAGCGCGGCCTCCTGGTCTACCCCCAGGTGAAGCGCCTCATGTTCCGCATCGCCATGCGCATCTTGCTGGGCTGCGAGCCCCGGCTGGCCAACGGCGGGGACGCGGAGCAGCAACTGGTGGAGGCCTTCGAGGAAATGACCCGCAATCTTTTCTCGTTGCCCATCGACGTGCCCTTTAGTGGGCTGTACCGGGTAAGAGCGGCATGCAGGGTGCGGAGCTAGGTGACCGGGGCACCAGTACCCGGCGTCTGCTTACCGCCTTGCGCTCTCTGCGCTCAGGGCATGAAGGCGCGGAACCTCATCCACGCGCGCATCGAGGAGAACATTCGCGCCAAGATCTGCCGGCTGCGGGCGGCGGAGGCGGGCGAGGGCTGCAAAGATGCCCTGCAGCTTTTGATCGAGCACTCGTGGGAGAGGGGAGAGAGGCTGGACATGCAGGTGAGTGTCAGCTTCAGGAGAGGCACTGTGGAGTTTGTATCCCCTGGCTTTGCAAGCGCGGTTCCTGGGGTCCCCAAAGCGCCCTTCTCGGGCGCAGCTTCCCAGAGTGGGTAGCTCGCCCAGACCCCAGCGATGGGACCCCGAAGTTGAAATACCAGATCCGGAGAGCTGTGGAAGAGGCTGCGGCGGAGCAGGGAGAGTCCCCGGCCCTTCTAGGTTTTAAAGGGAAAGGTGGAATTTGCACAATGTAAATAAAGAATCTTGGGCGATTTAAGTACAACCAAGGCTTTAACTCAAAGAATTCCTGGTAGAGAAGGATCTTATTGGCCTTCCTGCTCTAGCTGAACTCAAGAGACCTTGCATTTTGTTTAAAAATGTTGCTTTCCTTGACTTTCTGTCAGCAAACTTTTAGCCCTTCTCGTCTTCCCTCCAGAACTCTCAGTTCGGTTCTGAGTAACCACCCTGGAAAACTGCATGCAGATTTGTAAAATCATCCTCTTATTCCACTCTCAGGCACTAAAGCAATCTTCAACTGAACTCCTTTTCGGAGGACACGAAACCACAGCCAGTGCAGCCACTTCTCTGATCACTTACCTGGGGCTCTACCCGCATGTTCTCCAGAAAGTTCGAGAAGAACTGAAGAGTAAGGTAGGAGGGCTCTGAAGGTTTCTTGGTAGCTTAAGAAACTCATCTGCTCCCTGGCTAACTTCCAAATGAGTAAGTGTGCTGCCTTTGCTGAATAGTTTGAAAGTGTAGAACCAAGGGGTGGGTGTGCCAGTGGAGAAAAAGAATTAGCCTGGTGAATAAAAAGGAGGGAATCTTGAGCTGTCATCCCACTCCACAGGGTTTGACCTTGTACTCCTACCCCTTCTCCAGTTTTTGATGAACCATGGAGATTTTCAGATAGGTTCCACTCTCTTGGATTTGTGCATTGGAGGGCATGAATGGGGACTCTTAGGTGGTGGTGGTGATGGGAAGGAGGAGATTGGGGGTTCTAAGGGGTGAGCAGCATTCACTTAGAATTGTAAATAGACAGTGGATTTGCGCCAAGGGGTGGAGGCAAATGGTCACTAGCTACTCCCTGTTCCCCCCTCACACTCTCCCATCATGGGGCCTTTGGGTTTAGCCGCCACTTAAGCCCTGTTTATGTCTGCTGGGCTGATTTTATTGGAGCACAAAATGACCGTTCACCTCTGTGTGACTGTTTTGATAGGGTTTACTTTGCAAGAGCAATCAAGACAACAAGTTGGACATGGAAATTTTGGAACAGCTTAAATACACTGGGTGTGTTATTAAAGAGACCCTTAGACTGAATCCCCCAGTTCCAGGAGGGTTTCGAGTTGCCCTGAAGACTTTTGAATTAAATGTAAGTTAAAATTCTCCCCTCCCCTTCTGTTGTGGTTTTGAATCTCCTCTCGCTTCCCTGTGCGTTGGCTTAAATTTCTTATGCTTTGATGATATTGTCCTGCCCCATGTGCACACGTTTCACAACCTGAATGTCTGTCTGTCTGTCTCTTTCCACAACCCCCCCCCCCCCCCCCCCACTTTCTTTCAACTCATAACTCCTTCAGGGATATCGGTGATAGCTTTTTGTTGTCAAAAGTTACATTCCAGTCTGTCAGCCCTCGGGACTTCACAATCTTTCACAGGGGTACCAGATTCCCAAGGGCTGGAATGTTATCTACAGTATCTGTGATACTCACGATGTGGCAGATGTCTTCACCAACAAGGAGGAGTTTAATCCTGACCGATTTATGCTGCCTCACCCGGAGGATGCTTCCAGGTTCAGCTTCATTCCATTTGGAGGAGGCCTTAGGAGCTGTGTAGGGAAAGAGTTCGCAAAAATTCTTCTCAAAATATTTACAGTGGAGCTAGCCAGGCATTGTGACTGGCGGCTTCTAAATGGACCTCCTACCATGAAAACGAGTCCCACCGTGTACCCTGTGGACGATCTCCCGGCCAGGTTCACGCGTTTCCAGGGAGAAATCTGATGGGCGGGAGTGCCCAGACCTCAGACTTATTTGAAGTGTACACATGAGTTTTTACATAGTGTCGTGTTGATTTTATTATATTTAATTGCAAAAATGTATATTATAATATTTATGTGTCTGCTACAGGACCACAATCTTTAAATATTAAAATAATGAATTTGGACAGTTGCCAAATAAAGTAAAATTTGAAGGTGCTTCTCTTGCATTTAAGATTCCTGTGGGGGAAAGCTCATCGGTTTTGTATTTGTATATTTAACCAGATTTCTAAATGTCTACATGCATGGTTTTGTCATCAGTGCATACCTATTTCCTGTGAGGACAAAACTTGAGCTGTTTTTTCTCTTAACACTTATTAGAAAATATGCATTATATGTGTATGTGTGTGTGAGTTACTCCAAAGGTAACTTTGTAAATTTTTCTATGGTGATTTAGATTCCCTATTTGGAAAAAATCTATCCAAGTTAATTTTAGATCTTTTTGGTTTTGTTTGCTTTACTTTAGAGAAAGATGAATTTGAAAAGGTAACACTTTGAGAACTATCGTATTCTAATATAACACCTTTAGTCCTACACTTATTATGTTTAATAAACATAATAAATTCGTGTTGTTACATAGTGCCAGAACTGTTTTCTGAAGTTAAAGCATTAGGTAATTCAAAGCCACTCTCTCTGATTATGAACAATTATTGACTAGAATGAGACCAAAAGCCCCTCGTCGGTTTCCTTTACTCAGAAGTTGCAGATGAAGACAGTGTTGGAAAAGGCCAGTTTCTGGTTTAGATAAGCTAGTCCAGGTTTTCTTTATTGAAAATAAGGCGGGAGGAGTAGATTTAGCAAACTGACAGATAAAGTTTTTATCTATGCCAGGCAATAGGGTGTGAGCCTGACATGACTGATAAAATGGCCCAGTCATGACCCTGTGAACCTTGGCTAACCTCTGGGAGAACGCGGTTTTGTCACATTTCTGACCCTGGCATAGCCATGTTCTGAACTGAAGGCCAGACTCTCAATCCAGAAAGGTTAGCCCCGGTGACGTGCTTATGCAAGCACATTTTCAGTTTTGAAATGGCACAATCTGCTTACTGAACCTCATGGCTTGTAGGTTTTGGACTTTAAAATTTTCATTACAATTTTAGAATTTGGCACTGCTGCAGCAACTAGGTGGCCTAAATAGGTGTCTGAAAAGGGTTCTGTCTACAATTAGAGTTGCATGTTCTACCTGACTTTAGTTTTTTAGGGGGAACTTGGATTATACGTATTGTTGGAATCCTTTGATTTTTAAGGGGTGTTTACATAATAACATATAATGCCTTATAATAACCTTATAATGCCTTTTTTAAAAAACGAGAACTCACAGGCTTATTTAGTTTTAGCCAAAGCTTTAGTGTACTGTGGTATGCAAAGATGACCCCTCCACCCATAACTTTCTCCCCGGATCATTCCTGCTAGGAGCACATTAGCCTGGGGACATCATTTCAGATAATTTATACAAGGCCATTTCTTAAGGGTTTCAATACTCTTCATTTTGCCAGAGGACAGTTAGCGTTTCAAAACACTGTCTTTGGCGACTCCGTGACCTCGTGTCTCTGTGAGCATAGGGCAGAAAGAAATTTGAACCCTTTTAGCAAACAATTCAATTTTTAAGATACACCTTTATTTTTTATCTGGAGAGCAGTGTTTCTGGCTTGCATTTCCTGGGGCTATATTTAGCCCAATTATACTCATTGATTACAGAGTAGCGCAGAATTTACCTTGAAAAATACTTTCGTTAAAGACGCAAGCTCTGATAACGCACTTAGTGCTGAGTGAAGGCAGTTCAGAAGAGCTGAGGCAGAATCATGTCTGCCGGCTGCTGTTCAATGGGCCTGGGTCACGACTACCTGGGCAAGATGTTTTTGCTCGGGCATCTCTGGGTCTGTCCATGCATCACCCAGTGGAGAAGTGTTTCGGGAGGCCACTGTTCTAGTTTTAGACTCGGCTGGAGTTGAGGAAGGAGGGGAGCCCGCTGGGAGAAATGACTCTCTGGGGCTTCCAGGGGCACGGCACAGTGATAGAAGGGCGCTGTGCTCTCCAGGGCCTTGGGTGGACCTGCCACGCTGGCCAAGTTGGTGCCCTCTGCTTCCCCTTCCACACATGTCCTTGGCCCTGGCCACCTCCCATCCCATCTTCTCTTCAGTCAGGGGTGGGGTGCCACCGGTGACAGACTATTGTCAGGACTGGCGTGCAAGAGCTTCCAGCTGGGTCTAGAATGCGTGAGCATTCAGAGGGATTGTAGCCTTCACCCAGCTCAGCCCTGAGAGGCCCAGAGATGGCCTGTGATTTGCCTGGGGCCACCCAGGGAGTGGCAGAACCAGGGAAGGGCCCTGCTGCTGTTTTTTCCTTTTCTCTCTCTCTTTTTTTTTATCAGCTAATAACACCTGCCTGATTTCTCTCCAAATTTTCACTGCCAGACAACTAGATCCAGGGTTCTCTACCTCCTAACTTCCCTTTATATCCCCTGCCACCACTCCCCTGCCCTGTGACAATCCTGATCAATTCTCTTGCAGGCCACCAGAGGCAACTGGTGAAATGGGAGCAGTGGCAGGAAGTGGCTGCTCCCCCAAGCTCCTCCTCTCCCACGTTTCAGGGTGCTTTTCGCACCATGCCACCCCCCAGAGGTCCACAAGGGGGCGGGCTTCTCCCTTCTATGCCAAGCTCAGGGCCCAGGGGTTTTCCCCACCAGTGTTGGTGAAATCCAGTGTCCACAGGCTCTGACCCGGGGTCTGCTTTTACCCCAGACAATGGGAGGCTCTGGACCACCCAGGGCGTAGCAAGTACTCAACCTCAGGCCTCGTCACGGCTGGCTGCCTGGCCCCTCTGGAAGGGTCACCCTAGGCTGGGTTGATCTGGATCATCATTCAGTTCCTAAAGTAGCCAACATCTCGCTGTGGCCCTAGAGGTCAGCTGGCTTGCGTTTCCAGCACTGGCCACATACTGCCCACGATCTGACCTAGGTTGCTCTCCCAATCCCTGGAAGATGGCTGTCAGTTTTGGGGTACGGAAGGAGCATGTTTTTTGAAGGGCATGAGCATACTAGTCAGTGTTCAAATGACCTTAACCAGGTCCAGGAGCCAGCTGACAAGAGCACTGTAGCAGTGCTCGAGGAAACAGGGATGTTTGAAGAGGTCGTGGTGGCCCCGCCTTCACATAGCTAAAGGGCCATTGCAGAAAATGCAGGTTCAGACCTGTTCTGAAGGACAGAGCACGCTTTTAGGAGGGTAAGTGAAAAGGAAGGAGACGTTAGCCCCATATAAGGGAAACAGTTGAGACAACTAGAGCCCTCTGGTGATGACACAGTCTACCTTGTGAGAGAGCAAGCTCCCCGTCAATGGAGGCATCCAAATGGGAGCTGGATAACTAAGCTGCCGTAAGGGTTCTGACATGGAGATGGAAGTTGGGTTAAATGACCCCCAAGTTCCCTTGCAAAATTAAGGAGTCGTGATTCTCTGCGATTTGATGCTGTCTTAATTCAGCTCCTCAGATACCTGCTTTACTCTGAGATGCAGATTATCTCTGATCCAGGGAGACAGGACATCCCCACAGCCTCTTCCAGAAGCATTCAGCAGTCCTTGGTGATCATTCTGCCAAATCTCCGAGCCAGACGTGGAAGTGGGAGCCCAGGAGGCCTGACATGTGACCTCCCAGAGATAATGAGTCCCCTGTGGATTGCTGGGAACCTCTCTCCTGCCCTGTGACCTGGTGCTGCCAGCTCCAGTTCCTGTGTGGGCTCCAGCACCCCCTAGGCCTCTCCCAGCTGTGCCATGCTGACAGTCCACTTGACTTGGCTTCTGGGGTAAGACCCTGCCACTTTCTCTAGTGTCCCCTGGCCTCCACGATGGCATGCATTGACCTTGAACTCTGCCCAACTGTCCTTTCTCTCTGCCTCCTGAAAAGCTACTAGAAGGCACGAAAGCTACTAGAAGGTGTCTCATCATTCAAATCTTGTAAATTTAGCCCTTTCTCACACACCTCCCTGCCCTCCCCAGAACACATGCACACATAGTAGGTGTTCTCTGGGAGAGAAGGCTTCTTGGAGCCAATTGACGCCGTTCACCTTATGTCTCTCCAGCTTCACAGTACCATTGTTTATCTTTGAAAAGTGAAACTTTCATCCTTGGAAAATCTCAGCAGCCGCAAGCTTACACGGCTGTGGTTTAACAGCATGTCACATTCCTGAAACCGATGCTCCATGCGTATTTGGCCAAACAAGCTTTCCTTCGTTTGAAGTAGAGTCCACTTGAGTTAGAACCCTAGGCCAGGGTGGAAACTTAGCCCTGGATTACGTGGTGGGTTTTCTGGGTGAGAGTTATCATGTTGCAACAGTCCTAACCGTGTATCCGCTGCACAGAAGCCTACCCACACTGTGCAACTTCTCACCACTGCCAAACCTCTCCCCGGTCCATCGAGGGGTTGGAAATCGACTCACTCACTTCTCCCCAGAGATGCTTCAAGATTTTTATCTGAAGCCACTAATGGGTTCACTTCATTCAAATACATTGTGAAAAGAGGACCACGTGCTTTGCTTATAATAGATATTTGACAAAACGCATTGATTGGTTCATTAAGTACGGTCATACCGTCCAAGGTAACAGTGATTTACTTAATGATGGAGGAGGGGACTTGGTATTCTGAAACGGAAAGTCCAGTTCCTTTAATGTCAATTAGTCAGAGATTTTTAGAGCTGGACACATCATCCAAGGCTCTCAGTTTATAGCTGAGAAATCGGAGGCTCAAAGAAATTTAAGGTTACAACAGAGAATTAGGACTGGCAGTCCAGTGTCCAATACATTGTAAGACTAGCCCTCAATTAAAAAAACCAATGTTGTTTATTTATAGACGTGTCAGGAAAAAGGGGCAGGTAAGTGGATAATTTGAAACCAAACTGCTTCCAGGTTCTTGCTCCTCCCTGTGCCTCAAGAGCGCCTGGGCTCTCAGACGGGCCATGCACTTGGAGTTATGTGGCCACTAAGGGTTTGACAGGAAGCCTGGCAGAAGGTACAGACTGCTGGCGTCTCTGGTGGGGCTGGGGGCTGGGTCTGCCCATTGGTAGAGCTGGACCCTCAGACGTTTTGAGCCCCTACTGCTGAACAGCAGAAAATAGTTTCCATTATGTTACATTGTGTTCCACCGCCCTCCCCAAATATATTGCAGTCCTAACCCTCAGTACATCATAATGTGGCCTTATTTGGGAATAGGGTCTTTACAGAAGTCATCAGGTTAAAATGAGGTCCTAGGGTAGGCCCTAATCCAATGTGACTGGAATCCTTGTGAAAAGAGGGCATTTGGACACAGAGGCAGACACGCACAGAGGGAAGATGATGTGTAGGCTCACGTGGAAAACACTGTGTGAAGACGGAGCCTGAGGTCATGTATCCACAAGCCAAGCAATGCTGAAGGTTGCCAGCAAACCGCCAGGACCTGGGAAGTGTCAAGGAAGGGTTCCCCTACAGGTCTCAGGGGGAACCGATTTCAGACCGCCAGCCCCCAGAACCGTGAGACAATCAAGTTCCATTGTTCTAGGCTGCCCAGCTCGTGGTACTTTTTTACGGCAGCTCTGGGAAACTAGTACAGTTCTCAAAGGCAAGAAACTGTATCTGTGGGCAACACTGGTCCCCAAACTTTAGCACGCATCAGAATCCCCTGGAGGGCCTGTTGAAATACAGATGACTGGGCTCCATCCCAGAGCTTCTGGCTCCGACCCAAGAATTTGCATTTCTAGCAACTTCCCAGATGATGCTGACGCTGCTGGTCCTGGGACCACACTTGGAGGACCACCCGTGAAAAGGTTTCTGATCTCTAAGGCAAGGATCACAGACTCAGGAGGCCAGTAGGTAATGTTAACAAGGGACGTGTGCCAGGGAAAGAGACAGCTGAGACGGGGGTGTGCTGATGCAGGGCGTACCATCCTTTCTCGAGGGGCAGGTCCTGCTCAGCCCCAGCCGATCCTTCACCTGTGGGAATGAAGCGCTTCCAATTTTTCAGAAGGTACTGGAAAACCAGATTTTCATGGGAATATTCTGTTTTTAGATGTTGATAACTAATTCACATTTTTAAAAAAATTGTGCAGGCAAAAGAAAACTTGTTTGGGGCCCTGGCGGCTGCCAGTTTGCAACTTCTTGGGTCTTTGATCATTGGGGAGTTTTCAGAGGGCTTGATCGAGATGGCTTAGCTGAGTTGTTCCATAGCAGAGTCTCTCATAAGGTTGCAGTTAAGATGGTGGCTGGGGCTGTGTCATCTGAAGGCTCAACTGAAGCTGGAGGACACACTTCCAAGATGGCTCCCTCCTTTGGCTGTTGGCAGGAGGCCTCAGTACCTTGCTATATGAATCTCTCCATAAGACTCTTTGGGTGTTCTCAAAACATGGCAACTGCCTTCCCCCAGAGCAAGTGATAAAAAAAAAGCAGTAAGACAGAAACCTCAATATCTTTTATCACCTGGCCTTAGAAGTCACACTCCATCATTTCCACCATATCCTATTGATTATACAGGTTAGCCCTATCTATTGTAGGAGAGAGCCACATGAGGATGTGAACACCAGGAGGTGAGAATCATTGGTGGCCATCTTGGAGGCTCAGTTTTTGAGTGGGTGAGTCGACTCTTTTCCTGCCTTCTCTTTAAAGCGTTTTTTGTCTCTTTTCTGGGCAGTTCTTGATTTCTAACATTTTCGTTGTGACCCATCACCTATGGACACTTAACAGCTGCCATCAGAAAAAGTCTATTACAGAATTTCTCAACTGACGGACGGAGTCTAAGGGGTCCTCTGGGCCAAGGTTGCAAGTTGGAGACTCTTGAGTGGAGCCTGAGAGAGTGGGCGTTTCAGCTCTTCTGTTTGCCAGAGTCTCCAACCAGCCCACTTCATCCATACGTATTATTTTGCAGACTTCTGAGTTATCTGACCCTGATCTAAGCCAACTGGCCTGGTTTCCCGGGTCTCAGAACTCAGTGCAAAAACGGAGAGAGTCCTGGGAAAACTCAGATGGTGGTCATCCTAATCAAGCACATTATTTGACAAATGAGGAAAATTCAGTTCAGATAGCAGATGTGAATTGATTAGATTCTCCCAACTCAAAGTGTGGGCCATGGACCAGCAGCAGCTGCATCACCTGGTAGCTTGTAGAGATGCAACAGCTCAGGCCCACCCAGACCCGTTGAATCAATCTGCAGTTTAACAGGAGTCCTAGGTGAATCTTAGGCACACTGTGGTTTGAGACTCTCTGCATAGGAGCAAAACCTGAACTTGGGACCCCTGAGGATTCAGATTTGCTGCCCATGTGGGTAAAATAGACCTAACAATGACCCACTTCTGCTGTGGTAATCTGACCTTGACGTACACATCTTATTTTTCCTTCCTGCCTCACCCAACTCCTGAAAATGAAAGGCATCTAAAATTTCATTGTTGGAAGGAACCTAAACGTCCCAGCTCTCACCTGAGTTTGAGTAGTGGTTTTCATAAAACGCTTCTCACATTTGAAATTTCTGCGCCCCCCCCCCCCGCCCCCAAACAAAATGCCATAAACACAGATCAGGGAACACTGCTGGGCATTTAGGTTATTTCCAGTTTCTGATACTGCAACCAACGTGCAGTCCGTATGCTTGTATGTGCAGCCTTATGTACAAACTAGTGCTTTATTTCTGTAGGATAGATTCCTGAAAGTCAGGTCGCTGGGTCAATGAGAATATGCATTTAAAATTGTAATGGATATCCAAAAAAGTGCCTGTCCAACGAGGAGTGTCAGAAAAAATAGCAGTGCATTTATGTTACGGAAAACTATGGAGCCATAATAGAGTGAGTGCCATAGACATCCATTGACGTGGAGGGATGGCTATGACATGCTGTTCAGTAGGAAGAACAAGTTGCAGAGGGACTTAGATTCTTGGCAAGGAGAATTGAGGAGGATATGTGCAAAGAAATTTCTGAATATATTTAGGGATACTCCTTCTGGTTATAAAGAACATGTGTTGATTTTGTAATTACAAATTTTAGAAGAGGGAAAAAGTGGAGGTGCCACCCTTGCCACCTCCATCCTTTCCTCTCTCTGCTTTCAGAAACGATGTCCCGGTTGCCATTTGTGAGCATCTGACTGGCTGAGCCCAGCAGTGGCTGCCGATTGTGGGAAGAGGGAATGTCTGACCTCCTTTTGTCTAAGGGACCTTGCCACCCACCTATCTGGGGATGTCCCCCAAATAGGAGATGTATTGTAAACAACTTGGCCCCTAATCAACTAAAGTGGAAAATTTTACAGCTCTACCTTTTTGAAAACCTCCGTGTGGTTGGGGAAGCAGTCCTGAGTTAATTAACCTTATTTTTGTAGTGTGCAAGGGAAAATAACAGCCAAAATTCACTGAGCATTTACTACATGTGCTAAGTGTTTTACGTCATCTCATTTCGTTCTCACAACATTTCCATGATGTGGGAACCGTTTTTAATGCCCCTTTTACAAATGGAACCACTGAGGCAGAGAATGGTTACTTAACTTGCCCAGAGTCACACAGCTAGTAAGAAGTGGAGTCGGGATTTGAACCCAGACTGGCTGAGTAAAAGGTTCTGGTCATTACATTATGCTGCCTTCAGGTTTATAGTCCTTGGAACTGGCACTGAATTTATCTGGCATAAGGATTCCTGTTGTCACTGAGCTCTTAGTATATGACAGCACTGTCCTAATTGCTTATCATGAGTTAATTTAATCGTCACAACCACCCCAGATGAGACAACAGAAACTCAGAGGGATCAGCAACCCCTCCAGGGTCCCTCAGCTGGAAAGAGGCTCAGTCAGGGTTCCAGCCCAGGGGGTCTGTCCCCAGAGCCCCCACACTCAACTTGACCCTCCAGAGTCATCTGTGCCTTTTACTTATCAACATGCCAACGTGCTTTTTCTTCCATATTGATCTGAAATCAGTTCTGTTGGGGGATATAGAAATTTGGGCAATTGTCAGGATAATTCAGCTGAAGTTGCGGGTTTTATTTCAATTTTCCATTTCATTTTGACACAGAGGATCTCTCCCTAAGCTGATGTCAGCTAAAATAATTTAAATTAAATCTGAACTCTGTCATTGGTGGGGATTTATTGGGAAGAAGTCTGAAGAGACAAAGGAGGTGTGTGTGTGTATGACTGCAGTTCTCAATTTCCATCATTAACGAGATGGTGGGAAAGAACAAAAGAGGGAGAGAGATCGATAGCATTTTCTTGTTAAATCGCTGCACATATAAAGATATGGCTCTTTTGCGGGGATTTATTCAAAGGAGGATTTTATTGCTAGAGGAAATGTGTTTTTCTAAGTGAAAATACAGTTTATCCTCAATTTGAATTGCAAATCCTTCCAAAAGCAGAGTGGGAAGGAAGGATAATGCCTAACGGGAATGAGTTCTTTCTACTTTGTTTTATAAAAACTTCCTGAGACAAGCTTTAAAAAATCGTAATTATTTTTAAAAATTCAGGTATCCTCCTGATCTGAATATTTTAAATAAATCAAAATAACCCGATAATTTTATACAATATCAACTTAGTTTAAGATGGAAAAAAAAGACACTCAATACTCTTGCAGCTGGACGATTGGAAGCAGAAAATTGAAGGGCATATTTGGCAAACCATGACTCTAGAAGCCAGATTTGTTTCTAGAGGACAAACCACATGCTGGAGAACAGGGCTGAAGAAGTGGGGGCAGGGGAGATGAATTGACATTTGTTTGGCCCACGCTGAGCACTGTGCTAGGTGACATATTTATTCATGTTACCACAATTCATCCTCACCACTGCCCTTCGCAGTGAGCGTCATTGTACCCATTTTGCAGAGAGAATAACTGAAGCTCAAGGCGGTAAAGTGGCTTGTCCCAAGTTCTCCAGCTGGTAATTAGTTGTGAGGTTATTGGAAAGGTTCTGAGGGGAGGATGTGAGGTCATGATGGAGTGTGTCAAGGAGAGGACTGAAGCCAAAGATGTGTGGGAGGTAGATGTCCTGGGGCTTGGTGACGCTCTCCATCACGGAGTGACGGGCAGGAGGAGCCCAAGCTTGAGAGCCATGGTGACCAGGCACAGGTGAGGTCCTTGAGAGGGATGGGAAGCAGGAGTGGATGCTGATTTGAGAAGGGATGGTTGGGTCTGTGGAGTGGAGACCCATGGGACACCAGGTGCAGGTGTCCCCAGGCAGGGACCAGGTCTGCTTCTCAGGAGGAGCTTGGCTTGTGGAGACAGCTATGGAGGGAGAGAGTGATGTCAGCTGGGTACGGCTTGTGGAAAGGGAGAGGATGCTGAGGAGTTGGGAGGAGGGAGTGCACCAGAGACGGACTGGCCTGAGAGGAGGGAGAGAGTCAGGGAGCCAGATCCCCAAAGCCAAGGGGAGAGGGAGAGAGGCTTTTCATGGCTTTGGTTTTTTAAGGCTCTTCAGGAGGTAATTCCAAAAGGCACAGAGCATAATTTAGGACTGAGAGACAGAGCACTCAAAAGGGAGCTTAGACGTTTAAAAAAAAAGACGAAAATTGGATTTCAAGGAATTAAGCTTTCATTATCAAAACGAATACACAAGGCCAAGATGTGCTTTGTTATCTCTGTCTTCCATCTTAACGGATGTGGTAGACTTCTTGTGAGAATGAAAACACAGTGGGTGTGAGCTTCAGGGGAGGCAATGGGTCCACAGAGACGAAGAAAGTGAGGGGAGGGGAGCCTGTGTGTAAATTCGGGGTGATTGCAGCCTGGTCGGAGGAGGGCCTGGGGTCAGCTAATCCCCAACACTCCATGGGGGCCTGTCTGGCGCTTTTCCACACTTCCCAGCAGGAAAGCTGGGGTGACAAGGCAGGCGAGGGCTCAGCTCTCCTTGGCCAGTCGGTCCGGACTGTGCCTCCGGAATCCATGTCTGCCCACCTGTCAACGGGGCTTCCTTTGCCCACCGAGAAAGCAGTGGGAACGCCCCAGAGGAGGCTGGATGGACGCCCAGAGGGACTGGCATGCCTTGTCAGCTCCCGGATCCTGGTGCTGGGGTGGCCGAGTGCTGAGGGCAGGATGGGTTTTGAGGCTTGCTGAAGAACATTTCTTCCCATGCCTCTTGGGAAGCTGGTGGCTGCTGTCCTTGGAAGCGGGCTGTGTGTGCTGAGGGGGCTTTCCAGAGGTGATGCTGGGCAACCATCCTCATATGAGACCCCTCTGCCTAATTTTGAGGAAGAGGTGATGCCTTAGTCAACTTGGGCTGCCTTAAAATACCACGGAGTGGGTGACAACAACAGAGCTTTATTTTCTCATAGTCCTGGAGGCTGGGAAGCCCAAGATCAAGGTGCCGACAGATTCAATTCCTGGTGTCTCTTCCTCTTCTTATAAGGATGCCAATCCTATAGGATTTGGGCCCTACCCTTATGCTCTCATTTAACCTTTACCACCTGCTCACAGGCCCTGTCTGCACAGACAGTCACATTGGGGGTTAGGGCTTCAACATACAGATTGGGGAGGGGGAAGAGAACACACACATTCAGTCCATAACAGGCGGAAAATTTAAATTTGCCTCCCGACTTCCAATCAGACTCCTTTTGTCTTCAGGAGCCACAGGCTGTAGAGCTGGAAAGGCACATCGATTGTTTTCAAGATGGGGAAACTGAGGCCCAAGGGAAAAGTGCTTATCTAAGTCCTCCCAGGCTTATTGGCACAGCCCGTCCAAGGTGGCACTAAGGGTTTGTTAGCTCATCGGTCTCCTCAGCTGCATGGGACTCCTGGAAGACGGGGCCCACGTGTACTGTCAGATTATCCTTGCTCCCCTGATGTAGCCACAGAGAGAGCTGATACGTGTTTGTGGGATTGTCAGCTTTCTCACGGCCCCAAGCATGTGGCGGGACGCGGCTCCTCAGGAGCTGCTCAGTAGATCGCTCCTTCTCCCCTCCTTCCATCCACTGGCTGAGACTGATAAGCTTTGTCTCAGTTGAAATCCAAATTTCCGGGTGAGAGTCTCATTGGTCCAGCTGGGGTCCGGTGTCCCCTATGGGGGTGATAGGAGTAGGGCTTCCAGGATTTCTAGAGAAGAGATGAGAGGAGGTGAATCAGAAATACGCTGCTGGTTAAGAGAGGATTTGATTTTTCTTGTTTGCAAATGCTGTCTGCCTGTTTGTAGTATCAAGGAGAGTTCAAACACTTTTTTCTATTATTTTTGGGAGAAATGGGATATTTCCCTTGGTGGAATATCATAAATTCAATTATATGTTTTTCACAACAGCTGTAATAGAGCTGATGTATTATATGATTTTTAAAAAATGTATAGCAGGGGCTGGCCCCGTGGCTGAGTAGTTAAGTTTGCGTTCTCCGCTTCAGTGGCCCAGGGTTTTTATTTTTTATCACATTTTCAGGTAGTAACCTGTTAAAATGCTTGGACCATTTAACCCTGGTCATTGGTGCCCTTTGAAGTCCTGAGTGAGTCCAGGAACCGCTGGTGCTGACAGCTTTTTCCTGTGATCTCTCCAGGAAGTGAGCGTCCCTGGAGCTCAGGATCTGCCTGCAGCTGCTGCCCCAGCCCCCTGGCAGCTGCAGTCCTCTTCCTCCTGCACAGCCCTTCACAGTCCTGGACCACCTGCGCAGGAAGTCCCAAGGCCCCTGCTTAACTTTCCAACCCATGGAGTTTTCCCTTTGGTTCTTAGACCCACTGTGGATTTCCCTTCCCCAGGGCCTTTGCACATGCTGTCTCCTCTGCCTGGAATACTCTTCTCCTCCCACTCTTTGGGTGGCTGGGTCTTTGCTCAGGTTCACCTGAATTATCCTTAGGAGACCTTCCCAGTTATTCTATATCAACACTGTATCCTTCACAGCACTTGCTACAACCCATAATTATTTAATTTCTTATTTCTATGATTGCTTGATCATTTTCCCCAGTAAGCAGCAGGCTCTTGATTGTCCTGTTTACTGCTGTGTGTGTGAGGTGGTCGCCACATGGTAGGAGCTCAATAAGTATTTGGTGAGAAGAAAAAGACAGGGGCTTGGGGAGAGGGCAGAGGCGGTGTGCCCGCAGGACAGGCTCCTGAAGGGGGCTCTATTGTCCGGTTGGCCAACCAGATTACCAATCTACCTGCTTCTTCCTTCTCCCTGGCTGATCTGGTAGCCACAATCCCAGCTTCCTGAGGCCCTGGTAACCATGTACCCTGGTCTCCTTCCTGCCTTATGCTTTTCAGAGACCCTCAGCTGGCCTTAGACCCAGACATTCAATTCACTCGCTCATGAAATGTTTAAGGGCCAATCTTTCATCATCCGAGTCCCCTTGGGCCTGACCTGATGTTTCTGGCCCGGTGAGGCAGCCCCCCCAGAACCACCCCCCAAGTTCCTTCTCCATGCAGCAGCCAGAAGATCCCTTAAATATGCAAGCAGGTCATGGCACTCCTTTCCTCAAAACCCTGCAAGGGCTCCCCATTTCACGCCGAGGAAAAACCAAAGAAAGGTGTGACCATGGCTGAGGAGGCCCCGTGATCCAAAGCCCCTGCCCGCCTCGCCTCTCTGTCCCCATCTCCTGTTTCTTTCCCCTTGCTCCATCTGCATCTCGCCCCGTACTGGTTCGCAAACATGCCAGCCCCACTCCTGCCTGAGGGCTTCTGCACTCTCAACTGCTCAAATATCCAGCTGCCCCACTCCTTTGTCCCCTTTGAGTCCTAGCTTGGCTCCCATGTCAGCTTCTCAGGGAGGCCTTCTCGCCTACCCTATTGAAAATTGCTTCCTTCCCTCCTTGGTCTTCCCTCTCCTCTTTCGCGGCTTTGTTTTTTTCCAGAGCACTTTATCATCTAATAAGTCATATAATTTACCTATTTGCCTTGTTTACAGTCTATCTTCCTCACTGAATATAAGATCCTTGAGGACAAGGGTTTTTTTTTACATCCCTGTGCCCCTGGCACTTAGAACAAAGAGGTCGTCAAAAAACATTGCTGAATGAATGAGTACACATTTCAGCCAAAAGGCAGCTCAGAAAGAGTGCAAGGGGGAAGTTTGAAAAGTGCTCAGGTTGAGTGAGGTGGAGTTTTCACCAGCTGCAGGCCGGGATGGCCACCCCTTCCTCCCCCAGATAAGGAGAATGTCCTGAGTTATACACAGGGGGACCTGAAATGGCCACCACCAGCCCCGTGGAGGACTAAGGGTTCATCGATTCAGGCTGAAAGGCAACCGACTGTGGAGATTGTCTTAGCCTCGCCCCCCGGGCATATTCTTGATGGTGGCTCAGCTCCTGTCCAACTCTCCAGGCCCATGTGATACTCAGGAGTAATGTGGTCAGGGATTAGGGTGACTTTAGGGGCTAGAAAGAGGAGAACCAGCGTAAATAGGGCTGAGGTACATGCCTTTCCTCATGGACCAGCTCCGTGGGACAGCGTGGTGGCAGATCCCTGGATGGTGCCTTTAATGGCTGGGGTGAATGTGTGTGGCTTTCCCAGGTCAGATTCTCCAAGCAGCAGAGTGGGGCTCTGGGCAAGGACATTCCTCAGAGGGGACGGTGTAAACACCCACGAGGTGGGAGAAGGGAAGTGAAGGGGGAAATGGAGTTTAGAATGAAAGTTTGTCATCCTATAAAGACAGTATGGCCTTTCCATCTTCATTGCTGCCTGGATTATTATTGCTTATCTTCGCTTTAAGCTTCAGAGAACAGATCACACATTGGACGTCTATGTGAGCTTACTCTCTGTTACACTGAGAAGAAAGGGTGGCTTTTATGGTCGCTGCTCCTTGAAGAGTGAAGTGAGCCTGGGACTGGTCAGACAGATGTCTAGGGTATATTCCAAAGTTAGTACACATTTAGGCATTCTCCTCCCTTCCATCTGCACAGGTGAGCACTTCATTCATTTATGCATCTATTCATATTTGCATTCTTTCATCCATCATTTATTCTCTCATTCACACAGTCGCTGTTGTCGACAGAATTCTAAGACGGCCCCCAAGATTCCCACCCCTGGTGTACACGTCTTATATAGTCCCCTCCCCTTGAATGTCAGAGGGATTTGTGACTATGATGGGCTCTCATTCTTGTGATTAGGTCGCATTATATGACAGAAGAGATTTTGCGTATATCATCAAGGTCCCTAAGCAGTTGCCTTTGAGTTAATCAAAAGGGACATTATCCTGGGTGTGTCTGGACCATTCAGATGAGTCCTTAAAAGGGACCAGCCCCTTCTTGAAGGAAGAGATTTGAAAGGTGAGAGTGTGGGAGGGCAAATGGAGGGGGCCATGTGGCAAGGCCTTGAGGATAGCCTTTAAGAGCCTTTAAGGGTCTCTGGTTGAGAGTAAGAAAATGAGAATCTCAGTCATACTACAGCAAGGATCTGAATTCTGTCAAGAATCTGAGTGATCCTGGACGAGGAGCCCAAGCTTCAGAGGAACACACAGTCCAGCTGTCACCTTGATTTCAGCCTTGTGAGATGCTGAGCAGAGACCCCAATGACACTGTGCCTGGACTTCTGACCTACACAACTGTGAGGTAGCACATGGGTGCTGTTTCGGGTCACTAAGTTTTTGGTAATTTGTTGTACAGAATAGACAACTAATACAGTCACCAATCTTTACTGCCTACTGTGGCATTGAGCTGGAGCTGGGGGCAGAGTGAGGAACAGTACAGACATGGCTCTGCTCTTCAGGAGCTGGTTCTCTGATCATGGAAGAGTGCCCATAGCCCAGTGTGGGACGTGCAGATCTTCCAGAAGTGAGTCAGATTGTCCTGGGTTCAAATTCTGGCTCTGCCTTTTGCCCCCAGTCCAACCGTGGGCAGATCACTTAAGCTTCCTGTGCCTTGGTTTTCTCATCCATCAAACAAGGGCAAAAGCAGTACTACAAAGTAGATAACAGAGATTTGGGGGGATTGAACGGGATAATGTAAGCCGAGTGCTTTGTTAGTGCCTGGTATCTAGTAGGAGCACAATAACTGTTGGTTGGTATTCCATAATGTCCTCTTCTAGGACACAGGGGATTGGAGCAGGGGGAAGCTCCAGGCCGTTATTCCATCCCCAGCATCAGCAGGGGAAGGAAATGAGGCTTAGCCCACCTTGCTCATGCTCACAAGCAATGCCAGGGCTGGGATGAGAACCCATGAGTTCTGACTCCCAGCTCTCTGTCCTCTCCCTGCTCCAAGCTGCTGCCAGCTGGACTCGGCAGCCAAGGAACTCGGGGGCATTCCACACGCTGTTCTCTGTCTTGGTCATTGACAGTGACTGCTCAGTGACAATAGTTGAAACAAGGCATTTCTGAGAAATTTGGAATGACGGAGCGGATTCAGTCAAGCGGAAGCTGGCCTCGTGCTCTCTGCCCCAGACTCCTTTCTGCCCCATGTCTGGCTCTGGCTCTTTTGCTGTGGGGGGATGGGATTTCCACTGGAAAAGGTTGAGCTGCCCCGAGCCCCTAATTAGTCTAAATTTTATTACTCATGTGGCAGAATTGGAGCTGCCTCTAATCACTTGGATGGAGAATGCTTCGTAGTCTGGTAGATGTAAAAAGATGTAAAAAGTATAATTTGGTCCATGATTTTTGGAGGGTGCTCCTGGCAACATGTATCAAAAGCCTTAAAATTATACATATGCTTTGACCCAAGGATTTTAATTTTAGTTTTTGAGCAAATGTTTAGCTGTAAGGATGCTTGCTGGAGAATGTATTATAGAAAGCATTGAAAACAACCTAATGTCCACTGATGGGAGTTGAGGAAATTATGGTACATCTGAACAATAGATTACTATGTAGTCATTAAAAATGACAACGACAGCTAAGGACTCGGAAAGATATTTACAGGATATTTAGTCAATTTCAAAGCACTAAGATGGAGCGAGCTGGTTCCGGAATCTGGTGTCCTGGATGGGAGTCTCATCCTCACCATTTCATCGTTGGATGACATTGGACAAGCTACTTCACTTCTTTAAGCCCAAATTATTTCATACCTGAGCTAATAATTACACCATCACTCAGAGTTACTGTGAAAATTAAATGAAATAAATAATCCATGTGAAGTGTTTAGCGTAGCCTAGTACATAGAAAGCACTTGCTCAATAAACATTACTGTTATTATTGTGACCCCACTTTTGCTTTTAAAAACATATACATTAAACAGGTAAGGAAGAGATGAAAGTAGGATGCAAATAGTTATCTCTGGGTGATGGGAGCACATGTGGTTTAGTTTTCTTCTGTGTTTTCTTTATTTTCAGAATGCTGTACAATATATGAGAACTATTCTTATAAAAAGGCAAAAGGTCACTACGGACAAAGGAGGGAGAAGAGAGTTGTCTCGAATTGGCCCTCAGATAAGTTCCTTGGGAGCACCTCAGGTTGGGCACTGCAGGGACAATGAGCAGGAGTCGGGCCCTACCTTCCCTCCAGACCCACTCACTGACCACCTTGCAGTGCCCACGTAGCCTTCCCTGCCTGCCCCAGCCTAGGAGGGCCCCAGAAGCACACAGGCCTGGGTGCTTAGCGCTCAGGGAGGAGATCTGACCGAAGTCCAGGAGACAGGAGAGGCCCCAGTCATCTGTTTGCCTGCATCTTATCAGCCCAGCAGCCGGAAGAATTCATTGGAGGCCACCCCCACCCCTTCTGCCCTCGCGTCAGCTCTGTCAGCCTGGCTGTTCATTAGCATGTGTGACAAACTCCGTAATGCAAACAGAAGCTTTAAGCAGATCCAAACTGTTTCAATCTCCTTGGAGGGACAGCGGGGGACTTCCCCAGAAGTGACTGACAGAGGGGGCTGGGATGTGGCTTTGAGGATCAGTGAGGGCCCTGAAGGTGCTGTCCTCACCCTAGGAAGGTGAGAGAAGAGCCTGGAGCAAGAGAAGGGGGTCCCCACTACAGACACTGCAGCTGTTGTTTGGGGACAACTGATAAGCTGGGGAGAGCTGTTGGAGCCACACACGGAAAAGGGCAGGCAAAGGGAGGGGCTGGGGCTGCTCTTGCTTTCCAGTGAATCTGCTGGCAGGCTGTGGGGGAGGAACCAGAAAGGCACTGGTATCTTGCCGACCACGGCCACTCTCGGGGCCCCTACCCCAGTCTCTATTCGACAGGGAGGGGAAATGACCAGGAAAACAGCTGCTGCGAGAAGTTCTGAAAGAAATGCTGATTCTGGGCAAATTTGAAAAATTTATCGTCTACGTACTTATTATTCTGACAGCTTTATTGAAGAATAATTCACATACAATAAAGTATGTGAAGTATACACTTTCATCAATTTTGACATTTGTGTGCACTCATGAAACCATGACCACAACCAAGAGAGGGAACATATCTATCACCCACAAAAGTTTCCTTGTACCCCTTTGCTGTCTCTCTCTCCTCCCTGCTTCTCTAGTCCCCAAGAAGTCACCAGTCTGTTATTGTAGAGTAGTTTGCATTTTCTAGAATTTTCTATAACTGGAATCATAGAGTATACTCTTTTTTAGTTGGCTTCTTTCACTCATTACGACTACTTTGAGATCATTTATGTTATTATGTGTATAATAACTTGTTCCTTTTTATTGTGGAGTTTTACTCCACTGTATGGATATACCATTATTTGTTTACCTATTCACCCGTTGATGGACATTTAGATTCCAGTTTTGGACCATTACAAATAAAGGTGCCATGAAGATTCATGTACAAGTGTTTATATGGACATATGCTTTCATTTATCTTGGGTAAAAACCTGGGAGTGGAATGGCTAGGTCACATAGTGGGCATATGTTTAACTTCTTAAAAAACTTCCACACTGTTTTCCAAAGTGGGGTACCGTTCTGCATTGCCACCAGCAGTCTGTGAGAGTTTCACTTGCTCCACATGCTCCCCATTACTTGGTATGGTCACTCTTTTTGATTTTAGACATTCTAATAGATGTGCAGTGGTCTCTCCTTGTGGTTTTAATTTCCTTTTCCCTAATGATGAATGATATTGAGTATCTTTACATCTTTTCCGTTTATATATCTTCTTTAGTGAATGCCTGTTTGAATCTTTTACCTGTTTTTTTTGGCAAGGGGAGGAGTTGTTTGTTTTCTTTTTTGTTGAGCTTTGAAAGTTCTTTATATATTCTGGATACAAATCACTTATGTGATGGGCAAATATTTTCTCCCATTATGTGGCTTGTCTTTTCGTTCTCTTAACAGTGTCTTTCAAAGAGAAGTTTTTAATTTTGCTGACATCCAGTTTACAAGTTTTTTCTGTGATGGATCATGCTTTGGCGTCACATCTGTGCCCAACCCAAAGTTGCAAGGTCTTCCCCTATGTTGTCTTTTAAAATTTTACAGTTTTAGGTTCTACGGTTAATTAATGTGTGTGTGTGGTGTGAGGTATGGATCAAATTTCTTTTTTTTTTTGCATACGGATATGCAATTGCTCCAGAACAAGTTTTGAAAAGACTATATTTTCTCCACTGAATTGCCTTTGCACCTTCGTAAAAAATCTGTTATCCATATATGTGGTGTTTATTTCTGGACTCTATTCTGCTCCATTGATCCCTTTCTCTACTTTTCCAGCAATACCACACTGTCTCAATAGGTGTAGTTTTATAGGAAGTCTTGAAATCAGGTAGTGTATTCCTCCAACATTGTTTTTATTTCTAAAGTTGCTTTGGTTTTTTTAGGTCATTTGCATTTCTATATGCCTTTTACAATTAGCTTTCAATTTCTAAGAAAGCCTGCTGGGAATTTGATCGGGATTGTGATCAATCTGAGGAGAAGTGAGATCTTAAGATGTCTTAAGACATCTTAGATAGTATTCCTATCAAAGAATGTGGCATATCCCTTCATTTTAGTTTCTCTTAGGAATATTTTGTAATTTTCAGCATATGGGTCTTGCATATCTTTTGTCAGGTTTATCCCTAAGTATTTCACGTTTTTGGTGCTATTGTAAATAGTATTGTTTTAATTTCAATTTCTAGTCATTCATTGCAAGCATATAGCAATAAAATCCATTTTTTATATATTGATCTTGTATCCTGCAACATAGATGATTATGCCATCTGTGAATAAAGATGGTTTTACTTCCTCCCTTCCAATCAAGATACCTTTTGTTTCTTTTTCTGGGCTTGTTAAACCTCCAGTACCATGTTGATTAGAATTATCTTAGTAGGAAAGAATTATCTTAGCAGGAAAGCATTGAGTGTTTCACTATTGAAGATTTTATATAAATGCCCTTTATCAAATTGAGGAAGTACCTTTCTATTCCTCATTTGCTGAGAGTAAGTATTATTTTTTTAAAATCAAGAATGAATGTTGGTTTTTATCAAATGACTTTTCTGTATCTATTGAGATATTCATATGATTTATCTTTTTTAGTCTGTTACTATGGTGAATTACATTGATGTTAAACTAACTTTGCATTCCTGGGATAATACTTACTTGGTCTTGACCTTTTAATATATTTTTAGATTTGAGTTGATGAAAGTTTGTCAAGAATTTTTTTTTTTTGAGGAAAATTAGCCCTGAGCTAACATCTGCTGCCAGTCCTCCTCTTTTTGCTGAGGAAGACTGGCCCTGAGCTAACATCTGTGCCCATCTTCCTCTACTTTCTATGTGGTACGCCTGCCATGGCATGGCTTGCCAAGTGGTGCCATGTCTGCATCCGGGATCTGAACTCTGGGCCACCGAACTGTAACATGTGAACTTAAACACTGCGCCACTGGGCCGGCCCCCGTTAAGAATTTTTGTGTGTATTTTCTTGAAGAATGTTGGTTTGTAGTCTTATTTTCTTATAATGTCTTTATATAGTTTTGGTACCAAGGTAATCTTGACACAGAATCAGTTGGGCAGTATTCCTTCCTTGCCACTTTTCTGGGAGTGTTTGTGTTGAAGTGGTATTATTTCATCCTTTAAAGTTTGACGGGATTCACTTGGGAAGCCATCTGGGCCCAGAAATTTATTTGCGGGAAGGGTTTTAAACCATAAATTCAATTCCTTTCATAGTTATAGATGTACTCAGGTTATATTCCTTTTTGAGTGAGCTTTGGTAGTTTTTGTCTTTCAAGGAATGTGGTCATGTAAGTTTTCAAATTTCTTGCCATAAAGTTGTTCATAATAATTCCTTATTGTCCTTTAAAAATCTTTAGAATTGGGAGTGATGTTAACTGTCTTATTTACAATAATGGCAATTTGTGTCTTTTTTAAAAAAAATTTCTGATCAACCTGGGTAGAGGTTTATCGATTTTATTGATTTTCTCAAAGAACTAGTTTTTGCTTTGATTTATTTTCTCAATTTTCTGCTTTTTTATTGATTTCTGATCTGATATTTATTTTCTTTCTACTCTGGATTTCATTTACTCTTCTTTTTCTTGATTCTAAAAGAGCAAAATGAGGTCATTAATTTGAGAATTTTCCATTTTCTATGTAGGTGTTTTAGTGATGTAAATTTCCCTCTAATACTGTTTTAACTATTTCCTCACAAAATTTGATATGTTGTTTTTTCAGTTTTATTTACCTCAAAATACTTTCTGACTTCCCTTTTGATTTCTTCTTTTATCCATAGGTTATATAGGGGTGTATGATTTAGTTTCAAATACTTGGGGATTTTTCAGATACATTTCTGTTACTGATTATAACTTAATTCTGTTGTCATCAGAGAACATAATTTATTTGACTTGAATCCTTCCAAACTTATTGATAGTTGTTTTATGGCTCAGTATATATTCTGTCTTACTAAATGTTCCATGTGTACTTGAAGAAAACGTGTATTTTTCTATTTTTGGGTGGAATGTTCTATAAATATGAATTAGATCAAGTTGGTTGATAGTGTTGTTCAATTCATCTATATCCTTACTGACTTTCTGACTTGTTCTAGCAATTAGTAAAAAGGGAATATTAAAATCTTCAACAATAATTGTGAATTTGCCTATTTTTCCTTTTCATTCTATCAGTTTTTGCTTCATGTATTTTGAAGCTGTGTTAATAAATGAAGAAACATTTGAGATTAATTATGTCTTCTTGATGTATTGACTCTGTTATCATTATGAAATAAGCTTCTTTATGTCTGGTAAAATTTTTTACTCTGAAATCTACTTTTCTACTTTGATATTAAAATAGCCACTCCAGCTTTCTATTGATTAGTGTTAGCATGGTACGTATTTTTCCATCCTTATACTTCTAACCTTATTGGTTCCTTACATTGGAAGTGGATTTCTTCTAGGCAGCATATAGTTGGACTTTGCTTTTTTATCCAATCTAGCTATCTATGCCTTTTAATCTGGATATTTTTACACCATTTACGTTTAATGTGATTATTGATATAGTTGGATGTAAATCTACCATCTTGCTATTTATTTCTTTTTGTACCACCTGGTTTCCCCCCGCTTTTTTTACTTTTTCTGCCTTCTTTTGGATTGAGTGTTTTTTCTTAGTCCTTTTCATTTCTTTAGTTCGCTTATTAGCTCTAATGCTTTGTTTTGTTATCTTTAACTTACTACAGTCTATCTTCAAGTGATATTTTACCACTGCATTCATGTATAGCACAAGAACCTTAAAACAATATACCTCTACTTCCGATTCTTTCCTCTATGCCTTTGTACCATTGTTGATATATAAACATAAGTTACGAACCTCTCAATATGTTGTTGTTTTTTTTTGCAGAAACTATCAATTATTTAAAATATATATTCACATAATAAGAAAAAATCTTATGTATTTGCCAACGTAGTTAACATTTTTGGTGTTCTTTGTTCCTTTCTGTAGATACATAGTTCTATCTGGTGTCGTTTACCTTCTGCCTGATGGACTTCCTTTAACTTTTCACATAGTGTGTGTCTGCTGTGATTAATTCTTTCAGCTTTTGTATGTCTGATAAAGTCTTTATTTTTGATAGACATTTTCACCAAGTAGAGAATTTTAGATTAGTAGCTTTTTGCTTTTGGTACTCCAAGGTATTGGTTCACTGTCTTGTCACTTCACTATTTCTGACAAGAAATCTATGGTTATCCTTACTTCTGTTCTTCTGTACTTAACGTGACATTTTTTCTCATAATGCTTTTAAGACTTTCTCTTTATCGCTGATAGTCAGCAATTTGATTATGATGTACCTTGAAGTAGTTTTCTCCAAATTTCTTGTGCTTGGAGTTTGTTGAGCTTCTTGTATTTGTGGGTTTACACTTTTCATTAAATTAAAAAAAAATCTCAGCCATTATTTCTTCAAATATATTTTCCTTTCTTTTCTCTCTTTCCCCTCCTTTGGGGACTGCTTGAAGTAGTTTCATGACTGACTGATGCCTTTCTCATTTTTAAAATTCTCTTTTCTTTCTTTATTTCATTTTGGATAGTTTCTATTGTTATTTATTCAAATTCACTATTTTCTTCTGTGAAGTTTCATCTACTGTCAATCCCATTCAGGATATTTTTTCATCTGAGATGCTGTAGTGTGCATCTGTAGAAGTTCAATTTTGGTCCCCTCCTCACTTTTTTGGGTAACTTCTTTGTCTCTACTTATCTTTTTGAACACATGGACTATAGTTATAATAACTGTTTTAATGTCTATCTTTGCTAATTCTGACATCTGCATCAGTTCTGAGTCGGTTTGGACTTGTCATTTTTCTCTCGGATCATATTTTTCAGCTTCTTTACATATCTGGCAATTTTTTATTGGATGCCAAACATTTTAAATTACATCTTGTTTGTTGTCAGATATTTGTGTATTCCTGTAGATATTTTGTTTATCCATTCATCTGTTGATGGACATCTGGGCTGTTTCCACTTTTTTGGCTCTTGTGAATAGCACGGTTGTGAACATGCCTCTGTATGTGCTTGTTTTAATATCTGTTTCCAATTCTTTTGGGTATACACCTAGGAGTGGGATTACTGGGTCGTATGGTCACTCTATATTTAGCTTTTTGGGGAACCGCCAAACTGTTTTCCACAGGGGCTGGACAATTTTACATTCTCAGACTTTTTTTTAATAGTCAACCTGTTTGAGGTATGACTTACATACCTTAAATTGCATACATTTTAAAGTGTATAGGTCAATTAGCTTTATCTATACATTTTATGTATACATTTGTGTAATCACCATCACCATCAAGAAATAAAACATTTCCATCACCTTCAAAAGTTTCCTGGGGCTGGCTCCATGGCTGAGTGGTTAAGTTCACGCGCTCCACTGCGGTGGCCCAGGGTTCGGATCCTGGGCGTGGACATGGCACCGCTCGTCCGGCCACGTTGAGGTGGCGTCCCACATCCCACAACTAGAAGGACGTGCAACTAAGATATACAACTGAGTACAGGGGGGGTTTGGGGAGATAAAAGCAGAAAAAAAAAAAAAAAGATTGGCAACAGTTGTTAGCCCAGGTGCCAATCTTTAAAAAAGAAAAAAAAAAAGGTTTCCTGCTGTCTGTTGAAATCAACCCATCCTCCAGTCAGCCACTAATAGGTTTTCTGCCACTGCAGATTAGTTTTGCTTGTTCTAGAACTTCATATAAATGGAGTCATGCAGTATGTACTCTTGGATTTGACTACTTTTACTCAGCATAGTGTTTTCTAAGATTCAACCATGATGATGTACGCTTTGCAGTTTGTCCCTCTTTATTGCTGAGTAAATTCTAGTTCATTGATATACTACAATTTGATATACTTTGGGGTTGTTTCCAGTTTGAGGCTGAGTAAAGCAGCTATAAATATTTGTGAGCAATTCTTTTTGTGGTCATACATTTTCATTGACCTTGAGTAAATACCTAGGAGTGGAATTGCTGGATCAAAGGGAAGGCGTATATTTAACTTTATAAAAACTTCCAAAGTGTTTTTAAATTGCTTCTCAAGTGGTTGATGATGTAGCTCCTATCTTGTGTGTCCTTAATGACTTTTTTGCCTATTTGTTCTATCAAATTTTGAGAGAGGGTGTTAAAATATCTAACTATGATTATGGGTTTGTCTATTTCCCCCTTCATTTTTCTTAGTTTTGCTTCATGATTTTTGAAACTATCATTAGGTGCATACTCATTTAGGTTTGCTGTGCCTTCTTGAAGAATGGCCCTTTTTATCATTATGAAACAGCTCTCTTGTAGTATTCTTTGTCTTGAAATGTACTTTGTGTGGTATTGACATAGTCTCTCCAGACTTCTTATACTGTTTGCATGGTATATCTTTAAACATCTTTTTAGTTTTCCATGTATTTGTGTCTTCATAATAAACATTTATCTCTTGTAGACAGCATGTATTTGAGTCTTACTTTTCTTTTTCTTTTTTTTTTTTGAGGAAGATTAGCCCTGAGCTAACTACTGCCAGTCCTCCTCTTTTTTTTGCTGAGGAAGCCTGGCCCTGAGCTAACATCCGTGCCCATCTTCCTCTACTTTATATGTGGGACACCTACCACAGCATGGCATGCCAAGCAGTGCCATGTCCGCACCCGGGATCCGGAACTGACTAACCCTGGGCCGCCAAGAAGCAGAACGTGCAAACTTAACCACTGCGCCACTGGGCCTGCCCCTCTTTTCTTTCTTTTTTTTAAAAGATTGGCCCTGAGCTAACATCTGTTGGCAATCTTCCTCTTTTTTTTTTTTCTTTTCCCCAAAGCCTTCCAGTACACAGTTGTGCATTCTAATTGTGGCATGTGGGACACCACCTCAGCGTGGCTTGATGAGTGGTGCTAGGTCTGTGGCCAGGATCCAAACTGGTGAAACCCTGGGCCGCCAAAGTGGAGTTCGCAAACTTAACCACTTGGCCATGGGTCCGGCCCCTGAATCTTACTTTCATCTAGTCAGACAATCTCCACATTTTGATTGGGGTTTCTACATTTAAAGTAATGACTGATATCCTGTGTTTTAATATGTTGGCTTGCTACTTGTTTTCCATTTATTTATTCAGCTTTTTGTTTCTTTATTGCTCCTTGTCTGATTTCTTTTGGGTTGATCAAATATTCTTTGATATCCCATTTTATTTGCTCTATTTGTTTCTTAGTTCTACATTTAAAAATTTTTTAAATCGTTTCTCTAGGGCTTACTGTATGCATCTTTAACTGACTGACGTCTGTTTAGAGTCAGTTTTACCACTTTAGGCTTCATATATCACACTTCATACCGACACTTCCTACTTCTGATGTCCTGTTTCACAAATGCGATAACCTTACAAAATATAATTCTATTTACCCACCCCCATTTACAAGAGGCCTCTTATTTCACCGAATAAACATGATTAAGACATATTGCCTTCTCTCAATGAGCCCAGTACAGAGGAAAAGATGGATGTGTAAAGGAAGAATTGTATCACAGGGAGGCAAAGAAAGAGGGAACCCTCAAAAGGAGGCAGAAATGGCCTCAAGGAGAGATTTATCAAATCTGATCAAAGAGGTTGGAAATCCAGGAAGGCTTCACAGAGGAGGTGCTAGAAATAGAGTTGTGAACATAGGTATAACTTAGTAGGTGCAAAAAAGAAAAATGGTGCCAGAAGGAACTAGGAAGCACATGTAGTTCAGTGTGGCTGGAGCAGGCAGCAGGCAGCGTGGGGAGAGTGAATAGATGAGGCTGAAGTTTAGGGCATTATCTCCAGCTCATGGAGCACCATGTGTGTCCTGCCAAAGTTCAACTCCAGTGCATGGGTAAGAGGGAGCCTCTCAACAGAGAGCTCTAATACATGCAGATTTGTTTCAGGCAATGGAGGCTGGCCTGGAGGGGGCAAGGCATGAGGGCAGAGAAAAGAGTTTGTGGGTGAATTTGGTTGTCCCTGTGAGAAACAATGGCTGTTCCAAAGGGTCTGGAGAGAAGGGCTGCAGAGGCAGGCACTACCAGGGAGCTGAGCCATAGGACGTGCTCAAGTGGATGTGAGGAGCGAGAGTGAAGGAGGTGTCTGGGATGACTAGAGGTGGAAGTAACTTTCCCTAGGATAGAGAAAGCAGACCATGGTCATTGTCAAGAGAAGGGGGAAGATGAAGAGTTCAAGATGGGACGTGTAGAGTGTGGGGTGTCTGTGGGAAGTTAGAGATGTCCCAGAGACAGCTGCAAATACCTGGTGTCCAGGGCAGAAAAGAATAGAATTGGGATTGGTCAATGGGTGGTGGCAGGGAGGTGCCTGGCAGCTGTGGTTATGGATGAAACTGACCAGGCTGAACATGTGGAGTCAGAATAACAGGCAAGAAGGGAGGCCTGGAGGGGAACTGGAGGGAAACCATCCAAGAAGAGAGGGGCTGCCAAGATTCCATGCTTTAAGGGAGCATTACTGGTTTTATTCACTTGTTAAATATTCCATTCGTCTTTTTGCTTAACCTAAGAGGACATTTCACGTTAATTGAGCATGTAGGCTTTTCACTCCTTATTAATGTACCAGTCTCTGCTTCTCAGAGCCAGGAGGATGGGTCATGTGACCCAGCCCAATGGATCACAACCCTTGTGACTGTGCATGGCATGGAAGGATGAGGCACCCGTGGCTGCCTTTCTCTCCCCACTGAGTCTCATCTTGGTGGGCGTAGCCTCAATGAAGGTGAAAGAAGCCAGTCTTTACTGAAGACCTACTATGTGCTATGCACTGTATAGGCCATTTACTGACATTATTTGTCCTTCAAACCTCAACAGGGAAGTGAGAGAGCTATTGGCTCGTTCTATTGATAAAAAACCCCAAATGCTCAGAATTCTGGAATGTGCTTGTGGCCGGAATTCTTTGCCATATTAACCTTTTTTTTTCCTTTTCTAGTATTTCCGCCCTCCTTTTTCTCCCATTCAGACAGAAAGTCTGTCCCTGTGCTCCTGAGCTCTAGGTAGAGTTGAGACAGAGTTTCCTGGTTTTTTGTTTCCAAAAGCTTAAAAACTTTAAGAATAGTATTTGTGGAGGGAAGGATTTTATTCACACTGAAAAGAAAACCCAGTGCTCCTCGGGGCTGGAGGCAGGAGGTAAGGAGAATGGAGAGTCCTTTTCCCCAACCAGTACTGCAACGGAGGGCTTCCTGGTGAGTCTCAAGTGAGGGATAAAGGACAGCCTCACAGAGCGTCCCTGCTCCAAAGGTGGCACAGAACGGGGAAGGGAGAGGCGTTCTGCAGATACCTTGCAGACAAGAACAAGGATTATCCTGAAGGGATCTGAGTGGAGCAATGACTCAAGACTGATGGGCCTGCCTCCATTACTGAATTTGCCCTCAACCCTCTTCCTGTCCCAACCTCCATGCAGGCCCTGGGGAGGGAAGCGGACAGTGGCGTCTGGCGAGCTGGCTCTCAAAAAAAAAAGATAGAAGCTCTGATTTGTAGCACTTGCTGATGCTGTGGTGTAACTAGCCCCACCACGGCTGATTTCTAGGTACCAATGCAAGGTCGCTGAATGCAGAGTCGGGAAGAGCTGTGCGCAATCTGCTCTGGTGAGCTGGTGCGAGCCGGCTCTGGGGCATCGCGAAACTCTCCTGGTAACCCCCTGGAAAAGACTAGCATTATCATCCCTTATCAGCAAAATAGAAATGAAGTTGTGCTTTCAAAAACATACTAATTTATTTTTCTTGCCCACCTGATTTATGGACAGAGGTAGTATCTGCTACTTAATCTAAACCCCAAGAAAGTGGCTGACCTGGTATTTGAACCCAGGGCTACCTGACCCCAAAGCCTTGCCAGCCTTCCAATGGACTCTATTCTCTAAGCTGAGGCGCTGTGGTGGTGCTTGGCCTGTGCTGCTGTTCGAGATTCTGCCCCCATTCCCCACTCTTGCCCTTCCATGGTCCCATGAGAAGAACATCCTTGGCTGGGAGTAGGGCAGTAGTCAGGGGCATCCTTTTAAACCATCCTTCTCATTGCTCTAGTGAACACTTCCCTGGAAATCACTGGGCAAGGGGGCTAAAGTTTACTTTCAGATTCTGGACACAACAGCCTAATTGTGAACATTAAGTCAGTGATTGCTGGCTGGCAGGGGGAAGGGAAGGGTTCTGTGGGTCATGATCTTGACACTGCGGCTCACTTTGCTTCTGTCCATGCTCTTGGAGATTGAGAAGCAGCCCTCACTTCTCATGTTCACTGTGCAGGTAATTTAGTCCCCAAGGAAAGGACAAGTATGTGGCATTCACGCCACCATTTCTCCTTTCTAGGCTTATGGCTGAATCACCAATTTATCACAAGATTTTTTCCCGCTGAGCCTGACTAGGCCTCATGAGCCTCAGTACTGCACTCCAGGAACTATTACCAAACTGACAGAAGGAGGCTGAGCCAGGTCATCAGCCCAGATAGATGCCTCTCACCTCCCACCTCACCCTTCTGTACCTGCTTTGTGATGCTGGGGCTGGGACTCTGCCCACCAGGGGGAGCTAGAGGGAAGTAGCCAGGCTGGAGGAGAGGAAGGAACCTGCTCCTTCCTGGCTGATTGGGGTCCTCTACAAGTCATCACCCAGGCAATGCTCCTTCACTCCAGCACAGACGTTTCTTCCTGTAGCAGAAGCTGAATTTAGTTTTGTAGTTTTCCCAGCACTTGTAAACCCAGCCTCCTGTGCCTGCTTAGAGACACCAGCACCAGCCTGCCAGCCCCTTCCTCAGGGGGCTGAGTCTTGTCTCTGTGGGCCCCTCCTTGGAGCTTCTATGGTTTCACAATTCCCTTTGGGCCCTGGCTGTAGGGGTGGCAGCTGCTTCCTGCAGTTGCTACCTTCATAATACCCTAGAGTTCTCTTTTTACTCTTGTGGTTACCTAGTTAACAATTCTTTGTATAAACGCTGTCTATTAAGATGACTGGTGTGGTTTCTGTCCCCTGACTGGACCCTGACTGATATAAGACAAACAAAATAACACCTGTTTGCCATCCCTGGCCTGGGCCATTAAGGCCATGTCAGTGGCAGGAGCTTCTGCTATATAAAACTTAGGGCTCGTCTTCCACTCCCATAGCGTGCAAATCTGGCTCAACAAGCACAGTGAGGCAAGGTGAAGTATGAAGGGCCCTGAGTAACTTAGCTCTCTTGTGCTGGGGTGTTCAAGAGGTAGGCTCCCCTCCCAGTGCACCAACTAAAACTCTAACTTCAGAGCTGGGTGGAGGGAACCTGAGAAATAAGCCTCTTCATCTTGGAAGATGAATTTAGGGCTCAGAAAGGGGAAGGCAGTTTGCTAAGGTCACACAGCAGGTGAATGATAAGGTGGGAGTAGATCCCAGGTCTCCTGAGCCACTGGGCCTCCTTGGATCACCAGCTGGTTCGTAACTGTCTCCACTTAATAAATATCCCGGCTTAACATGGAGGTTGTGCCAACTTATCTCTCTACTACATTCTATTAAATAAAGTGAAAGAGATTTCTTTTCAAAAAATGCATAAAAATAGTTAAAACAGTTGTTTTTGTGCTTAAAATGACCTGATCACTAAGTGTAAATGCACCGTCTCCAATTCTAAATTTTTAAATATAAGTTAAATGTGGCAATGTAATATAAAGGAGCATGCGCACACCTGGGTGCAGCTAGTTGTGAGGCTGTGGGTGAGTTTGTTGACTCTGGTTTCCTGTAAAACAGCAGTTCTACTCATCTTCACCTCTCAGTGTAAATACTGGGGCAAAGCATCCCCTTAATAGATGGGAACTCTCGTTGATGGCTGACTTTAACACTTGCTTCAACTGCAGGATATCCGCTTCTTTTTCCTATTGGTCTCTTTGATTCTGAAACCATTATTTTTTTCAGAAGCACTATTCCTGGCGTAAAGCCTGAGCTTAACAAATGTTGGAGATTATTAAGTTGTCGCTATCAGCTGTGGTGTTTTCCTGAGAGCCCTGGGAAGTACAGTTCCCATCCAAAGGGACAGTCGAGACCATTTTCTTTCAGGAAATTGAGGACTCTTCTCCTGCGTCACCTCTTCCTAACCCTGGAAGAGGTTCCTTCTGGTGACTGAGCAGGCCACTTGGTCTCACATTCCTTGTGACCAATCAATGAGGTCACTGAGTGTGGGGCCTGCTGGGCTTGGCCTCCAGGAGAAAGGGCCTCTAAGGCCGTCACCCGGCCCAACTGGTTCACACCCTGTGATTTACTGTGCACCAGGGCCACTGACACCTTTATGCCCCCTTCTCCAGGCCAAAGGGACACTGCGAGGGGAGTGGTGGCCGGGAACCCATCCCTGGGTCACCTCCACACAACTCTCCCATCATTGATGATGTCCCTTTGCCCTGGAAAACAAAAACCTGGGCCCCTTGACTTTGGGTTACCAACACTTTGGCATCACCTTTGAAACCATGATCTGAATTTACGACACAAGCGTGAAAGACTATTTCAGGCTCCGCCCTCTTTCCCGGCTGCTGAACTTCATGTGGTCCAGAGTAAATCACCCTCGGTCCGCAGGGCTGGCATTGTTGTGGGATGTTTTATATCCGCACTGGCAGTTATCAGGGTGGCCAAGTTGAATTGCTAAGTGTCGAGTTACAGTTGTTGCCTTTCCTTGCCTTGTGCATAATTATGAAGAAACTAACCACCAAAGGTAGGCTCAGCGCAGGACCTCTCAGCAAGGAGGTTTGTAAAGGGGAGGGGAGAGAACAAGGCAACCTATCTTCCAGCCCATGGAGGGAGCTCCTTTCTCCAACACTGTGGACAAAGAAGCCGCTTTCTCCTTGGAGACGAGGTGGCGCAGAGCACCAAGTGGTCCCTAGACTCACTGCCCTGAGGAAAGAAAGGACTGTGTGTTCCGGGCCTTCAGGTGGCCAGGAATGGGGGCTGCCTGGCTTTAGGTCCTCAGCGTGCACAGGTGGGGACAGGGAGACACTAGTGTCCCAGAGACACAAGCCAATGAAGCTGCGGTCAGGAAAAAAAGTCCTTAATCTCTTCTCTGCTCATATTTGTGCCTGGTGCACATTTTTATTATGAGTTGATTGCATTGCATGTGGGTAGCTATTTACACATCTGCCGCTCTGTAAGGCCCATAAAGGTACATGAGGCCGTCTCCACTGACAGAGCCCTGGCCACACAGCTGCTGGAATAGCTAGGCCCCAGTACACATTAGTTATGGGAGTGCAAGCTTTCTCTCCTGCGCCGTAGCACAATATCTGTAACCCTTGGGTCAGGTAGATTCAGTGGATGCTCCCAGTTCTTTCTGGTTCTATTTTTTGCTGGTGTCAGAGCGTGAGGATGTCTCTGCTTTTCCATCTGGTGATGGAGGATGCAGAAGAGCATGGAGGATGGGGAAGGAGATGGTTCTGAAAAGTACCCCAGCAGCTCTTCCGCATCTGGGTCCCTGTCACATGCTCCCTGAGGGCCCTGACCTAGAGGGCCTTCTTAAGGCTTTCTGCCCTTGAGTAACTACCTTATTATCACAGTGTAACTGAAAAACTAATACATTCCGCTAGTAAAAACTCAGCAAAGGGCATTTAGTGAAAAGAAGTCTGTTTCCCTCCTCAGACCCAGGCTCCCTCTCCTCACTCCCCAGAGGAAGCCATGGTTACTGGTTTCCTGTTTTGAGATGTTCGTGTTTTATATTTACTTTTACTTGTATGAAAATGTTGGGGATGCAGGGGAGGGAGGAATTGTGATTTGCTGCAGGCCCTTGTCAAAGGTCAAGGAT
The DNA here is from genome assembly GCF_021613505.1 of Equus quagga. NCBI lineage: Eukaryota > Metazoa > Chordata > Mammalia > Perissodactyla > Equidae > Equus > Equus quagga. The sequence continues at coordinate 149,252,733 of NC_060268.1, forward strand.
GAGGCTGACCAAATTGACAGTCGGCACCATGTCTAAAAGCAGAAGGGCTGTTGGCGTGAAGGCCTTGGGAGGTTGGGTGGGTCTTCCAGGAAGGAGACGGAGAGGTAACTCGTGTAACGAGTGCATTATTATTTCAGAACTCTGGGCTCTGGGGATCCAGAGTTGAAACGTAGGGCTTGCCCTTAGTCAAGTCTAGTAGGAGGGACATGCAGAGAACTTGAATACAGTGCAATGATGACACACAGGGACAACGATCTCACAGCACAGAGGGAGCAGAGGAAAGGGCAGAGTAACTTAGTTGGGGTAGATTGGTGGGGAAAGGCTTCCGGACAGTGATAGTATAAGAGCCGGGCTTTGAAGGATCAATAGGAGTTGACTGGGCTGATAGGAAGACTGTAAGGGAAACCACATGTGTGGAAGTTTGATACCTGGGGAACTGTGATCTGGTTGGCACTGTTGAGCCTAAAGTGTGTGTGCACATGTGTGTGGTGTGTGTGTGCATGCACGCACATGAGTGCGTGGCGGTATGTGAGTATAGGGATGAGGTTGGAGATGAAGCTTGAGAGGTACACAGGAGGTGGATTATGAAGGGAACTCCTCTGACTGATGGTTGGGGACAAAATGTGTTTCCTTCACTCATTCTTCATTCCACAAATATTTATTGAGCACCAGCCTGTGCCAGGTAAGGTGCTAGATGTCTAGGAGATGATGGAAAACAAGGCATCAGGGTCCTTGTCCTCAGGGACTGACATTTAAAGTGTGTGTGTGAGGGGGGAATGGGTGGACAAGGAACCAGTAAATGCATGCCAATTGTCAGCGCTGGGAGAAAGAGAATTGGGGGGCCCTCAGGGGGTCCTCTTGGAGGAGATGATGTTGAAGCAGAGACCTGAAGGATGAGAAGGACTTATGCATGGGAAGACATGTCCAGGCAGGGGGACAGTGGGCAGGTCAGCCGTTTGAATGAGAAATGGAGGTTGAGCTACGACGTTCCCAGATGAGTAGAGGTGACCAATCCAATGATTAAGAATCCTGGTAGGTTTGGGGGATCAGAAGGGGCCAGTTTAGGATGGTATTTGGAGAAGCAGAATCTGGCTGCCAAGTGGAGGGCATGGGGGAGCAGTGGAGGCTGCAAATGGGAAGACAGGCTTAGAGGCACGGTAGGGTCCAGGTGCACGAGGTCAGGGCCTGGGGGAGGGTAATGGCTCCCCTGCCCCTCTCTCCAGTCCATGTCCATGTCTGGCTCACTGTTCCTCCTAAGTATCTGACAAATCCATCCATTCCTTTCCATCCCCAATTCCCACTGACATCCTGGATCAGGCCACCATCCTACCTGGATCTGGAGCCTTCTAGCTGGTCTCCATGGCTCCATTCTTAACCCCTTGCAATCCGGTCTGCATGCAGAAGCCAGAGTGAGCTTTTAAAATGGGAATATGATCACATCACTACCTTGCTCAAAATCTTTCAAGTGTTTCCTGTTGCCCTCAAGCTCCTTAAGATGATCTGGCCTTACTAGGTTCAACATCATCATCTCACAGAACTCCTTGTCCCTCTCCCACCTTCCCCAACTTCTCCAGTCATAAGAAGCTCTTTTTACTGCCCTGAATTGGTCTTGCTTTCTCTCTTGTTTCCAAGCCTTTCTGTGATCTCTTCCCTCTTCCTGCAATTCTCTTCTTCACCTTTTGTGTCTTTTGCCCCCTCAGCTGTCTCATTTCTGTTCATCTTCTGGGCCTTTTTGCTCTTTCAAGAGCACTTTTCTGGCTCACCAAGTCTGGTCAGCTGCCCCCCATGGCAGCGCACACCTACCTGCACCCTAGCTCTTATCATGCAGAGCTGTAACGGTCTGTTTCCTGTACTAGATGCCAAGAGAATCAAACTTGTGTCCTTAGCCCTTAGCACAGTGGCTGGTGCTTGCTAGGTCTTTATTGTTGAATGACTGACATCTGAGAAGTGAGAAGGAAGAATCTGTAAGGCTGAGGAAGGAGGAGTTGGAGGTGATGCCATCAGGAAGGGCTGATGGCTGTGGGACAACACTAATAATAATGATAGCGAACATTCATTGGTTCTTGCTGTGTGCGAGGCACTATTCTAAGTGCTTCACGTGTATTAGCTCATTAAGCCTCCGGAACACAACACGAGGAAGATGCCATTAGTGTCTCTGTTTTACAGATGAGGAAACTGAGGCACAGTAAGTTTCAGTAACTTACCCAGAGTCATACCAACTGGTAAGTGAGAGGGCTGGGATTCAAGCCAGGTACTTTGGTTCCTACACTCTCTGTACACTGTGAAGATACATTTAATTTGGGCACTTCAAACTTTAAATGACAATAAACCAATTCTCTCAACAGCTTGCACTAGCCTCATGGGGTTGTGAACAGCTCAGCTGGTCCAAATTGGACAAGCTAAAATATCCCATTAGAAGTGGAATCCCAGAGGTGACTCCCAGGCCAATATGAGAGTTCTAATCTGGCCCTGAACTCCAGTCCGGTGACACAGTCTGGTGGAACAGCAGTAAAGCTATCACCTCATGCTGGAGACACTCCTCCAAGTGACTTTCTAAACCAGGCAGCTTGTGAATAACTGGATTTTGTTGACAAAATAGACAATGCCAGTCAAGAACTCCATCCTGCTTGGTGATATAGTAACTGGCTATATTGTAAGTCACTGTTAAAAATTTACATGTTTATGGACCTCAAAACAAGTCTTGTAAACGTGGGGGGCAGGTGTGGTATAGGAAGTTCTTTGAAAGACAAAGACAAATCATTAAGTCACTCAACAATGTTTATTGAGCACCTGCTCTGGGCAGGCAGGGGGCCAGGGTCTGGGCTTACAGTGATGAATAAGATGAGATGGTCCCTTGCAGAGCCTGAAATATCATAGGGGAGACAGATGAGAAACAAGGGAACAAAAGTGACATTTGTGGGGGCTGGCCCCGTGGCCGAGTGGTTAAGTTCGCGCGCTCCGCTGCAGGCGGCCCAGTGTTTCGTTGGTTCGAATCCTGGGCGCAGACATGGCACTGCTCATCAGACCACGCTGAGGCAGCGTCCCACATACCACAACTAGAAGAACCCACAACGAAGAATATACAACTATGTACCGGGGGCTTTGGGGAGAAAAAGGAAAAAATAAAATCTTTAAAAAAAAAAAAAAGTGACATTTGTGATTAGCGTTACGAAGGCAACACATGAGGGGTTGAGTCAGCTGACATTGGGGTGGTGATGGTGGGTGTCCGAGCGTTGTGCACGCAGGCTTCTTTTAGTGCTGGTGCCCTTGGGCTTTCACTAAAAAGATGGTGGAGGAATTGAGGGTAGCGTCAAGCTATAGGAGGTGTTTGAAGCATGACGCCTCTTTAATACATCTGAGCTTCTCTTGGAAAATGCACGCAGCAGGAAGCAGCGTCGATCCCTCTCCAACGCTCCTGTAAGTAGCCCTCAACCTCTGCTCAGACACCAAAGGGGCTGTTTCTCTAGGACCCTGAGACTAAAAGTGGACTTTAGGTCCTTCAGACGTTGCTGATGGGATTGTAAAGTGGAACAAGATTTCTGCAAAAAGTTTGCAATATCTACCAAGAGTTTTAAGAAGGACATTCCTTTCAGACCCCAGCACTCTCCCTCCAGAAATTAACCCTGGGGAAATACTCAGAATTGAGGCCAAAAGATTTCTGATAACAATGTTGACTTCAGGGTAATTTAAATTGTATAAAATTTGGAAACAATGAATAATACATAAATAATTATGGTATAATTGATTATGGTGCAGTCATTTTTTATGAATATTTATGGGAAATGGTCACTGTATAAGTTAAGTGACAAAAGGAAGACAAAAATATAACAAAAACATTAAAAAATGGTAGGAGTCTATTTTTAACAAGCATAGAGATACATGAATTTGGAAAAGATTGCAAATGTTATTGGTTATCTCTGGGGAGATAAATGCTATTAGTGAAAATCTGTGGGGAGTTCAGGTGATTTTCATCTTCTTTGAACCCTTCTGTGTTTTCCCAAATTATCCTCAATAATCAGGTCTCGTTTATAAACAGAAGAAAGACATTTAAAAGTATACCTTTACTTTAGGTAAAAATAAAAGTGTGTTCAAAGGTTAAACTCTTCTGCTATTTCCCTGCCTGGAGGATTTATCGAGACATGAAAAGGGGAAAGAGAAGTGGATCTCCCTCGAGGAAAGTCCTGCGGCTGCTAGACCCCTGAAGCCGTGTTCCTCCTCCTCTGCTGCTTGAGCACGTCTTCCCGCAGCAGTGAGAATGAAGAGCCAGCAAGTATTCCCCAGGTTTGCTGGCAAGCCTGTGCTGGCACGGGAGAAAGACAAAGGAACTGAAAAAGCAAGGGCCAGCGTTTATTGAGTACTTACTCTGTGCCAGCCACAGTGCCAAGAACGGCACATGCTCACGCTCACTGTCTTCTGAATTTGTTCATGCATTTAATCCTCATAGTGATCTTATGGTGTTGGGACTGTCATTACTCCTATTTTAAAGCTAGGAACACAGAACCTCAGAGGGATGGCATACCCCACATCACACACCTGGTGAGTGGTACTGCCAGAATTTGAACCCAGGTCTGATGGTGCTAAGATGGGGAGTAGGAAAAGCAAGGAACAGGGAGGAGAGGAAGGAGAGAAAGACAAAAGAGGGAAGAAACCCAACGTAGGTTTCAGCAAGAGGCCACGAGTGCAGGTCCTCTCCACTCTGGAGAGCACGTCTGAATAGGGTGCCAAGAAGCAGTTTGGAGTGAGCAAGACTGCTGCCTTCACGTACGTGGTCCTTAACGATTCCAGCACCAGCTCTCACCCCTTTGCCTGGCTTTCTTTCCTCCAAGGGCAGCAATAAAAAGATTTTTAAAAAATCACTTGTGACTGATCATGAATACTAGTAATTGAGAGAATTTTTGTGAACGGTTGAGAAAAAGGCACACGTTTCTGGAGCGAACGCCTGGGCGCCCTCAAGGACTTCCCAGGTTGACAGCAACGCTTTTTCTTCCAATTTCATTTTTGAACAGATGGCTTTTCTGTCCTGTGCTACAGATAGGAGCGCCCCTAGGGCATCCCTTCTGCTCATTGGCATAGGGTATGGAGGTTGGTTTGGTTTCCAGATGGAACACAGATGGAGAACGTGGCGGGGTAAGTAAGAAAAAGTGTTTTCAGAGGTTTCTGAGCGAACGAAGGAAAAGAGTTAGAGATTTCATGTGAAAGACAATGCCTATTGCTGGTAATAGAAGGGGAAACGGTGACAGAAAAAAAGGGAGAGTGCAGTGTGGGCATGAGGCGCTTGAGGGGAAAGGAGAGGGGAGGATCAATTCTTCATACCTGTCACCAGGTGGCAGCACTGGCACAATACAGCTTGGTTGTGTTTAATTTTCTCGCATGGAAGTCTTGTGTGACTGTGGGGTGGGGGAAGAATGGGAAGCAACAGTTTGGGGGCTGGGAGAGACCGATAATGGCAGCATGCATCTGAGTGATACAAGAATGTCAACACTCATAGCTTGTATTGCCCTATAGTGTTCTTCATTGGGCCCATTTGTCAGCAATAGAAAAGGTGAAGGAAATTAACGGTTACTCCACACTTCCTATAAATCATCTATTGTGCTGAGTTCTCTCATTTACTTATCTAGTTCTATAACAGTCTTGTGGTCGATGTTATAACCATTGTACACACAAGGAAAAAGAAGCTTAGAAATGTTCAAGAGCTTGTCCAAGGGCTTAGAGCCAAGATTCAACCCAACATGTGCCTGCTGCCAAAGCTCGTTTCAATTTACTTTCCCTGTGGACTCCAGAGATCTGGAGGCACTGTGCGCATTGCTGAACCATCCTCACTCTCAAAGTCCAAACTTGACTGAGTCAGTGTTTTTAAACTTATGTGAACATAAGGATTCCCAGGATGCTGGTTAAAATATATCAATTCCCGGGCTCTACTCCTAGACCTACTGATTAGAATCTCCATGAGAGGAACCTGGCAGCCTATTTTTAACTTGCTCCAAATGTGATTTCGATGTGCTCAGGCAAGTTTGGTCAATGCTGGTATAGGCAGATTTTCATATTTACGGATACAAACTCAGTTGACTGTAAACTGTTTATCTCTGCAAGGTTTTATGTGGTTCAGGAAGTAAAATCCCTCATGTTATATATATATGTTTTCCCCTAATCTGTCAAATACTGCTCAGGTTTTTTAATTGTGACATTATTTAAAATAATCCACCGAAATTATGTTTAGATTTGGCAGTAAGGCTAAAACACAGCAATATTTCACCCCCTATGATGTTATTCCCCATTTTACTTTGTGTGTTAGAGCTGAAATATTTTTTTGGTTGAATTCAATTGAAAGGAATTCTCTGGTTAAGCGGCAGGAGTCTGAATTAAAACACTGAGCGATAAAAGCCCAGGGTACATCTTTAACTTCTTAGTCTTGCCTTTGGTGACTCTGATACTCTTTCCAGTTTTGTCCATCTGAATGAGATTCAGAGGAAGTCGTTCGATCTACATCCATAAAATCAAAGAGAAATAGAGGTTTGGGGAAATTGTCTAGATAATTAGGCCAAAAACATTTTGGTCTGAAATCCTCAAATGTCAATTGTAATAATGCTTTTCAAGAGTACTGGGCTATAAACGATTTACATGAAACTTTCACAGTATAGGAGGTCATCTGAGATCCAGTATTCTAGTCCCAAGAACTGGCAGGTTGCAGAGGGAAGCAGAATTCTCTGATAACTAACGATTTTAAAATTAATACTCCCTTTGAATACCTCTCTACTCCTCCGCCCAACCTAACATCAGCATCTATCCAAGCTAACAAACACATTGAAAAAAACTTGCAATGCAGTATTTCACGAAGCACTCTGAAGGGTGAGGTTGGAGAATTCCTATGGTTTCAGACAAAGCTGTTGACAAACGTGCATCTGGTAGAATTAGCTCGCTTAACAACTGAAGGCATGAAAACTGACAGGATGCTTTGAAAGAGAATGATTTGAATATGAGATATTAAGAAAGCCTTCAGAAAACGGATGAAGTCCTCTAATATTTTTGTGAGAATTACTATTTTTATGATTGTACTACAAAATAAAATGTGAAGGATATTACTGTTGGGCTATCATGTAATGTCATCAGAAAAACTGCACCAAAAAACCCTAGAACATTCATTTGTTGTTTGTTCTAAGAATTAGAACACATTTACTATTATTTTCCAAACGTGGTTTAATCTAAGAAAAACTAAACTCATTTTTACTTAGTTTCATTTTTACTTATTTTTTCAATTATTTTATTGAGATCATATGGTTTATAACACTGTATAATTCTGGTGTACATTATTATTTATCACTTTCTGTATAGACTTCATTGTGCTTATCACCATCATTTTTGAAGGTAAATTTCCAACAGTTTTTGTCACTATTTATTATGTCACTATTTACATAATTTTAAAGTATTTTTCCTTTTAAAAATTTACATAAAATTTTTAAAATATTTAATTTTAAATAATTGTTTAAAGAGGATTCACTTTAAGTATGAGGATTAAATGAGTTTTTACACGTAAATCATCTAGAACAGGGCGAGGTACGTAGTAAGTACTCTGTAATTTTAGTTATTATTGTCGTTAAAATGTAAATTTTTTTAAAAACAGCAATTATACTTGGATAACGAGGGCAGCATGTTTTCCATTTGGTCTTAATGACTGTTACCATTTAATATACGCTCTTTATTAGACACTTTACATATACGATTTCATTTGATGCTAGGAGACAGGTGCTACTTTTAGTCCCATCACAGTTGGAAACTGATGACAAAAAACCTTAAGCCTCACAGCTGGTAAGTGGAAGAGCCAAGATTAGAATCCAAGTTTGACTGCGAAGACTAGGCCCTTCCTCCCTTTTCTGTCTCTCCCTCTTTTCCTTCCTTTTGAATTTTTATTACAGAAAATCTCAAACATACAAAAACAGGAAAATACTGCCAAGAACTTCTAGATGGGCTTTCCCCAGCTTCAACAATGATCAAATTGAGGCCAACCTTCTTTCACCTCTACCCAACCACCGCCCCGACATCCAAATTTTATTTGCACAAAGTTCCTGACATTGTATAATCTCAGCTATAAATATTTCAGTGTATATTTCTACAAGATAGGGACTCATGCAAACACAACCACAGTATCATTATTACACCTGAAAGAAAACAACAAGAATATTAACCAACATTCATACAGTCTTTGAAATTTTCATGATTATCTCAGAAATTTCACCTCTGGTTGGTTTGAATCGGATCTGCACGTCACATCTGGTTTACATATTCCTCAGCTCGCTCTTGTAGATTCCTTCTCCATTGTTTTCTTTTTCCTTGAGATTTATTTGTTGAGGAAACTGTTGTTTATCCTGTAGAATTTTTTGCAATCTACATTTTGATTGTTTCATCCCCATACTGCTGTTTAGCATCTGTAAATTGGTTATTTACTTTTGTTTTTTTTAACAAATTTTTGTTGAGCTCCTACTGTGTTTCAGGTTCTGGGTTCCCATCCACCTAGTTTCCTCCCAAATGAGGCTTGGGGCCTAGCCAGGGACACAGACATCAAGCAAGCAAACAGAGAGGAAATTCTATTTATATTATATTTATATAATATATAAGTACGTATTACTTATGATGTAAATATAACTCTATTTGGTCTTCAAGACACTGTGAAGTAAAATGTTTTTTATTATACTAAAGAAGTCATTGTGACGTCAAAGAGAACCAGACAGGGTTCAGGTCTTCCCTGTCATATCAAGGATGTGTGACCGTGTAGCAGGGGGTGGAGTGGGAGGGTGGAGGTGGGGTTGTGGGGAGGTGTACTATGTCTGGATTCTGGTGTCTTCATCTTTAAAGGTTTGATAGGTTTTGCTCAAATAAGAGCTTTTCCAATCTTCGTAGAGCAATGGAATCCTTTTTCTCCCCTACCTGAACTCTCCTGCTGTGGTAACGGTGGAGCTGTTCTGGGTGAAGCAGAGGATGGCGTTGAGCCTGGCCCCATCTCACTCTCTATCCCTTCCTTTCATGCCTGCCCCCCCCATCCCCTAGGACAGCCACTGAGACACATCCTTAGAACTCAGGTCTCCATGGAGTGGTCAGAAAACCACTGGATTAGGTAATGTTCGATGTTCTAAGCATTACCAAACCATGAAAGACCTGGGTGAGTAATGCCTCAGTATCTCAATGGGTTTGGAGCTCTATGTATGTTATTCTGTGTATGTGTGTATGTGCATGTGTGTGAATTTAATTTATCAATGGAAGTATGAAGTGCCAGAGCTGAAATGCTCTAATCCAGCCACTCCTTTTTAGTCAGCCTTCCTTCAATTGCAAGTGACAGAACCCAAGTCAAACTAACTTGTGCAGAACAGGGAAATTATTGGCACATTTGACTAGGAAGTGCCTGTATGTCTCTGGCTTCAGGCCTGGGGTTCAGCTAGTACCGTCAGGATGCTGGTTCTCTCCACTTCTCAGTTCTTCTATAGTCCGCACTGCTTCCTTCTCTGGCAGGTGTTCTTCATTTTGTGGCCGCCAACAACTCTAGGCTTACGTCCTACCTGACCAGCAACCTCCCTGGAAAGAGAGGGTCTTCCTTGATCGTTTCTACAAAAGTCCTGTGTATCCACCTTCTTTGGCCAGGTGTGGGCCACATGCTCAGCTCAACCAATTGCCATGGCTGGGGTAATTCAGAATGATATTTGGCCATCTTGGGCCACTTAAACCATATGAAGCAGAAGGATTCCTCAAGAAACATTCACATGCTGCTACCATAAGAATGGAGAATATCCTCAAAAGATGAACACCGTATTTAAAGTGACCATATAACTTATCATCCAGACTGGAATGCTTCAGAGAGTCGAAGGCTGCACCTTTAATGGTTACAATGGGACAATAGATGTAGCGTCTAGGAGGGGAGATACTCCTGAAAAATAGGACCTCTGATGAAATAGGCCAAGTGAGGTGTCGTTTGTAGTGTCATGTCAGTGACCATCTGCAACAGCTTTCCATCTCTGATGTGTTCAGATATCCTGCATTAAATCGTTTAGGGGCACAGACATATATACTGTAGAATGATACTGTATAGTCAGTGGTTAAAGTTTGTGGGTCTAGAATCAGGTGGGTTTGATCCCAGCTCTACCACTAACTAGCTGTGTGACTTTGGACAAATTACATAACTTTTGTGAGTCTGTTTCCTTATTGCTAAAAAGAGACTAACAACGGCACCTATCTTGAAGTTTACTGTGAGGAGAAACAAGACATTGTTTATCAAGTGCAGCACTGGAACATGGTCAATGGTCAAGGAGCGCGTTATTTCTATTAATTCTGTTATTGGCATGCCTGTAGAGACTTGTGTAGTCCCTGGCTTGGCCTCGCACTAACCATTGTTAAAGTCTGGACTTTGGATGCTCTTTGGCTGTATGTGTCGGAGGATCGCTGAACTAAGTGGCCAGTGTAATGACCTGCTCTCTCTCCAGCCACACACCTGCCCAGGTGTTTCTCCTCTGTGGCCAGCCCTTTTGTGACCTGACCAGGCAGTCACAGCCCTAGCCCCAAATCCAATCAACTGGCGAGTGATCAGCGTGTGTGTGTGGCATCAACGCGACATTGAAAAGCGTTGGTAAGTAAACTGCAGGGATGTTATAGCATCTCTGGGGAGTGTTACACTGCAGGCAGGAAAAACTGTGTAAAGGACAGTCAGAAATGTAATCAAAAATCAACTTGAGCCATCCCTAAGCCTCCGCAGTTCACAGTGCTAAATTCCAAGCCAAAAAGAAAAATACGAGCCAAATATTTTAGCGAATGTCCTTAGCCTCAGACACCTGGTTTGGAAACACAGCACCACCTGTGCCGCATTAAACCTGTGAAAAACCCAGGAAGGAAATACAGTGCATGGGGCCAGAAAAGGGCGGGCTCCTGGATCCCTTAGGTCAAACAGCAGGCTGTAAATGAGTCTTTTCAAAACAGACATATTACTTGCCAAGATTGCTGCCTGCCACAAAGAAGGTACACACAGCGGTTGTTCCCAGCAAGGGTTATACTATATGGCTATTAGGGGGAATAGAAGCAGCTTGATTCTCGCCAATGACAGGAAATAAGGTCAAGTAAAGATAACAAGTCTTTGAATTAAAGAGGCTTTAAACGCACATCCTGGCCTCACGGCTTTAGCAGCGAATAGGAATTATGGAATGAAGCCTCGGGTTTTCTTCCTCCCTTTAAGCTGGACTCCTGAAACACACCCTTTTCCTGATTGACACGAAGGAGGTCTGCGTGGGGAGGACGCCAGCTTCCTGGGACCTCCAGCTTGTTTCTGCCCTTTCTAGATAGACCCCACTCCCACGTTGCTAGTGAGATACAGACTGGGATCGTTTCACGAGTTAAAATCTCACCAGCAGTGCAGCCTTGGTAGTAAACATCTTTAGCTTTAGAGGTCAAGACTGCGTTATTTTTGTCTAGGTAATCGGGGAGGGAGCTCGCAGACCCCAGGAGGAGTGGGCCAGCCTGTTTCTCTGTTGCCATATTTTTCAAGGACAAGATGTCCAAAGAGGCTTGACTTTATTCAACAAGTTGGAGTATCAGTTCAGGGAGAAAAAACAACAACAAAAGGGAACATCAAAACGTTGTCGTCAGTCAGAGAAACACCTGCCCCGCTGTGCAGACTGGATTGATTATATGTGTATCTTGATTTTCTTCTTCCTGAGTCGGGGGCAGGGTGCCCAGTGGGAGACGGAGTAGAAGGGGGGAACTTAAGTCAAGCAACAAATTCTAACATTAAAAAAAGCAATCTGGTTAAGTCAGTTAGCCAACGGGCTAGTCTGCAAATAACCAGCGGGTTGCCTGACTCAAGCTTTTGTGGATGCTTGCTGGCGTTGGTTCTGGCGCCCATGACTCTACGCCTGGGTCAGCTTCTCTCCCCTCTACCTACTGAACGAAGTACACAGATTCTTTGTGCTTTTCAAGTTTTCCTTTTCTGTTAATTAAAATAGAAAAAAGACCTTGATTGTGGCAGTTAAGCCAGGACTCTGTCCTAATATGGCAGAAAGACATTATTTGTTGGAGACGTCCAGAAGGTGTGGCACTTAGAAAAGTCATATATGCATATATGCAGGGTCAGGGGTCAGGGTTGTCTGTTTGCTAGTGGTGATGGGTCCTTTGGGAAGTCACTTTAAATCTCTAAGCTTCCGTTTTCTCACCTGAAACTGGGTATAATGATAATATCTACTTCATACGGTTGTTAAAAGATGAAATGAGATGATTCCGTGCTTAGCCTGATGCCTGGCACAGAGTAATGGAAAATTCCAGAGATGTTAACTATTCATTGTGTTATCATTGTGATCTTTGTAGCTCACACACACCCTCATTGCTTCATGGAGAGTCTAGAAATCTATAAGTTTCAAAAATATTATTTCTGTTATGTAGAGAATGATTCGAACCTCTGCCGAGTTTCCCTGTGTGGTTTGATTTTAAATAGATTTTTGGTTCCTTGGCTTTTACCTGAATTAAAAGCTCAATTCTAGGTTTTGGAGTGTTTAAAAATTTTTAATATGCATAGAATAACTTTTTTACAAACGTGATTCATGTTCATTGTTTAAAAAAATATAAATGAGTATTAGCAAAAAGAAGAAAACAATTGGTAATTCTACCCCTCAGAGATTACAACTACCCACATTTTGGTGAATTATTATTGTGCATGTTCTGCAGCTTTTCACCTAATTATATATTAATGTCTTTCACATCCTTAACTAGTCTTCAATGTCGTGTTTAATAGCAACAGAGAATTTCATCCATGAGGCAACTCATTTATTTAAGCAGTCCTACTTAACTATTCAGACATTCAGATCCTTTCCAATTTTTCCACTTACAAATAACATCATTGTTAAACTCCACCAAATTTCAAGATGTGGTTCTCAGCTTTGGGGCTTCATGCCACCTCTGCTGAAACCTACAGATTTTTCTGAAATCCACTACAACCAAAACTAGCACCAAGGATACCCCTTCAAAAGGTAGGGATGTTAAATTCCTCTGTGAGAAGAGGCAAAATTGGGGTCATTTTCATGACAGCTTTTACTGCATGAGGTGCTCCAAAGAGGCATTCCCCTCCTTTTTCGTTTTCTCCTAATCGTAGGCAATTTCCTCAGTGCAGCAGCAACCCCACCTTTCATGGGGGCGTCAAAATGCGTCCTCCAAATAGATGGTCCCTAAGACAAGGGGAGAGTTCACACGCATGTGTTCTGTGCAATGCTTTAGCGCCTTTAGACAATGGCCTGCCTTCTATTCGGGGGCAGAATTGACTGCGTAAGGCCTTTTCCGGTCTGACTGAGATTTGGACTCATTTGAAGGATATATACGTGACTTCATTTGCAGTTGAAGACAGGTCGTTTAATCTAGGAGTGGGGATTTCAAAGGGATTTGATGTATGAGATGAACTGCTCGGTAAAGAGAAGTGGCCCAGGAGAGCACAGGAAGGCTCCGTGGGAAATTCCTGGTGGCTTCCCAGCTCTGGTTAAGCCCAAGGCTACTGATAAGCAAAAGTGTCAAGTAAGTGAGGGTTGTCCTCTGGGCTGCATCTTGCCTTTCACTGCCCCCAAGCACTTAAGAGTGTCATGGACTTCATGGGGACCTCTGCCTCCTGCTGAGCCAGCTGCTTAGGCCACCTTGAGGGAAGCCGTCATTGCAGGCTAGAAGAGGCCCAACCCTCGTCCTAGAGGAAGAGAATACTTGTCTTTCTGCTGGGACACCAAGGTTACTGTAAGGATAAACCACCTTCCCATGAGTAAGGCTGGTGTCGGGGATGCTTAGTGTGTAGAGGGATCGCTCAGAGAGTGGCCAATGAAACACAGGACACTCAGTTACATCTGCATTTCAATTAAACAACAAACAACTTTTCGGTATAAGTGTGCACCCTGAGTACACAGTCTCTAATATTTATGATTTCCCCCTATTTTTTGTAGTTGTTTTTATCGTACCTAATTTTAAAGCTTTTTTTCTCTCGAGGAATCTTTCCAACGCATTGAAGTGAGATTCAAAGAAGCAGTAACTCTCTCTTATCACTCTTACTTCTTTGCTGTATGTGACAGTTCATTAAAGCACGCACATTATAACAAGTACAATGGGCATAAGCTGGCATGGGGACAAGCACACCCTACTTTTGAAGAGCATAGCACTCACTCCTGGGAACAGGAGGCAGGAGTCTACTGGAGACAGGTCAACTGGGCTTGGTGGTCAGCACGCTGTGGGTAGGATGTTTTCTAGCAGGATGATCAGCGGTCAATAGGTGAGTTGGTTAACTGGAGGCAAGCGAGAGAGTGACTGTTGTGCCAAGTTCTCAGTGCCAGGCACACTGTAAGTGTTCAATGAACGTTACTGTTATTATTATTAACTAATCTATTGTTAGAGGCTCAACTTGTCTACAGTTTATTGATTTTATAAATAACAATGTGATACATACTCTTGTAGTTTCATCTTTGCACAAATCCTTGGTTGTTTCCTTAGGATAATTCCTAAAATTTTATTGATGAGAAAAATGAGATCTAGAGTGGCAGTCTTGTGCTGGAGCCGGCTTGTGAGGGTGGACTGTTAATTTTTCAGAAATTCTATAATCTGGTTGCTAAACACAGCCATTATTAAAAATAAAATTATATAAACCTAACTAAATTAAATTAAATTAATTAAGTAAACAAAGGTCATAAATACTCAAAACTCATCACTTCCTAAATATTTTACTATTCTTGGAACCCTTGAGGTTATTTGTGTCTGCGGTATGTGTATGGTGGAAATACTAGAAAACGATGAGCTACTGCGTGCTTCTTACCAGCTCTGTGTTCAAAGCGATGTCAATGGCAGAGGGATGTCATGTTACCTAGCAGTCAGCCCTGGTGGGAGTATTTACACCATGGAAATTGGTAAGCGATACAAATTAGGGCCGTGTTTTACGTTGCTAAATATTTACACCCCTGCCTTTATACCACTGCAGAGAAGTGAAACAGCTACGTAGCTAACAACAGAACTGGAAGGAGAATCCATTTCTCCTGGAAGTGAGATCCATTTCTCCTGACTCCACCAGTGCTTTTGGACCATGTTTTGGTGAGTTTTTTTTTTTTTTCATTCCTTTCATTACTGACATACTCTAATACCTATTAAACATCTCTAAACATCTAAACAATCTTCATCCAAAAGCATGCAAGTTTTTACAGGCTATTGAGAAAGTCATACACCTTCGTTCGGTGAGTGTTCACTGAGTGCCTGCTGTGCGCTAAATTCAAGGAAGACAAAGACGAGTAAGACATATCGTGTTCTCAAATAGTGGTGCCCAGACTGTGGGTCACACAGCGAACGAAAGTCCTTAAGTCATTGCCTTGTATTAAATTAAATAATATAAATCAAATAACATATACCTGTATAATATAATAGAAATAATTTATGTTATTAACATATTATGTAAAACATACGTATGATATAAATTAAATATATACATACACACAGTTGCTTTACTATCATGTGATGGTCTACCCTTAAAAAAAATGTGCATAGGGTCCTAGGATAGAGCTAAGGGCGGCAAAAATGTGTAGTGATTGAGGGCATGAGCTTTGAAGTCAGACTAACTTGAGTTCAAGCCCTGACTTGCTCCTCTGCTAGCCCCGTGACCTTGGGCAAATTACTTAACTTCTCCAAGCTCCGGTTTCCTTGTGAGAATAAAAATAGTAATCCCCTCAGAAGATTTATTTGAGGATTAAACAATAATCTATGTAAAGAGCTCTATGACTGGTATAGGTTCAGCACACAGTAAATATAAATTTAAAACAAACTTTGAAAAAATAAATCTTAAAAGGATATTAATTCTTTGGAATTACAAACAGTTCGTGTGTTCCTGAAGTTTGAATTTCTAAGTAAATCCCGTTTGCTCTGGGGGTTACCTCCAGAGTTAGAGTGCTGGCTTAGACCAGCTCTTTGCAGACACACAAGGTGCCCTTAGACCTCAGTGCCTGTCCTTGTGGCCCTTGTCCTTTGCTCCTGGTGAACTGACCCCACATCTCACGTCCCGCTCATTACTTACCTCTCCCTCGCTTCTTACTGCAGCCTCCCTTCCAGCCTCAGCAATCCACTGGAAGTGCTCTTACAAGGTCACCAAAAAGATTTCCGGCTGATCTTTTTATGGCATTTGATGATGATGACTCCTTCCATGTTTAGGTACGATCGGGTCAATTTAGCTTTTAACTTTACATACCCAAAGGTATGGTGGTGGTCAGTTAATGGAGACAGCAAAGACAGGGAGGCTTGAGGAAAGAAGTAGAGATGGGGAAAAATATTGGTTAAAGCTGTGTTTTCACTTTGGTTTCTTTTTTTTTTTTAAAGAATGGTACCTGAGCTAACATCTGTTACTAATCTTCTTCTTCTTTTTTTTTTCTTCTTCTCCTCAAAGCCTCCGAGTACATAATTGTAGGTCCTTCTGGCTGTGCTATGTGGGACACCGCCTCAGCATGGCTTGATGAGTTGGTGCCATGTCAGCATCCAGGATCCAAAATGGCGAAACCCTGGGCTGCCAAAGTGGCACGTGAACTTAACCACTCAGCCATAGGCCAGCCCCCACTTTGGTTTCTTTTAAGAATGAGTATTAGTCAGAGAAATTTTAGAGTGGAGCATTACTATGTTTTTTAAAAAGTGGTCCTGGGGCTGGCCCCATGGCTGATGGTTAAGTTCGTGCGCTCTGCTGCAGGCAGCCCAGTGTTTCGTTGGTTCGAATCCTGGACGCGGACATGGCACTGCTCATTAAACCATCTGAGGTGGCTTCCCACATGCCACAACTAGAAGGACCCACAAAGAAGAATATACAACTATGTACCAGGGGGCTTTGGGGAGAAAAAGGAAAAAAATAAAATCTTAAAAAAAAAAGTGGTCCTTCTTGTTGACATTATTAGTGGTGATTATACAGTCAGAATTATTTAGTTACTCACATGTGTACCATATGCTTCCTCCCCCTTCTCACAGCTCAGATATTCTTTGGAGATTGTTTTCCTTTTCGAGGTATATCTTTAAGAAGCACTTTTGGTGAGGGTCTGTTGGTAAATGTTCTCAATTTTTGTTTATCTAAAATATCTTTACTTTTAGTCTTAAAAGATAGTTTCTCTAAGTACATAATTTTAGGTTGAAAGATATTTTCTCTCAGCACTTTGAAGACTTTATTCAACTGTCTACTGACTTCTGTCATCGTTGTTGAGAAGTCTTCTGTCAGTTTAATTTTCATTCCTTTGAAGGATTTGTCTTTGCTTTCTGGCTACTTTTAACATCTTTTCTTTGTCTAGAATTTGTCCTGCTTCACATTCATTGGGATTCCTGAATAAAAGATTGGAATCATACCAATTTGGGAAAATTCTCAGCGTTCTCTTTCACCTTCTGGAATATCAATTAGATGTCTATGGGACCTTCTTACTATCCTCTTGCTTATGTACCCTCTCTTTCATATTTTTTGGTCTTTGTTCTGTGTTGCCTTCTGTTTAATTTCTTCAGATCTATTTGGTTTCTTTAGTTGTGATTTTTTTCCTCCCCTGTGGTTTATAAGGATTTTTCCTCCTGGAAGTGAATTTTAAATTTAAATTTAAATTTTTATCTTTTAATTTCTAGAAGTTATAGTTGGTTCATTTTCAGGTCTGTTTTTATTTGTGTTTTTTATTCTATCATTTCTTAAGAATGTATTAAACACTCCTATTTTGTCCAGTAATTCTGATGTCTGAAGTCTTTATGAATCAGCTTCTATTATTGGCTGTTTCTGCTGACCTTCACTTTTGGCAGCTTGTTTCCTTTTGTTTTATGTAATTTTTGATTGTGAACCCATTTGCTGAAACTCTTTATTTTAAATAAAATTTTCCTTGCCCTTCTTTTGGGCTAGGTAGGTGTTATAATTTGTGGCCCCAAACCTCTGTGTGTAGCCAAATCTGCGGTTACAAAATCTCAGGGAAATTTTATTATTTTTGTTATTGTTCGCTCCACCCAGAGCCAGGGCTGAGGCAGACCATTTTCTTTGGTCTGTCTGCTGCCCGGCTTTTCTTCTAGTTCACCTTTTTCTCAGGGTGTAGCCTACGTAGGTCCTAGCTTTATGCAGTGTGGTCTGGCTCTTCACCCCATATGAGATGCCTGAAGATCCATAGATGCCCCGGAAGGCAGTGTTGGCAGTAGTCACTTAGCTCTGGCGACTTGCTTCAATCTTGGCCTCAAAGAGGTGAAGTGCTCCTGTTTTCTTGGAAGCTTATCTGTTTAGTTTAAAGAGGACTTTCTATATTTTGTCTAGAATTTTAACCTTTCTTTGTAGCCAAAGAGTTTTAGGATACCTAGGCCAGTATATTGCTGAAATGGAAATCTGTGTGCTTTTCCTTTGATTTTGAATTCTGAGTGTGCTTTTATTATATCTTGCAGCTGTTATTTCTTGCTAGCTCAAGCAAAATCAATTTCTGACAATGGAAACCAGGAGAAAAATGGAATCACTTAATGGAAACTCACTTTCTAGGAAACTTGACTGTTTTGGCTAACTCTGCAATCTACACAGCTTACATAGGACTCATTCAACATGTATTTACTGAGTACCCAGGACTGTTAAGGAGTGGCAGAGCTATCTGGCAGACAGGGGGCAGCCCCTCCTGTTGATAAGAAATTCACAAAGCAGCATTATAGATTCCTGTCATGCTTGGGTAGGAACGACCAAAAATCTCCCTTAGACAAGCTTCTCATTTGCAGATGAGTGAATTGATGGCTAGAGAGAGAGCATTTGTCCAGGGTTACTGGTTAGCAGTGCCTGGGACTTCTCTCAAAGATATAAATGCAGAAACTCATTACTATTTTTTAAAATTTTCTTGTGAATCCATTCAGACTTTTGTTCATTGAACATTAATTGAATACCTTCTCTCTGCTGGGTGCTAGAATGCCCTTTAGCTAGTAGGTACTCAGTAAATGGGTAATATACACACATATTTGCCTGTATATAGAAACAGACCCTCAGCTGCTCATGCTTATCTCTCTTCCCCTCCCCCTGCTTCCCACCCCAACACTGAGCTACATACTTCCACATGTAGGTGAGAGGGTTTGTGACTGGTGGAGAGGAGAATGATGAAATGGGAAAGGTCGTTCTAGAGCTCATGGGACGTGAGTAGGATTGGCTGAGCTCAGAGCCTTTTCTATTGGGACCATGACCCAGGAAGGGAAAGAAATCGGTGAGAACTGACCACTGGCGTGTATTTGAGTCCTGACACTGCCACATACTAGCTGTTAGACCAGCTCTGAGCCTCAGTTTCCTCTTCTGTAGATGGGAGTTACTGCTACTGAGTGCTAAACACTTAACTGTCCTTGCCTTTAAGAATGTGTGTGAAAAAGAGTCAGAAAATGGATTTCCACAATATTCTAAGTAACAAGAAAAACTGTCCTTAATACATAATGCCAAGAAGTCTGTGTGGATCTATTTAGCTGGGATAGATGTTTCTACAGCCTGGCTTACACTGGCGAAGATGGACAGTCATTCCTGTGAGCTCATCACTCTTCCTTCTTAGAGAAGAAACTTGCCAAGTTTTGTCTTCAGCTCTCCTTCCTCAAATGGAGGCTGGGTATCATGTAGATTACCCAGCCACTAGGGGGCCAGAGTCATTCATCAAAAGCGGCACTTTGCAATGAAATCATAAAAATCTTAAAACATCTTGAAGTTGGGGGACCTGCTTTTGCAAAAACCAAATCCTATTTGAGTGTAGAAGCCAACAAAATAAACAACAAGAACAACAAAGAAAACAAACATCTCGACACCCCAGGCAAGAGCCATAGCTTATCGTTTGATAAACAAATGGATCCAACTCTGCTCCCAAAGATAACTCTGCTCACTCAAAAACTGTCAAGGGTAATTTTTCATGACTTCAAAGTTAGGTTTTAAGCTCCCTTCCAGTTCCCACCATGGAAGCTGGATTCCTGGACAGGTCCATTTGAAACAGCCATGAACAGAACATGAAAGAACATGAACTGAACAGCTGATGCACGGTGGGGAGTCGGCTGGCTGGGATGGGGTTTGTGAATGTGGAGTTTGGACACCCATGGGCTATGGGAAATATGGGTGGGCTGGGGTGAAAAGTTCTCTTGTAATGAGAACTTCTTATGCCCCATGCATGGAGGGTGGCATCCCGGATGGACCTCTGCTGGGTCTGAGCCCATGAAATGGCTCAGCCTATCTCTGCCTCACTCTGAGGGTAGGAAGAAAGTTTGCTTATTGAGGAGAGTGAATCGGACACAGAGGCTGCAAACCACGGGCTTGCCCTGGCTTGCCTGTCTTCCTGGCAAGACAAGCATTTATTAGAGGCTAGTGACGACTCCGTGTGTCTGGGGACAAGCTGTCTGCATTTCTAGGAGCCGGCTCCTTCCCAAAGGGAAAGAAGGGTGCCAGGCTGTGGAAGGGTCCAATTATTGGCGGCTCTGTTTTGCAGAATGATTGTCTTTGAGTGAAGTACGTGTTGTAGAATCAAACTTGGCATTTTTAGTTAACATAAAAGGCTCTCAGTTCTTACATACCGTGTACGTATATAAAAAAGGGGAATTCTTTACACACATCTCAGGGAATGGCTTCGGAGCTGCTTTGCTGCTCTGAGAGTCTTCTTGGACAATGGCTCACGGGCAGTTGGGAACACTTGATTTCATAAGTAGGTTTTTCAACTTAAATTGCCTTTTGAATGATACTTTTATTCAACTTCCTTAGGATTTAAAAAAAATCCTTAATATTACTATCAAAGGTAGCCATTTCCACTAGCATTGTTGAAATCAGGTCTGTGGGGTTGAATGGACCACGGGCATCTTACCAGGGCCAAATACTGTGACAGAAGAATTTTGTAGAAGTTTTTGGGATACGTATGGCCCAGCCTTACAAGCTGGAAAACTGGCAACCACATTCCAGGGTCTGAGAGTGGGTCTGTGCTTGGTGGCTAAAGGTTCAGAGGACCATTCTGACGTTGACCTTTGAGTAAACTGGTGAGTTAATGCCATTGACCTAGCACCGTGACTGCGACAATAAGCAACTCTGTATTTTAGAATCTCATTTGACTTCTAATCCTGGCTCTGCTATGTATGAGCTGTGTGACCCTGTACAATCTAATCAATCTCTCTGAGCCTTGTAAAATGGGGAAACAATCCCTTCCTCACAGGGTTGCGGTGAGGAGAATAAAACAAGATAATGTATGTAAAGTGCCAAATTCAAAACTTGTCAAATGGACAGTCAATGACTGCTAGTGTTCCAACTACCTCTACCCCTCGAAGTCCACCCCGCTTTGAAAAAAGGACACAATTAGAAAGGCCGCAGGTTCTGTCTTTCTAGGCGCAGAGAACAATTTGATTCTCTTGAAGTGGATGACACCCAGATTTAGATTCCAGCCTTGAAATCTCTTCCAGCCTTCTGGTTTATGTGAAATATCTACAAACGGTGGTTTTATCTTATTAAACTTAAAGTATCCAGACTTAAAACTCATCTCTGCTTCTGTCACCCCATCCCCCACAAACACACACCAACCCCAACCAGCAAACCTGGTTTTCCGAAAGGACAACTTTTTTTTTTTTTTTTTTTAAGATTTTATTTTTTCCTTTTTCTCCCCAAAGTCCCCCAGTACATAGTTGTGTATTCTTCGTTGTGGGTCCTTCTAGTTGTGGCATGTGGGACGCTGCCTCAGCGTGGTCTGATGAGCAGTGCCATGTCCGCGCCCAGGATTCGAACCAACGAAACACTGGGCCGCCTGCAGCGGAGCGCGCGAACTTAACCACTCGGCCACGGGGCCAGCCCCACCGAAAGGACAACTTTTAATGACAACACCGTTCTTCAAGATGCCCAGACAAACTTAGAGTCAGTTCTCTCTCCTCTTTGCCTTTCCTCCTCATCCAGTCAGCCTCCATCTGTTCCTTCTATTCATGCCATTTTCAGGGCAGCAGCTCCAATGTGGAAGAAAGTGTCTGTGGGGGTTGTTCAGGTCTTCTCACTCCATCCCAGATTATAAACTCAGAGAGTTCTCTGACTCTGGCATTGGCCTCTTCCATCCACTCTGTCATTGTCCACTCCTCCATCCCCCAATTCAGTTGTCTCCTCAGCTTCCTTTATGCTATTTCCCTGCTCATGATCCTTCAGGGGCTCCACATAGTCTACAAGAAGGATTCGTTGGCTCAGTCTGCCCCACTTCCTCTTTCTGACCCAAGCTCTCACTTTCTGGACTCCAGCCATATATGCCCACTTACTTGAAATGTCATTTTCTTCTCTAGCCAAGCTCTTCCATCTACCATCTACCCACCTCACCCACCTAGTCTAGGAGGGCTTCTAGACTCTTTCTTAATCAATTGGCTGGTACCACAATCCATTCTGACATTCAGATACTTCCTTCACTGTGCATTTCTTCATTCCGTTCTTGGGGCTCCTGTCCTAGAGTCAAATAAGACATCATTTGTGAGGTGCCCTCAGTAACCACTATGACACCTCGGGGGTAATGCAGCTGAGAAGTTAAGAATTTGCTGCTCTAGGGTCAGATGGATCTAGGTCCAAATCCCAGCTCTACCATTTACCAGTTGCATGACCTTGGGCAAGTTCTTCAGCCTCCCTCTCTCCCTGTGCCCTCATCCGTAAAGCTGAGTAATAGTGGTGACTCATTCACAGGGCTGTTGTGTGCTGAGGGGATAATGCATGGTAAAGCACCTAGCCCAGTGAGTGTTCAATGAACAATTACTATTATCTTTTAATTCTTGCTTTGTTTAACTTTCCATGGCTGGTTGTTCAGTAATGAGGACTAACCATGATCCCAAGTTTCTTGTTCCAGGGCTGATCACTTTTCAGATGGGCAAAAGACTTCAAATGGAAGTCAGACCAATGAAAGTGATGGTTTTCCAGGTTGTAGGATTTTCAAGGCCAGGGATAATGTTACTTTTATCTTTGTATCTGCAGTCCTAGCATGGGAATGTAGTAAGCATTCAAAAATATGTGTTTAAGTCAAGTAAATGTGGAGTTGTAAAAACTTCACTGCAATCACTGGTGGTCAAATTTCATTTCTGTCTCTCAATTTCTTACGGTTGTCAAAGTGAACTTGCAGAATGCTGGGATCCACTCATTCTCTGCTCTTCAAAAAAAGTGTGTATGTGTATATGTATGTGTGTGTGTGTGGTACATGTGCGGTGTGTGTGCATACGTGTTTGCATATGCACGTGTGAATACACGCACACATTGAGATTCTTGCTGTTCTTCTATTCTAGCTTCACTGGGTTCAGTGTGTATTCCTCTTCTTTTCCCACCCTGGACTCTTTGGGTTTGGGTCTGTTCCTATGTCTTACCATAGGTTTGTCTTTGGCTTATAACCAAGCCAGAAGAGTTTCTGGAAGGAGAGCTACCAGCATCTGACTTACCTGAGTTTGGTGTTAGAAATAAATCCACAGGAATCCAGCTTTCATGGTGCGCTAGAAGAGATCATGAAGGAGAGGCCCATTAGGTCTGTGGATTACTGACGAGCTTTGCTGTTTTCTTGAAAATCTACTACCTTTATTTCTGGGCCCTTATGCTGGACTTATCACCATGTGGTTCATGTACCATATAGGTTCCTCGTGTAGAAGCATCGATGGGCATTCAGAGTGCTTGCTTCCTTGCTACACCTTAGGTTCTGAGAGCTTTAAAGATAGAAATTTAATGTGTAAATTTTAACTAAATTCACCACATCCGTTGAATGTTTATGTGTCAGGCCCTATATTGGGTATATTTTCTGGAAGGATTGAGACATTTGTCACTTAAGTTTTTATTAGGGTGATGATTGAGTGTCAGGTTGGGATGTTTTCCCCTTCATTTCCTTCTTTCCTTTCCCTTCCCACTCTTTCCAGTGTGGAAAAGGAGACTTTGTGAGGAGGACAGTGCATCAGAGTTACAGCCACTACTACCGAGATAAACATTTGTCTGTATTACAGATGTTTACTGTGGAGAGCGTGAAAGATCTGGTACCCCGTAGGGGTCTGGAGGACCTAAAGGATCGCTCTACTCCTCCAAATGGAACCAAGACCCTGTGGGAGGACCAGGGTGGAGATGCTGGTGGAGATGAGAAGAGAGATTAGAGAGGAAACAAGGGAATCCAGGGAAAGACCTTAGAGTCTCCCTTCAGGCACCATCACTGACGTGGTGGCCTCGTCGAGGGTTTGGGAGGGGGGTGGTTGGAGAAGCATTCATAGGCCTCATGGCAGGCGCGCTGTGGCCACAGTGGGGTGGGGTACACTCCTACTGTTCAACTTTGGACAACACTTCACCAAGTCTGATCACGTCATCCCTTCTTGAGCCTTTGATTCTCCAAAACTATCACTTTACTCCAGCTGTGGGCTAACACACTCTGGTTCTGTGGCTTTGCCTGTGCTGACATGGGTGAGGCCTCTGAAGCTCCTTGAATTTCCGTGTCTAGATTGTGGGTCCGTAGGTTGGCTGCTGACCTGGGCTGAGGGTTCCTGAAACGCAGCCCTGCACTTCTCCTAGCCCTGCTGACTGCCCCCTTCCCACAGAGCAGGTGAGCAGACTGCTATGGGACCATAGCTTCTTCAGGCCCCTTTAGGGAGAGCAGAACCATCTTTCTGGGGCATATCTGGAGGAGAAATGCCTTTGTTGTGAGCTTTGCAGTTAGACTGCCTGGTGCCCTTATTCAGGCTTTGCCAGCTATTGGCTTTATGGCTTGAAACCTCTGGCTTAGGGAAGAATAGATGTCTCAGGACTGAACTTGGGAATGGAACACACAAAGGACATCCACCCAGTTAGGGGTGGAAGAGGAAAAGGAAGCAGCAAATGGGACCGAAACAATAGCCAGAACTTGAATTCATTAAATAACAGAAATGAGAAAAGGAATTAGGAGCTCTTTACTGTTTCATAAGCCAAGGATGAGGAGAACTGCTGGCCCCATGGCACCAAGTGGTCCAGAAGGAAGGAGGCCTGAGAGGGGTGCTGGGAGATCACCAGAGGGCACCGACATTGGAGGGTGCACTGTAGGAGGAAAAGCACGCATTATCGCTCATGTGGGGTGAGCGGATAGGAAGGCCTTTCCCAGGGAAACACCAATGAAAAGTGTAGCTCTACACTAGGATTCATGCCCCTGAATTTACAAACAAACTCATGCCATTCCCGCTCCTGTCTGTTAGGGAGCGTCTAGAGCACGCAGACAAGAACTCAGCTCTGAGTTCGACTGCAGCTGTTTAAATTCTGACTCTGCCACTCGTTGGTTGTGCAACTTTGAGTAATTTTCCCTCTGTAAGCCCTAATTTTCTGACTGAAAAATGGATAGAATAATAGTCCCAACTTATTATTGTTATTGGGAGAATTAATGGGTCAGACTGGTGGGAAATGTTCCCAACTTTGGAACACTAAAGTTTTAATATTATCATGCGCTTATCAACAAGCATAGTTGATTTCGTCCTTATGTAGTAATAATTCCTGACCATACTGGGCCGTCCCGCCCTAGCTCTAGAGCAAAAGCTGCCTCCTGGGTGTGCGTGGGTGAGGGAGGGAGGTGGACGCTGTGCTCTGGAGGGAGGCAGCACTTTCTTTGTCTCCTGTCAGAGACATCAGCACAGACAGAGACATCAGCACAGACCTAGGCCTCCGGAGAGACCTCAGAATGCTAGGCCTGTGGCTATTTCTATGTGGAATAGGATGGTTGGGATGGGGTGGAGAAAACCATCTCTGGATGGCTTCTGTATGCTCTGGGCACAAGTGTTTCTTTTATTTATTTATTTATTTATTTTTGAGGAAGATCAGCCCTGAGATAACATCTGCTGCCAATCTTCCTCTTTTTTGCTGAGAAAGATTAGTCCTGACCTAACATCTGTGTCCATCTTCCTAAGCGGAACGTGCAAACTTAATCGCTGCACCACTGGGCCGGCCCCCACAAGTGTCTCTTATCACAGAATGTCATGGAAACTTCTTTTCTTTCAGAGACCATCTAGGAACACTGAACCGGAGGCCCAAGCTCACCTTATCTATTGGGACCTGGAGGGGAGACTTGAACATGGCTCACGATTCAGGTTTAGACATGCTAAGTTCTGTCCCATAGCCTGGGAAGGGGGCCTCCAAAGGGGGTCAGGCTTGAGGGAGGACCATGGAGACCCTGGAGAGAAAGTCACCTGGAGTGAAGGGATTTCTCAGAGACCGTCAGCTTAAGCAGCGGGGCTCAGAGGAATTGGGGGTCTCCGGGGATGCATTGGTTCTATTCCCATGCACACTCCCTCTTCCACCTTCTCCCCAAAGGGTGCTCTGAAAAAAGGGCTGGGTGCTAAGGCCACTTGGAGCCCAACACCTCTGCTGTGGGAACCTCAGGGAGCAGGAGAGGATCCCGGGAAGTAGGTGGTCAGAAGCGCACAGTGGCAGCCCGGGCAGCACCCTGTGGGAGTCAGGACACTAGGAGCCAAAGCAATCGTAGGGCAGGGAGGCCCTGCAGGCCTGAGCGGGAGGCTGCTGGCCTACACTTTACACAGCTCGACTTGTGTAACACGTCCCGCCTCTCCATAAAGGGCATAATAATAGTGCCTCCCTCCTAGACTGTGGAGAGCCTAGAACGGTGCCCGGCCGCCATTACTGTTGGGGAGCAGGCTCCCAGGTGTGAGCCTGGAGTGACTAGCTGGGAGTGAAATCCTGGGGAAAGCCTGGGCAGCGTGGAATATGGCTGCACATGTGAGCCGTTATGCCCACTGGATGGTTAAAACAGGGGACATCTGAGTCATGTGCCCACAGGCTCTGCTCTGCAGCTCTCTCACCAGCTCTTTGGTCCCCTTGACCTCTGATCCTGGGGCTGGGCCTAGAGACACTGGTTTATACAAAGCTCATGGTTGATTCGTCTCCATCAAACTGATGGCTTTGCTTCTGGCTTGTTGAAACAGTCTATTCTGTTTAGAAACAGTATTTCTAAAAAGCCCTGAGTGTGCCCTGTGCTTTGCATTTGGTGCAGGGGTGTATGTGAGGACAAACCTTGCCTGGTTTCCTTCATGTCATCCTACCAGCGGGGAGAGTCCTCTCTTCGCCTCTCAGTCACAGCCGCTCCTCTCCCTCCACCTGCCTCAGTCCCCCTCCTGCTGAGCTCCGACTGGCTCTTCAAGGCCGAGCTCATGTTGGGAGAAACCAATCCTTGCTCCCAGAATTCTTTATTTACCCATTGTCCTTGGTCATTATCCCATTCGTTCTGCAATAATTCATGTACCCTGTTTGTGTTGTGAGTTCTTTGAGAGAGCATGCGTGCACATCCACGTGTGTCTCTTATTTATCTCATTATCCCCCAAGGGGTCGTGTAATATTTGCTGAAATTAATATGAAGTCCTATGAAGTTGGCAATGTTATCATCCCCATTTTGCAGATAAGGAAACTGAGACTTAGAGAAGGTATGTACCTTGCTCAAGGCCACCCAGCTTGTGGGTGAAGAAGCCAAGATCCAGGCAATCCAGGGTCCCAGCCTTACCCACTACACTCTAGTGACTTTCACGGGAGGAACCTAACTCTTCGATGAATTGAATATGATTGAATATGGTCAGTTTCCCGGGCCTTGTTCTGAAGATGATCTATAGTATGTATTCCTGCCATGTGAGGGTGATAGACCATTTCTTCTTCTGAAGAGACTGCATCCAAAAGACTATCAAGATCAGCATCTTCTTGAATTGCCTGTCATTGCTCAAAAAAAAAAAAGAAGCAGCCAGAGATTGGAAAGAAAGCGTCATATAGTGACAATGCCACTTCATCCACAGCACAGACAGGCCTCTCTGGGACTGCGAGACACATGAGGAATATTTCAAGTTATAAGCCCTCCCGTTTGAAAGATTTTGAATAAGCCTGCTTACGACCAGCATTTGGAAGGCATTTCTTCTTTCTTCCCCCAGCTACCATTGCAGTTCCTCTAGCTGAGTAATTTATCCTGGAACATTAATATATAGGGTTTTCTTGTGTCTTAGGAAAATGTTCTAATATAGCATTTTCTCTTTTCTGTTAAAGTCATTCAATTGACTCATCTTCTGAATGAAACTCTTTTAAAAATCCATTAATGAAAATGTTACTACATTAACAGAGTACCATGACATCCATCTAGATTTAAATATTTATTGGGCAAACAGGAGAAATGATGAAATCCCCTTATGGAAATCAATCAAACTCACTGGAACCCCCCCCCCCCCCCCCCCCCCCCCCAAAAGCCTTGTCTTGTAAATAGTGTCAAATACCAGCCACACTCACCCTCTCATCTGCTTTTTTGGCACTAAATCCAGTCAGCTGAGACCAAGCTACCATGTAAGGAACAGATTAAACTAACATCCATCAAGATGAAAGATAATTATTACTTGTGTCAGACAACACCTGTTTTTGCAGCATTCCTCAACTTAGTTAAACTGGAGACGGGCTAAACTTTCCACTGAATTTTCCATTTGACAGTTGCTCCAGGCTGTGTGTCTGCAGAACACCCTTGGTGTGTTTACATTTTTGAGGCAGATTAAAAATGTCATCTGTGAAATATAACCTGAAAATCTCAAACCGTAATATATTAACGTATATAAATATAGAGGCTGAATGGGAGTCAAGCTGAAGGAGAAGGCAGACCCTCAGCTGCTTCCCAAGCAGAAATCTTTCACCGTACGTCTATTATGATGTTAAACGTCCAGATTCTCCACAGATAATCTTCATCCTTCAAATCGTGGTGGTGTTGATCACTCTTCACTTTACAGATTTAGAACTATTCATCATTTCTCCACAGCTTGTGGTATTTTCTTACCAACGGCGAGCCAGAAGTCAGGTGCCATTTGGAATACGTGAGCTCTGGCTCTCGTTTTCTTAGTCCCATCTCCAAGGCTATAATGACATTTTTACCTGAGAAAGGAATCTCTGACCTGGGGCAAAAATCTGAAATGAAGGTTTTTTAAATTGAAAAATGACACTGGCGTGGCTACTGCAGAAGTGCTAAAGTCATTGCCAAGTACACTGCTTGGGTCGTCCCTTGATGGAAAACAGGAGAATGAAAAGTAGAGAAAACGCCCTGGTACACTTCCAGATGTTTAAGCTGGGACACGTTTTCATACATGTCCAAGAGACGAAAGAAGAAAAAGGGAGAACATGTTGGCTCCTCTCTCTGGGGGCAGGTTATGGACCCTGCAGCTTTTCTGGGTGATAATCTTACTCTTAACATCTGTGTTGACTTCAATCGCTATTTCTTTTGACCTGCTCTAAATACAGGCTCCAGCCTCGCTGAAGCTGGAGGGAAAGGAGACTTGACGCTTCCCTTTAATAGACGTGTAGACATCACAAGGCATTTAAGATACTTAATTCTTGGGATTACAGTAATGAGTATATTTTTAAAACTCATGTAGTCAACTCCAACTTCTCGTCCTCCACATGCGCTTAGGTTCCAAGCTCTCTGATGGTACCCGAGCCTGGTCGCTCCCCTGTCTCCCCAGCCCGAGTCACCCTGTTTGCTTTTGTTCAGACCCTGTGATCCCACCTCTAGACTGTTGTGGTCGCTCTCTATTCCTCTCCAGTCCAGTCTCTCCACAATCCCAGCCTGTCTTCTGTGCACCAATAGTCCTTTATCCCAAACACCAGTTAGATGTCCACTCCCCTGTTAAGAATGTCTGATTCCTTAATGTTAGGTGGCTGCATTTCTCATCCCTTATTGTGGCCTTCAAGGCTTTTTGTAATCTGGCTGCAACCTTTTTAATCAGCTGTATCAGTTAGGGTGCTTTTGGCTGCAAGTAACAGAAACTGCAACTCAAACAATGGGAAAATGCCTTCTCTCTCAAAACAGGAAATGTACTCACAGGGCTGACTGCAGGTTGTTTCAAGGACTCAGTGCTATCGGTAAACAGCCAGGTTCTTTCCACCTCCCTGTTCGGTTCTTTGTATGTTGACGTCATCCTCAGGCTGGGTAGCAAGCTGGCTGGCTGGAGGGATTCCAGGCATTGAGCCAGACTTTGCAATGTACAGGGGAAGAGAGAAGGAAACATTCCTCAGAGCCCCCTCTGCAGCAGACTTCCCTTCATCTCTCACTGGCTAGAACAGGGCTCATACCCACTCTCCAGTCAGCCACTGGTGAGGGGCTGGTATCACTCTCAGGCCAACCAGTCCCCTCCTGCTGCTAAGTGGGGAGTGGTGCCAGCTTCCCCTGAGGCACATGGCTTCGTGGGATAAGAGGAGGGGCCTGAGCAAAACTGTGATTTTGTTAAGAGGGAATTAGCGGGGATGGATGCTGGATAGGCAACACAGTGTCCCCCACCAGGTTTTCTGGCACGTGGAGGAGTTTACTCTTTCCTCAACCCACCATGTTTTGCCACACCTATCATGGCCTTTGTATTTTTCTCAAAAATGTCTGTTTCCCCACTTTTTTTTCTGGAAAACTTGTCTTCATCCTTTACGACTGCCTTAGTTTCTTAATGCTGCTGTAATAAATTAGCACAGACTTAGTGGCTTAAAACAGCGCAAATGTATTAGCTTACAGTTCTGGAGGTCAGAAGTCTCAGATAGGTCTTATGGGGCTAAAATAAAGGTGTCAGCAGAGCTGTGTTCCTTCTAGAGGTTGCCTGCATTCTTTGGCTCATGGCCACTTCAATCTGACTTCTGCTTCTGTCATCACATCTCTCTTTCTGACTCACTTCCCTCTCTCTTTAAAGGACCCTTGTGATTACATTGGACCCACCCAGATAATTCAGGATAATCTCCCATCTCAAGATCATTCATTAAGTCACATCTGCAAATCCCTTTTGCCATGTAAGATACCACGGGCACAGTTTCTGGGTGTTAGCACATGGACATCTTTGCGGGGGGACGAGGGGCATTATTTTGCCTACCACAATGATTTAGCACAAATGCCTTCTCTGCAATGTCTTCCCTAACTCTATTCCAGAAAGGTGACTGGCAGAAACATAAAGAAGAGATTGGAAGGAGGCAGGACATTTGCCAACCTTGGGGCACTGGTCTCGGCACCACCTCTCCTGGCTCCCGGGAAGGTGGATGGTGACGTTCTGTGGCCACCGCCTCTCTCGGACCTGCTTTCTGGGCATGTTCTCTCACCTCCCTTTCCCTGTTTTTTAACCTGACATTGAACTTTAGGTCTGAGTCAAAGACACTTTATACTCAACCTATTGTGGTTTATGGAGGCATTCACTACAGGAAACAAAGAGGAAATTCTACCCACAGGACAAAGTATTAGCTTTATCTGCCCCCAGGTTACAATGGTTTTTCTGGAGTAAGCCTTCTCTTCTGACCATATGCTGTCCTGGCCAGACCTGGCTTCTTGTCTATGGACAAAAGTGGGTCAGGTCATGACAGAATGTCCCTCTGTCTGTCTGTCTCTTTCTAAACATTTACCGTGCACCTGTGAGCAGCATAGTGGTGGGCACCACTGCTGTGAGGCACTGTTCCTCTCACACAAACGCTGAGATATGGAAGAGCCTTGTCAAGTGATTTGTTCACAAGTGTTCCCAGGAAAAACCAGAGGGAGTTAGGAATAGGGCAGGGAGAGGAGGAAGCCAACCAAGGGTGGTCTCTCAAGCAGAGTCCCACAGAGGTTCACTTTGGATCGAAACCCCAGGGGCACTCTGAGATATGTAGGTCACTCCTGGATTGTCCTGTTCAGGAGTAATTGTCATTCGTTAAGGGCTGCCTCCAAGGAGACATAAATTCCTGGGCACTCCTGGCTCTCCAAGGCACCGGGGGAAAGCAATTCTAACAGCCCGAGGGGAGCCCTCCATCAAAGAAGCACAGGTGCTCCTGGGAATGAAAGTCCACTGGGAGCCAGTGTGCCGGAGATGGTGTTGGCATCCGAGCAGGTCTGGACAGAACGCTGACATCCTCTGCTACACCAGGGAAGGCCCTGTGTTCAGGCATTTCCCCTTCTTATGTGGCCTGGTCATCCCTACCCCCTAGCCTGTCACGATTAGCCCCATTCCCAGTCAAGTCTTCTGTGACACCCCTAGCCTCTGGAGAGAGCTGATCTTCCCAAGCCCAGATGCCCTGTATAAGCTTCAGGTCACGCTGTGCTTCTTCTCAGGTTGCCCATGCCTTGGAGTCCTGAAGGAAGAAGCCCATTTCCTTTTAGAACCCTAAAGTTTCTTGTGCCGACTTTCTAGTCACCTCAGGAAAAGCCTGTTTCCACCAAAAACTACTTCATCGCCTAAGGATGGAGGATGTATCTGTCTTTGAGGGAGGCCAGGGCTCTGCCCCTGTCTGTTGCTGTGGATCAGCAGTTGGGTCAGTGTCTTGGGCACACAGACAGAGGAGAAGGCCATTTTGTCCCTGTCTGGTCACCTTGTCTCCGTTGAGGTTCACCCCTCCCTTTCCCTTCCTTGGAGTGTGACCCCACTCTTGGTCCTCTCACTTGGTCTAGACTTCCCCACCACTCAGCAGAGGCCAGTTCTACATTCAAGGTAGACAGTTATACCCAAAGCTTCGAACTACTTTGCCCTGAGGCTCTACAGTCGTTAGGTGCCACAATCACGTCCTTGAGTATTGACCAATGATACTGTCCACTCAGTTAACCCAAATGAAGGACTTTCCTGAGTACATCACTGTTTTTTTAAAATGCAATAGCTACTTTAACATAAACTGACATATAGGTAATAATAATAGTAAAGTATAACAACAGCTAATATTTGAGTACCGTGCCATATACTTTACACGTATCATTGCATTTCATTCTTTACACCCCGACAATCTTACAAGGTGAGAACTGTCATGATCACCATTTTACTGGTGGGGAAATTGAGGTTCAGAGAGGCTAAGTAATGCCATAGAGCTTGCAGAGCTGAGACCTAAATCCAGGTCCACCTGCATCTGTAAAACCCATGCTCTGAATTATCACCCGATATTGCCCCCTACCCCATAGTGAGGGAGGAGTCTCCTATTCAGAGTTGAGCACTTTGAATAGGCATGGATGGATCTGGCAAATAAGAGCGTTTCTTCAGAACTTTGGATTCCAATGGTGCTTAGTCATCCCATTTATTAGATTCTCTAACCAAGAATTAAGTAGGAAATAGGCTCTTTCTCCCAAATCCCTTTCAGATGTGCTGGCCACCGGAGCAGACTCCATCACCCCAAATGAGTCACTATGCAAACCAGTTTTATTTCAATTGTGCTTTTCTGGAAGAGGGGCTTAGACCCTACACATCAGCTCTTTTCAAAAGAGCTTTCCTGGAAGCCCCACCCAATAATGCTGCTTTTGTCTCTTTGGCCAGACTGTGTCAAATGACAGACCACCCCTAGCTGCAAGGCAGACTGAGAAATAAAGTTGGTGTTTCGACTGTTTTTAAAGCTTGGTCTCTCCAATGAAATCAGCATTTTATTAGGAAGAAGGGGATAATGGGTACTGAGTAAACCACTAACAGTACCTGGTATACCCCACTCTTATTTTCACTTCCTTTTCCAGTTGAGAGTTCAGGGCCCATTATTTTAAACAATCTCATGTCAATATTCTAAACTCCCTGGCACCTACCCTTTGAACACATTTGGATGTCCCAAAGACATCCAAACACAATGTGTCCTCAGCACAATTGATCTTCTTCTCAAATACATTCCCACTCATCTGAGTGAATGGCACTCTTGTCAACGCGGTTATTCAAACCAGGAATATAGGCACCATTCTTGGTTATTCTTCAGTCTTTACATCCAATCAGTCATTGAGCTTGTAACTTTGATTCTCATTTTTCTGATCTTTACTTTTTTATCCTTTCCCTCCTCCATCCAGCAGTGTTAGAAAAGCATAGTGGTTCATGATCAAGTAAGGTTTATGCCAGGGTTACAAGGATGGTTCAATTTTAGGAAATGTATCCAGGTAGTTCACTATATTAACAAATTAAAGGAAAAACCATAGATCACAGACTGAGAAAAGCATTTAGTAAAATTTACATTTTTTCTTTTTTTTTGTTTGTTGTTTTGAGGAAGATTAGCCCTGAGCTAACTACTGCCAATCCTCCTCTTTTTGCTGAGGAAGACTGGCCCTGAGCTAACATCTATGCCCATCTTCCTCTACTTTATACGTGGGACGCCTGCCACAGCATGGCCTTTGCCAAGCGGTGCCATGTCCACACCCAGGATCTGAACTGGCAAACCCGGGCTGCCGAGAAGCAGAATGTGCAAACTTAACCGCTGCACCACCGGGCCAGCCCCTATATTTTTTTCTTGTATTTAAAAACAAACAAACAAATAAGAACAAAATATGTAGGAATTGATGAGGATTTTTAGGCTGGCTACTTTTAAAACTGCAGATGAGAGGCAGGCTCCGAGGAGCAGAGTTTGCTTGCCCTTTGCTGGGAGACATTTGCATTTTTGGGGGAAACCCCCATCTGTGGGGATGCCTCCCTCTCTGTGCCAGGAAGAAGGGAGATGAGCTTGTCTCTAGAAACTCTTAATCAATGCCAAAGGCAAGAACTTAAGTTGGTTGCTGTCTGGCAACCTCATGTAACTGATTTAGGGTGGTGGCTTCTGGCCTTTAATTAATCCGATTTGATTCTTATCTAAAAGTTGTGGGACCACCCAATGGCCAGAGCCCACCTGCACTGCTACCATTTTAACTTTTTTACATGTTCTTTCCTTTGTCTTGTAAAGAGATGGCTCACATACCTATGCCTTAAATTTAGCCTTACTCTCCACTCATGTTTGCAGCAGTAGCGGTGTCAGCAGCAGCGGCTCCTCCTGCCCGTGGGCCCTGTCCCCACACAGCAGCCTGACTGCCCATGGGTCCTGTTCCCATGCTATTCCACACTATTCTTTAAATAAAAGAGCACTACCGCCAGATCTTGAGAGTCCAAGAAATCTTTCTTTTGACTCCTTGGCTCACCGACCCTGCATCAGGAATTAGTTTAGCCAAAGAGATGCAAGACTTGTACAGTGAAAACTATAAAACATTGCTGAAAGAGATTAAAGAGGACCTAAATAATTGGAAAGACATCCTGTGTTCATGTATCAGACGGCTTAATATTGTTAAGATGGCAATACCACCCAAAGAAATCTACAGATTCAATGCAATCACTATCAAAATTCCAATGTTCCTTTTTTGCAGAAATGGGGAAGCTGATCCTAAAATTCATATGAAATTGCAAAGGACTTCGAATAGTCAGAACAAGTTTGAAAAAGAAGAACAAAATTGGAGGGCTTATACTTCCCAATTTCAAAACTTATTTCCCAATATTAAAGCTATAGTAATAAAAACAGTGTAGTCCTAGTACAAGGATAAAAATATAGATCAATGGAGTAGAATTGAGAGTCTGGAAATATATCCAACATCCATGATCAATTTGTTTTTGACAATGGTGCCAAGGTCATTCAATGGGGGAAAAATAGTCTCTTCAACAAATGGTGCTGGGGCAATTGGACATCCACAAGGAAAAGAAGAAAGTTAACCTTTATCTTACTCCATATACAAAAATTAACTTAAAATGGATAAAAGACCTAAATATAAGAGGAAAAATCATAAAACTCTTAGAAGAAAACAGGAGAAAGTCTTCATGACTTTGGATTTGGCAGTGATTTCTTAGATATGATACCAAAAGCATAAGCAATAAAAGAAAAGCTAGATAAATTGGACTTCGTTAAAGTTAAAAACTTTTATACATCAAAGGACACCATCAAAAAAGTGAGAGGACAACCCATAGAATGGGAGAAAATATTTGCAAATCATATATCTGACAATGGCCTAGTATTCAGAACATATAAATAACTTGTACAACTGAATAACAAAAAGGCAAACAATTCAATTAAAAAATGGGCAAATGATTTGAGTAGGTATTACCCCAAAGAAGATATACAAATGAGCAACAGGTATATGAAAACAAGCTCAACATCATTAGGGATTAGGGAGATGCAAATCAAAAGCACAATGAGAGACCACTTCACACCCACTAGCACAGTTATAATAATAAAAAAAGGAAAATAACAAGTGTCGGCAAGGATGTGGAGAAGTTGGAACTCTCCTACATTGCTGGTGGACTGTAAAATGGTACAAACACTGTGGAAAACCGTTTGGCAGTTCCTTAGTAAACAAACGTAGAATTACTGCATGACACAATAATTTCATTCCTGGGTGTATACCCGAAAGAACTGAAAAGAGGTGTTGAAACAAGAACTTATACATACACAAATGTTTATAGCAGTACTATTCACAATAGCTAAAAGATGGAAACAACTCAAATGTCCATCAACTGACAAATGGATAAACAAAACACTATTTGAATGAAGAAATAAAGCACTGATACATGCTACAATGTGGGCGAACCTTAACATTATGCTATGTGAAAGAAACCAGACTCAAAAGGCCATATTTTATGACTCATATGTATGGAAAGGAATATTTTATTTTCATATGTATTTAAATGAATATTATATGATTCTATTTATATTAAATATTCAGAATATGCAATTCCATAGAGACATAAAGCAGATTAATGGTTTCCAAGGAAGAAAAGGGGAACAACTGCTTACTGGCCATGGATTTCCTTTTGGGGTGATGAAAATGTTCTGGAACTAAATGGTGGTGATGGTTGCATAACACTGTAAATGTACTTAATGTTACTAATGGTAAATTTTAAGTAATGTCTACTTTACCACAAAAAAAGCAAAACAGCTCCAAAGCAAGCAAACAAAGAAACATCAAACTTTCAGTAAAATAGGAATAGAAGCTAACTTCCTCAAACTGATAAAGGGTATTTACTAGAAATCTATACTAATAATGCTAAATGATAAAGCATTAGAAGTCTTCCCACTATAGTTAGAAATAGTCAAAGATGCCCATATCATTTTACTGCCAGCATTAGACTAGAAATCCTAGACAATGCAATATGACAAGAAATAGCAAGAAAGTTCTTTTGACTCTTCAAAACTGTGAAGGTTTTCAGTGTCCTCTGCATGAAGGTGACCATAAAAGCCTTCAACAGAGGTGAATCCCAAACTAGGTACTGAAGTGAAAGAATAACAGGAGGCCAAGCTTTAACTTTCAAAAATTCTCGTGTGTGTTGGGGATGGGGTAGAGAATGGAGAGTAAGAATTGGGAAAGGACAGAAAAAAAGAACTACATATCTGTTACCATGGAAGCCAAGGTTGGCACTGTGGGGAGAGTTTCAGGAAGATTATAAATTCCATGGTCAGAATATAAATTCTGTAGAGAGGTTGAAGAGAACAAAAACTGAAAATGCCATTTTGGTTTGTTTGTTTAATAGAGGTTATTGCTGACCTTTGAGAAAATGACCTCAGTGGAGGAAGTAAAACTGGCTTGAAGGAGAGATGGGAGAAGGAGGAGCAGTGGCACAGACCATTCCTTTGAAAAGATGATTGGTGATTGATAAACAGTAGTGGTACCTGAGATGGCTCGTGTGGCACGGGATGGATTGGGGCTTTCGTTTCCCCATGAGCTCTGTTAACCCTCACAAAACTACTCCTCCCAATAAACAATCTACGTACAAATAGTGCTCTTTAGAAAAGCCCCCAATTCACCCTTCCAACTAGATTATTGTCACCAAATCACTCATATGCTGAAATCCTGGAGCCACCACTGTTGAGAAATCATTTTAATTTACTTGTTTAAGCACATGCCCCTAGCATCTCCATCAGGACACACTGTGAGGCTAGTTCTGGCTCTGATTATTCTCTGTGCTTGGTGATGAATCCTCAACTGCATAGCTGGGACAGCAAGAGGAGTAGCAAAGCATGGGCAAAAGTCAGTTGGAAGCAAGACACAAAACCCCAAATTTCTCATTTTCATCTTTCTTCATGATGTGATGAAAACTACCCACTGTTTGTATAGTTTCCTTTTTTTTTTTTTTTTTTGGCAACAGGTACATTCTTATCTTATTAATAGATTGTTTTTCAAATGATCCATGTTGCTTGTGGAGTGCCACATCAACAACCACCCCGGGTGGCTTACTGAATTCTGATCTTTTTGTCTGCTTCAATGCTGTATTCTGATTTGTAGAATTCACTCATAATTCCTTTGGTCCAAATGTTAGTTCTTATATATGATCCCATGAGAGCAGATTGCGATAATCTCTTTTGATAAAGAAATATTGTGCCCCATCTTACATTTTACACAGTTAAGTTTTGATTCTATTTATTCTAGGTGTATATCTGGTACAGAATTCTGTAATGGATTCTGTAGATGAAATAGCCCCACTCTCATTTCTCGTCAAGAAATGATAAGAAATACTTGCACGTTTACCTTGTTGACTTTATGTAAGAATACTCTTGTGGAATATTCTCTCTACCAGTTCCCTCCTTACCCCATCCATCCACAGATTCATACTCATCCAGTTGTGCTCATGTCATCCACCTCTGTGATGGTTTCCCTGACTTCCCCAGATTGGGTTGAACTTTCTCCTCTTTGAGTATTTAACTTTTCTGTAAATTGTATTTTGCTTTTCTGATGGATGTGTTTGTGATGATAGCATTGGTGTTACCGCCTTCATTGGGCTGGGAGCTTCTTGAGAACAGAGACACTGGCTACCTCATCTTCATGGCCTCAAAGCCTGGTTCTTTACCCAGCACTTGGGGGCTCATGAAGGATTTGTTGAATTGGATTATGCTGAACCACTATTATGGGGATATATGCAAAAAGCTATTGAGCTCTGAGGAAAGACTGGCCGGGCCTCAAATTCTCTAGGCACTGGAAAAGGGTTTTCTTGGTAGAAGAAACAAGTGCAAATGCATGGAGATATGAAAGACCTTGCTTATTCGAAGAAAGGTGGGAAATTCAATGTGATGGGAACGTGGAGATGAGGCTGGAGAAGATGGCTTGATCCTGATGATCTGTACACTAAGATATGTGGAGACCCATCAGAGGTTTTTAAGTAAGAAGAAGATGACGTAATAAGACTTTTTTTTTAAACCGCTAACTTGAGAACCCTAATGTAAACTATGGACTTTGGGGATAATGATGTGTCAATGTAGGTTCATCAGTTGTAATGAATATACCACGCTACTGGGGGATGTTGGTAGTTGAGAAGGCTTAGGATGAGTTGGGGCAGGGAGTTTATGGGAAATCTCCATACCTTCTCCTCAATTTTCCTGTGAACCTAAAACTGCTCTAAAGAAAAAAATCTGTTAGAAAAAAAGAAGGAACTCTACCAGTAGTGGGCTTCTAATGGGTGGCCTTCGTAAGATCATTTCCTTTGTGTGTTCTAGAAGTAGGAAGGGCTAAATTTTTCATTGGGCATTATCGCTGTCAATTGTCACAGTCCTACAAATCACAGTGGGTCTAGGCATGGTCTCTTGATCAGAAATCAGAAATGAAAGGGAAGACCTTAGCAAAGTGTCAGAAGTTGGAGCCTAGAAAAAATCAGATCTCATGTTTTTTAGCGGGAAGTATTAAACTGGACAAGCAGAGGGCCAGAAGGACAAGGCTGTGGCCAGAAGCCATCTGGCCGAGAGACAACAGGGAACTAGAAGGGATGAGAACAAAGGCAAGAGTATATGTGAAGCTGGGAGGTTCCACAAGTGTCCAGAAGTTAGTTTCCTTTAGGATTACAGATGTGGGCATTCAATAGAATCTCTTTGTTGTTTCTAACGGAATTATTGAAAAGCAGCCTGATGTGGGCATTAGAACAAATAATCTTTGTTTTTAACCCTTTCTCCACCATGTCCTAGCTGCATTCTTTAGATAAGTTTCTTAATTTCTCTAGTCTTCAATCTCCTAATCTGTAAAATGAGGTTAATGATACCTGATGTAATAACACAGGATTATTGTGAGAATTGGAAACATATATGTACAAATATTTAGTAAAATGCCTAAAAATAGTACAGGAATTGCTATTATTCTTAGCCTGCATTAAAAAACTTCGGCTTTCCCAAGGGAGGAAGACATATTAAAGTCTCTTGTCTTTAGAGGATTGGTATATTGTTCATTTAGGAAAAGCTGTTCCTTTTGCCAATTTGGGTTTCCTAGAGTGGGTGGGTCACATGCTACATCTTGTCTGTAGAAGATACTACTGGTGGCTCTGCTCCCCACATGGGCTACCCCAAGTGAGGAGGCCTCCACATGGTACGGCTGTGGGAGGACTGGCCTCTGGTTTTTGTGTGCCCAGTGTCTGCTGAGGCTGCTCCTTTTGTGGCTTGGCCTCTTCCCTTCCTACTCCGCCTATGAGGAGCCACACTGTCTGTTCTAGGAGCCAAGCTTGTCCGCTACTGCTGGTTCCTGGGAATCAGCCACATCCCTCTTCTGGGGAAGCACATCATCACAGCATGGATGACCGCCACTGGGAAATTCACCCCTGCCTGAAATAAGGCAATTTCAAAGCAGCAACGTGGGAAAGCAAATTATGAGCTGAACATACTCTGGTGTGTCTACTGAGTGTGTCTTCCCAGCTCAGCCACGGTGGATACCCACAGGTGGGAGAGAGAGTAAGAGGACCTCAGATCACCATGAAGTCCTCCAAAGACCCAGCTTATGGCCAGGACTCTTGACATGGAACAAGCTGCCTATAAATTCAGTTTAGTTGAGAATTGAGTGAAAAATCAAATAACGGCAGGGAACAAAAATTCCCCTCAGGTAGGAAACTGTCTTTGTTTAAGAAAATACCTCAAAAATCCTCTCCAGGGAGAAGATGAGATTCTGAGAGCATGAGTCAGCAAAGTCAAGGGAACGAACCTGATAACCAACTTGATTATCATTATAAAGGAACAGAAAAGGAGACAAAAGAGGGATGGAGAAAGGAGGTGCCAATTGCAGGACAACTGGGAGAAGCAGTAGGGCAGGGTGGCAGGAGGCTTTTTAGGAAAAAGAATATTTATTGTTGATTTGAAGTTTGGGTCATAGCTTTTGGTCTATCATGGTGAATGTTCCATGTGCACTTGAAAAGAATGTGTGTTCGGCAGTTGTTCTGTGTTTGATAAATGTTAATTAAGCCAAGTTGTTTAATAATGTTGTTTAAATCTATAACCTTGTTGACATTTTGTCTTGTGCTATCCATCACAGAGAGAGAGGAGTGTTACAGTCTGTAACCATAATTGAGGGTTTATCTATTTCTCCCTTTAATTCTATCAATTTTTGCTTTGTGTATTTTAAAGCCCCATTACGAGGTGCACATACAGTTAGGATTGTTATATTCTCTTCCTTAATCATTGTGAAATGTCCCTCTTTATCTCTGGTAATTCCCTTTGTCTTAAAGTATATTTTATCTGCTATGAACACACTCAGTGTTTGTATCCTTTTTTCCTCCTTCTTTCCACCTGTCTGTGTCTTTATATTTAATGTGTGTCTCTGTAAAGAGCACAAAGTTGGATCTGACAATCTCTGACTTTTAACTGGAGTGTTTAGTCCATTTATAGTTAATGCAATTATTGATATGATCATGTTTAAGTCTTTAATCTTGCTATTTGTTTTCTATTTGTCCCCTCCATTTTTTTTCTCTCTTCCTAATTTTCTGCCTTCTTTTGGGTTAACTAAAAATTTTTTTTAGTATTCCATTCTACTTTAATATTGAATTTTTAGCTATATCTTTTTATTTTATTTCTTTGATGGTTGTTCTAGGGACTAAATTATACCTCTTCATCTTAATCACAATCTACCTTAAATTAACTGTTATTATAGATTGATATTAATGAATGTTTAATTAATTAATATCCCACCACTTTGCATATAATGTAAGAAACTTGCAACACAACTTGATTTTATTTACCCTCTCCCATCCTTGTGCAATTATTTTCATCTATTTTTCTTCTACATAAGCTGTAAACTATACAATAAATTGTTATTATTTTTGCTTTAAATAGTCAATTGTCTTTTAAGGTATTTAAGAAAAGGAAACTAACAGTCTTTTATATTTACCGATATATTTGTCATTTCCAGTGCCTTACAGTCTGTCTGTCGTGTAGATCCACATTTCCATTTTGTGCCATTTCCCATCATCCCAAAGAATTCCTTTAGCATTTCTAATAGTGCAGTTCTGCTGGTGATGAGTTCTCTCAGCTTCCTTTATCTGGAAATATCTTGATGTTACTGTAATTTTTGAAGAGTATTTTCTCTAGCTACAGAACTTTAGAATGACAGTTTTTTTTTTTTTTACCTCCAGCACTTTAAAATTGTATTTCATTGTTTTCTGAAATCCATTGTTTCCTATAAGCAGTCTGCTGTCATTTGTATGGATGTCCTGTTGTATGTAATATATCTTTTTTCTCTGACTGCTTTTCAGATATTATCATTATTTTTGGTTTTCAGCAGTTTTACTTTGATGTCCTTAGATGTGGTTTTCCTTGCCTTTATTCTGCCTGGGGTTCCCTTAGTGTCTTGGGTCTGTGGGTTGATCAAATAAGGAAAAATTTGGGCCAATATTTCTTCAAATATTTTTTTCTATTCACTTTTTTTCCTCATTTTTTTGGATTTCAGTTACATGTATGTTAGGCCAGTTGATACTTTCCCAGGGGTCATCAAGTCTCTATTTTTTTTCCAATCTTTTTCTCCCTGTTATTCAGTTTGTGTAATTTCCATTAACCTGTCATCAAGTTAACAAATCCTTTTTTCTGTATTGCCAAATTTACTTTGATTCTTTGATGAATTTTTTTTTCAAGTATTGTATCTTTCAGTTCTAGGAATTCCTTTTGATTCTTTTTTAGAGTTTCTACATCTTTCCTGAAATTGCTCTTTTCTTCACCCATTATATTCACTTCCAATAAATACTGTAACATATCTGTCAAGCTATTTTATTTTATTTACTTATTATTATTATTATTATTATTTTTTTTTGCCTTTCAACAAGATGCTTTATTGGAGGGTGAAGGGTGGGGTGAAGGCCATGAGGCAGGTAGGGATGACTGTTTCCAGGGGTGATGCTTAGGCTTTACACCTCTTACTGTCCAGGTTCTTGTTCTCCAGGTTGTATGGGGCCTTTGAAAAGCAGATGGCAGCACTTCGGTCACAGTTACAGATAAAGGCCTCACAGGCGTTGTTTTTGTCGCTGCAGGTGACCTCAGTGCCAGAGCATGAGAATTTGTAGCTTTCAGTGTAGGGGTTGTCCACGAGGAATCTACAGCTGCTCGGTTCCTTGGCCTTAGTGTAGCAATTGTCGTGTACCTGGCAGCACGCATCCAGTTCATCCACAGGAGTGCCAGATCCACCCAGGCCACAGTAACAGCCGTAGTCATTGTATTCCAAATAGGGTTTGCTGTTGGGGATCATGCACTGGATCATGCTGCGGAACTGCCACACTGCCCGCGGGCTGATGCCGCTCTCACCAGCGCCCACTGTAAGCAGAACAGCCAGCACAAGGAGTTTCATCTTGGCGTCAAGTTGGTGACTGAAAGGATTCAAGCCGCCTATGGCCTCCCTCCTTATAGCTGCCTCACGGCCCCAAGATCTATTTACTTATTTTTTTTAAGATTTTATTTTTCCTTTTTTCTCCCCAAAGCCCCCAAGTACAT
Source organism: Equus quagga (assembly GCF_021613505.1). Classification (NCBI taxonomy): domain Eukaryota; kingdom Metazoa; phylum Chordata; class Mammalia; order Perissodactyla; family Equidae; genus Equus; species Equus quagga. Next base: position 149,296,072 of record NC_060268.1, read on the forward strand.
AGTTGTGTATTGTTAGTTGTGGGTCCTTCTAGTTGTGGCATGTGGGACGCTGCCTCAACATGGCCTGATGAGTGGTGCCATGTCTGCGCCCAGGATCCGACCTGGTGAAACCCTGGGCTGCCGAAGTGGAGCGTGCAAACTCAACCACTCAGCTATGGGGCCGGCCCCTGTCAAGTTATTTTAAAGTTGTTGTCTGCTAATTCTAACATTTGGTCACCCCTGAATCTGTTTCTATTGACTGCTTTTTTTTCATCTTCATGTCTTAATCACATTTTCCTGCTTTTTCACATATCTAGTAATTTTTGCTTGAAAAACGATACATCACAGATATTATGGGGCTTGTTTTCTTTTTGCAAACAGTATTGAATTTAGTTCTAGGAGGCAGATCACCTTGGTCCTGTAAAGGCTTAGCTTATCCTTTGTTACAGTGGATTTATTTGGACTTTGCCTTTGGTTCTAGGGCATAGCTTTTGGTACTGGGATGTAATCCTTACTCCCAAGGTGTGGTCTTTCTGGATTTCAGCGGAAGGCTCCAAGTGTTTACCAACTCCCTGTACTTTGCTGGGAGTTGAACTCCAAACTCTGGATTTCCAGCACTGGATAGCTGCTTAGTTTCTTTAGTCTCCCAGTTGTTGCTTTCCACTGGGCTCCTGTAGTCTTTCCCATGCCCGTACAGCTCAGGGGTTGATCAAGGATTTGAGAACAATTTATATGGAAAATTTGAGGCTCCCCCTCTGTGACTCACTGTTTCTGGGATTTCTCCCTTCAATTTTCAGCTGCTGTGACAACACTGAATTCCAAATTCTGACTCCTGAGCCTGATAAAACCTGACACTTTCTGCTGGAGCTCCGTCTGTCCTGCACCATGCAGACTGAAATCTATATAAAAGTAGATTTCATCCACTTTAGTTCCCTTTTTTAAGAATCTATCCCATCTTGTTTCTGCTGGCTTTTGGTTGCTCTCTAGTGCCTTCAAACTGTTGTTATTTTTGTTTTTTCCAGGGTTTATAATTATTGATAGGAAGGTTAGTCCAATACAAACTACTCCATCCTTACTGGAAGCCAGAAATCCCTGAGCGATTCTTTAAAAATACACATTGGATTTCCTCCAGTGGCTTCCCATCTTTCTTGGCTTTAGTTCCCTCAGAAGCAGATTCTGAGATAAGGATTTTTAGGGTAAATTGTTTATTTGGGAGATGATTCTAGGAAATACCTGTAAGGGAGTAGACATGAGACGTAGAAGCCAATAAAGCATGTCTTTTTAAAAAATGAGCTACAACTGGAGCTCAGTTCTGCTGAGGAACCCTGAGAGACAGTGAGGCGATGTCTCATTTAGCCTAACCAAGGTATATGGTGGGGTATTTATCCAGCAACTACTGTACTTATCCAGCAATGGTGGTGGCACTTATCTACCAATGCCCTGCCAGAAAGCTGCTTCCAGGGGCATTGATACCCAGAACTTTTGGCTTGCCCTGCCTGTAGTCCTCAGGCAGACAATCACAGCTGTTTGCAGCAAGCAGCTTTTGGTGTTTAGATGTGAATGAGAAGATATGGGCAGGGCACCTGCACATCTACTACTCCATCCTACTAAGAAAAAATCAAAACTTCCTATCCTGACTTAAAAAACATTGTCTAACATTCATACTTCATTCCTCACCATTCTTCCTCTCATCCGCTGGGACCTAAGCACAGGCCTTTGTTTTTTATTGTAGACACAAACTTGTTTCCTCTTTAGGGCCTATATACTTGCTGTCTCTCTGCCTTGAATGCTCTTCACATGTTGGTTCCTTTGTTACATTCAAATTTTAGCTTATGTATTACCTTCTCAGAGATGTCTTCCTGAGCACTGTGTATAAAATAGCCTCTCATTTGCTTCTATCGTATCACCCTATCTTAATTCTGTGTATATCACTTATCATACTGACTATCTTTTTGGTAGTTTATACATTGCTTGTCTACCGTCTGCTTTTCCCACCAGTATAGAAGTTGTGTGAGAGCAAGAAACTTGTTTGTTTTATTTTATTCTGTTTTTTGTTTTTTTGCTTTTTAAAATAACTTTTACTTTTTGGAACGCAAATATATACAGAATTAGGAAAGTATAATGTGTCCATCATCTATTTCAGTAATGATCAACATTTGTCAGTGTAGTGTCTTCTATCTTGCCACATTTTTTTCTGAAGTATTTTAAATGAATCCCTGTCATGTTATCACTTTACCTGTAAATACTTCAGTGTGCATTTCTACAAGAAAAAGATATTTTCAATATAATCACAATGCTATTATCACACCTAACAAAACTAACAATTTCTTTTTTATTGGGGTCATATTGGTTTACAACATTGTGTAAATTTCAGGTGTACATCATTATATTTCAGTTTCTGTATAGATTGCATTGTGTTCACCACCAATAGTCCAGTTTTTATCCGTCACCATACATATGTGCCCCTTTACCCCTTTTGCCCTCCCACACTCTTCTCCTGTGGTAACCGCTAACCTATTCCTATCCTAGTGTTTATTTATCTTCCACATATGAGTGAAATCATATGGTATTTGTCTTTCTCTGTCTGACTTATTTTGCTCAGAATAATACCCTCAAGGTCCATCCATATTGTCATAAATGGCACAATATTGTCTTTTTCATGGCTGAGTAGTATTCCATTGTGTATATACACCACATCTCCTTTATCCATTCATCCACTGGTGAGCACTTAGGTTGCTTCCACATCATGGCTATTGTGAACAATGCTGCAGTGAATACAGGGGTGCGTATATCTTTTTGAATTGTTGATTTCATGTTCTTTAGATAAATACCCAGTAATGGGATAGCTGGATCATATAGTATTTCTATTTTTAATTTTTTGAGAAATATCCATATTGTTTTCTATAGTGGCTGCACCAGTTTGCATTTCCACCAGCACTGTATGAGGAAGAACTTTATTTTGTCACAGCTGTAAACTCCTGAGCTTACAATAAGAACTCACAAATATTTGTTGAGTGAATGAATAAATGAATGGATGAGTGAACATAATAAAATTTTCAAATAAAACAAATTGGAAATAAAAAAGTTAAGTTGGAAGCAACCCAAGTGTCCATCAACTGAGGAATGGATGAACAAAATGTGGTATATACATACAGTGGAATGCTATTCAACTTTAAAAAGGAATGAAGTTCTGACACATGCTGCAATGTGGATGAACCTTGAAGACATCAGACTAAGAAAAGTAAGCCAGTCACAAAATGACAAATAGTGTGCGATTCCATTTCTATAAGGTATGTAGACTAGTCAAATTTATAGTGACAGAAGGTAGAATGGTGGCTGCCAGGGACTGGACAGAAATGAGAATGGGGAAGTTGTGTTTGATGGGTACAGGGTTTTAATTGGAGACGAGGAAAAAGTTCTGGAGATGAATGGTGGCAATGGGTGTACAACAATGTGAATGTACTTAATGGCACAGAACTGTACATGTAAAATGGTAAATTTTATGTTATGTATATTTAATCATAGTAGAAAATTAAAAATTAAAAAGTTATTCCTCATAATATCTCAGAATTTCCTCCAGAGAAAGATTAAGCCTGGATTTGCAATCTGACCCAGTCCTTAGCAACTATACCATCTTAAGCAAGTTATATTATAGAATTTCTGTAAACCAGCCTCCTCATCTATAAAGTGGGAATAATGATAGTACCCACTCTATAGGTTTGTTATAATAATGCAATGGTTCCTGGACTTATAAATCATTTTATGAATCATTAAAACTTCAAAATAATTTTGGGGTCTGATATTAGATTGACATTATCTTTTTGTCAAATAAGATATTAAAAACAGACCACACAAAAACAAAACTTTCACCCCTCTAATCATCACTTCATTAAGAAAAAGCATTTTAATGCAAAAAGAAATCTAGAAAGAGAAGAATCTTAAAGTCAAAGACATTTTTTAAAACTTTGAAAACGTCCAACATCGATAATTGTAAGCGAGGTAATTCAGACCAACCCTCTTGTTGAGGATACCTAGAAAAGCTAAACAAATATATTTAAAAAAATCTTTTTGAAGGCATCAAAGAGACAAAGAGATAGTGAAGACCTACTGGTCCAAGATCCAAGAGAAGAAGGAAATCCAGAGAGATGATCCTGGCACTTAAGGTGTTTGTGAAACCCGGACGAGGTGGTTGAGAGTCTGATCAGCACTTTTAATGGTCTCTTGAGGCTAAGGAAACAAAAGTTGGAATTCGAGACCTATAAAAATGGTTGGCTGATCCCTCCCACCACTGCCCCTTTGTGTTGAAATCTTGACAGGCTGCACCTTAGGAGGAAGAATGAACTTTGGGCTTTTGCAGCTCAGCTTTGCATGGTATCAGTCCTTGAAATTGGATTAAAGTAAGTCTGGATTGCTAGTGTTCCTGTGCACCTGTAACAAGCAAATATAAATCCTCTTTAGAGGACAATAATACCCCAGGTCTCAAAATAATTCTACAGATAATTTTTCAAACACATCACATGGCACACAATAAAAAATAACCAAGCACACACGGAGATAAGAAAACATGAATGAAACCAAGAGAAACAACAGATAATAGAACAGACTTATATGGGCTCTAGATACTGGAATTCTCAAACACAGACTTTGACTATGGCTACTATTCAAAGGAATAAAGGACAAGATTGAGATTTTGGCAGAATCTAGAAACTATGAGAAAGGATAGGAGATTTGGAAAAGAATCAAGTGAAAAATCTAGAACTGAAAATACAATAACCCAAATTAAGAATCCAGTGATAGGCTTTGTAGAAGATTAGACATGGTTGAAATAGAATTAGTGAAATGGAAGATATATCAATGGAAAAGATCTAGAATGAAGCATAGAAAGACAAGAAGAATAGAAAATACAGAAAAGAGGGCAAGAGACATAAGGGGTGGGAAGACCTAACATGATTGTATTTGGAATCCACAAGCAGAGATGAGAGAAAATGTGGCAAAAGTAATATTTGAAGAGATAAAGGCTGAGAATGTTCCTAAGCCAGTAAACTCACTAGGCCACAGATTCAAACCCAACAGGTTAAATGTAAAGAAACACACACCTGGATACATCACAGTACACCTGCCTAAAACCAAAGACAAGCTAAATCTTAAAAATAGCCAGAGAAAGAATATGGCTTACCCACAAAGGAGCAATAGTTAGACTGACATCTAACTTCTCAAAAGATATGATGAATGACTTCTCAATGAAGCAATGGAAGCCAGAAAACATTGAAACGATATCTTTGATGTGCTGAAAGAAAAAACTGCCAACCTACTGTTCTAAATCCTGGAACATATCCTTTAAGAACGACAAACAACAGTTAAGAAAATGTGTCATCAGTAGACTGTAGAAAAGGAAATCTAAAAGGATGTTATTCAGGCAGAAAAAAAAATAATTCCAGATGGAAGCTCAGAGATGCAGGAAGACATAAGAGCAACGAAAAAGGCAAATGTTTGGTAAATCTAAATTAATACTGACTGTGTAACCATTTTAATATCTAGGGTGGTTCAAAATATACAGAAATTTAGGGGCCAGCCCGGTGGCACAGTGGTTAAGTTTGCATTCTCTACTTCGGTGGCCCGGGGTTTGCCAGTTTGGATCCCAGGCACAGACTTACATGCTGCTTGTCAAGCCATGCTGTGGTAGGCGTCCCACATATAAAGTAGAGGAAGATGGGCATGGTTGCTAGTTCAAGGACAGTCTTCCTCAGCAAAAAGAGGAGCATTAGCAGTGGATGTTAGCTCAGGGCTAATTTTCCTCAAAAACAACAACAAAATATGAAAAATTTAAAATACATATCATGGCATGATATTGTATGGGAGGGGTTAATAGGGAAGGGGAAAAGGGTCAAAGGGGTAAAATAACACTAAAACTTCATGAATCAAAGATGCATGTTATAATCTCTAGGGTAGCCCCTAAAAAATAGTCTAAGTATATATATTTCCAAGCAAATGGTGGGATGAGTGGAGTAATAAAACAATATTTGATTAATCCAAAAGAAGGCACAAAAGGAGGCAAAAGGAACATAGAACAGGTAGGACAACTTAGAAAGCAAATTATAAAATGGTAGCTTTAAACCCAGATAAATCAGTAATTACATTAAATACGAATGGATAAAGTATTCAGTTAAAAGACAAAATTGTCAAATTAAAAAACAAAATCTAAGTATATATTGTTCACAAGAGGCATGTGTAAAATATAAGAGAGAAAGACTGCAGGACTTGGCTGGGGTGAGGCACCCATATCCATGTTTTCAAAGAAGGAATAATAAAAGTATAATAATAGGTAATTTTGTTAAGCATTTACTAAAGATCTAGACTAAGCATTTTATGCAGTGTATCTCAATTGTTGGTGTCCAGCAGACTTTCTTTCTCTGCAGTTTTCTCAGGAGCAGTCCCCCCATAGAGTCGGGGTGGGCACGAAGTGATAACAGGAGTCAGCGCAACACTGCAGGAGAGCTTCTGGACACGTTTGCTCCCCAATTCAGCAGGTGACCCTTTTGGTTTTAAAACAAAAACTCTGCAGGAATCAATCTGATGTTAGTCAAGCAAAACAAACTTTCCTTCCCACCCCTGGCCTGTCAACCCTTACTTTCAAACTCACTCAAAATCTGGGCTGTGAAAGCAAGGAAACCTGGATGATATCACATCCACTTTGCAGTCAAGCGGTGGAAGGAGAATAAGCTTTAAGTCGGGATTTTCCGGCTGTGCTCTCTCTGGCTGTGTGACCTTGGGCAAGTCAATTGACCCACGTAAACTCAATTTCTTCAGTAAAGTGGGGATAATCCTACCTGCCTCAGAGGTCGTGTTAGGGTTAAATGAGATACTGTGAATGCAAGCTCTTCTGTGTTCTACATGGAACTTTCTCTCTCCAAGTGCCCCAGATGCATAAGCCAGCACGTTAAACCCTCAAATCTGGGATCACTTTGTCCAACTTTTTTGTTTTGCCGATGAGAAAACTCAGGCACAGGGGCCAAATGCTAACTGTGTGATCTTGGGCAAATTCCTTGATCTCTCTTGTCCCAGTTTCCTCCTCTATAAAATAGAGATGCTAATAGCAGCCCCACTGAGTTCTGGTGAAGACTGCATGAAAAAAATGTATGTAAAGGATCCGGCAGTTGGTCACCATTGGACACACCGTAGCAGCCACCATTTTTAAAATGAATATTATTATCATTGTGTGCAGCATTTGAGAAGTCATTCTGCTCTGAGGTATTGCGCTGGCAGGCTGCAGCCATTCAGTCACAAACCCTGGAGTTGGTGGCTTATCCTGGGGAGACCTTCCTCACGGGGTCAGGTAGAGTTCAGTGAACTCGCAAAGAAGCGTGATTTTAGACGCTCCAAGGTACATCCACTCATCTCCTCTCCACTCCCTCTGCCTGTTATTAAACTGGTAGTTTTTACAACATCAATAAAGAACTTTCCTACCCAATTACCCCAGACAATAGGCTGAAAAGCAGTTTCGACTATGAAAACTTCGTGTTGGGTTCATTTAGATTGTTTTGCTGTGTCAAATCCTCACTGGAGTTCAAAAGTTCAGCTGAACCATGAACTTTGTAATTTCACAGCAGGCAGCTCTACAAATATAGTGGAAAGTGAAAAAACATACAATGTTTAAGGTGGGCTTGTCGCGTTGTATATAATCTGCTTAGGAACGGGGGTACGTCAAATAGCCCTTAATTTACAGCACACAGTAACACATCAAAAAGCAAGGGAAACAAAATTAAACCAAACTGGTCCTTGAATTACCTGACCTCCAAGCCTGCCGAGGGAACGCACATTGGTGACTAACCATTAGTGGGCAAACTAGAGCCAGCTAATCTTCTTAATAAATTGTGAAGTCTTGTATCCCTCTTGGTTTTAGTGGTGGCTTTTCTGCCTGTCTGGAACAGGCAGCATAGCAAAACAAAAGGGTCACGACTTTATGTATTTGTTAAAGTTAAAATCCGTGTTCTCATATAACTCAGGCTTGATTTGACCTGGTTACACAAGTGTAGGTGGAGTGAAAGTTCCGCAGGAATGAGAATAATGCTGTGCTTTCACTCGTCTATTAATAAACACACACACACATTAAGGTCAAGAACCCCTCATTTTGTAAGCCTCCTGTTTGGGCAGCTTTGCATTCAGGGGGAAAGCAAACAAGATAACAAACTCCCTTGGGTTAGGATGTCTTTCGGCTCGTTCCCAGCGAGTCCTCAATACCACGGAACGTGATTTCATGTCACATCAACATTTAGTTCATTTCTTAAGAGAAAATGTGTTGCTCGTTGGTTTTCAGGGTGCAGCGTGTCAACGTGAAGGACAACTTGAGGCAGACAGTTGGGGGCCGGGGGTTGGTCTGAGCAAGGTGTGTTTTTGTACGGCGGCTGTTTATTCCCCTTTATTTACCAAGGGCTTGGTCTGCGGGGTCATGAGAGGAAAGCTATGCTTGGTCATTTGTGGAAGCAGAGAGGAAGGAAGGGGTGAGGAGGTCAAGTCCTGTGACGGATGGCTCCTTGTGAGTTAAATGGGACTGGCTTTTTAAAAGCAATCTCCCTTTTTCCTGGCTTTTATCTCAAAATTGCTGGGCTTTTAGCTCTAGCCAGCTAAAGACGCTTTTTAGAAAAATCCCCCTGTGGAGACAATCCAGGGCTATCCTATTGTCCCCACTGGTGTGCTTTTCCACACAGGAAGGTCTTGTCCAGTTCAGTCAAGAATCAGTGAAACTTTCTGGGGTTTTTTTCTAGACATAAATCATCACAATAAATTTTGTGCCTCCAACCGAGAACTACGATAATAAAGGGGAGAGAGTGGAGCGAAGACAGTGAATTTGGTTGACCTAGTTAAAGGTGGTCTGTCTTCCCGGGGTTGTGAGGCTGCAAGGAGAAACAAGGGTCACTGCCTTTGTGGCTGGATGAGCTGGGCTGCCTAGATTTTCCAGCCGGCTTCTGGTTGACCTGCCTTCCAGAGTGGGGCTGCGTGTTTCCTGATGAGGCCAGGACGGGAGGGGAGTTGGTGGCATTCTTTTAAAGGGCTTGTAAGATAGTGAATAACGACAGGAGTTTTTGTTCATTCAGAAAGCATTTATGGAGAATGCACTTCAGCGGAATGACGGGGACCGGTCAGACAGAGGTCGGGTGGGAAGAGAAAGAGACTTCTGTGAGGAGACGCTAGGAGATGAAAGCGGGGAATAGGGGCTGTGCTCTGGTCGTGTCTGTAGAACAGTGAGAAGGGGATATGGGTTCTCAAGGGACAAAAGCACGCATGACAGTGACTCCAGAATAAAAGGGAGATGTAGGGGAAAATAGGAAAGAAACAAGACTTCCGAGGGGGCCAGTCTGAGAAGATCTGCATAGGCTTGGGAAGGGCTGAATTTAGGGTGTGTTTGTGTGGTGGCAGTGGAGGCGATGAGGAGACGGCATTTCAGATGCAAAAGGAATCCGGCTCTCTGCTCACCGTGGATCTCTGCTGTCCCAGTGGCTTACCTGCCTATGTGGATCTCACTCCGCATTAGTCTTTAGGACCCCCCAATAGCTGTCCAGAGGTCACTATAACTAACAGTGACTTGTCATCTTCTCTGTATCAATATTTTTATAGCATTATTTCTGATCCTTAAACAGTCCTGCAAGTTCTGTGCTACAATCCGTATGTAGGTTATGATTGAGGAAATTGAGGCCCAGAGGTTAAATGACTAAACTAAGCGCACCCAGCCAGAAAGTGGCAGGGATGGTCTGGGAGCCAATTCCCCTGATGTCAGGCTTCAAGGAGAGAGGGACTTTACTTGAGTCCTTGGATGATGGGGACAGAAATGGCTGCCTTTGTGGATGGCCACAGGTCACCAGGAGGACTGCTGGGGTCTGCACTTCCATGCTCTGGGATGGATCTGAGAAGCCCCAGGCTGTCCTGGGGTGACATCCTTGGCCAGGTAGGTTCCAGCATCCTTCCTGCAGCAACAACTGGGCGAGGTTTTGAGTTAGCACTCCTGTCCAGCAGGACTGTGTAAAAAAGAATAAAGCTCTTTTTAAATGAACTCATTGAGTCCAAGATAATTTGTGAGACTGTCGGTGATGAGTAAAGCAAGGGTAAAAAACGAGCTCGATCTGCTATGCACGTTTCAACTTCTCCCTTCTCATCAGCCAGCCATGGTGGCGCTGAAGGCAGTGGCTCCAGGTGGCCACGTTTGGACCCTGTGATCCGTCCTCCACAGCAGACCTGATTGGACTGCCAAGGCTGCCAAGCTCTCAACCTGGCTGAAAAAAGAAGCTGTGTCAGTTGGGAGGATTTGGCTTTGGGAAACTGAGCAACTGAGTGAGTGTATAGTGGAAATAGAAAATGAAAAGGCAGGATTTGGAGGAGTTGAGAGAAAGGGGAAGCCATCCTAGATAATGAGAACAGCATGATCAAATTCATGAAGGTGACCAGGCCTCTCCATTACATTTGGGGGACAGTCAGTGGACCACTCTGCCTGGAGTAGAACGTTGGTGCAGGGGAGAGGTAGGAAATGGGGAGGAGGGCATGGCCCACGTTGCAGGGCTAGGGGAGACTGTCAGCTGCCAGGCTAAGCACCTTGATCTGTAGATTATAGGAAGCTATTGAAAATTAGGTGTGGGGGAGGGAGACAGAAGTATATTTTCAGAATATTAACCTCATAGCAGTGTGCAGAGTGGATTGAAGGATATGAATCTGGCAACTAATTAATGTCAGACAATAATCAAATGTCTTAATTACAGTTTGGGCTGCCTCTTAAGCAAGCACAAAGATGATCATTATATGAATAACTTGTGTCTCTGCTGCCTCTGTTTTCAAATTGATTGCTAGTTTCTACTCCTTTACCAGGTATTATTTAGCACTTCTCTTCTAGCAGGGTGCCTGTCCCTCTCTTTAGCACTGACAGCCTTCTGCTGAAGCATATAGTTATTTGTATGTGTGTCTCTACCACTACAGCACCTCCCTGAGGAATCTAAATTTTCGATTTGAGCCTGTTTCCTAGAGCATGTCTGAACCAAGATTACTGGAGCCAAGGAGATCTCTATCAAAGAAATAGCAACCCTGCCTCCTAGTTCCTGAACTTGGCTTCCAGGGTGGAATCTATTATTAAATAAATAAGGTATTAACCAAATCAAACAACTTTTAATGACCCAGAAAAAATAACTCGATTTCACAGAAAAAAAGTACAGAGAAGAGTGGACGTCTCAGGAGCACAGCTCTCAACAAAGTCCGAGCACGCTGACTGGCAGCAAGATGATTTCATGGTTATCTTGCAAGACTCCCAAGCAATTCTTGGAGAAGACGGACACCTGCCCTCAAGACTCTATTTACATGTTCTCATGGACGAGGAAGAGAGCTAGAGGTCATTGTTCCTCCGTCATTCAGTAGGAATGGAGCCTCACTAGGTGCGGGGCACTGGGCTAGACCTTGAAGATGCAAAGACGAGGAGGACCTTTTTCAGCCCTTGGGATAGGGGAGGCAGATGTGCCAGCTAATCCAGTGTGAATAGGGGTCCCTGGTCAGGCACAGATCTCCAGGCCGTGGCATCGGTAGGTGCCGGGGTGTGTGGGGGGGTCCTGGGGTTGGGTGGGAGCAACTAGGCCAGCATCAGATCCATGTTTGCAGAGAGGCCAGTGCAAACAGTGGCCTGAGACCATTCAGACCCTGGGGTGCAATTCCTTTGTAGCAAATGCATTTTGTTTGGGAGAACTGGTGTTTAAGAATGGGTGAGAGGGTCAGAGGCCGTGGGGTGACAAGGCTGGGGGCTGGCGCTCTCCTCTGAGGGCCTCTTATGTTCATGATGAGGGATCCCCGGTGAGGGAATGGCTGGCTCAGGCTGCACGCTGACAAGTGCCATGGATGATGTGCTGGGGGCCAGGGGAACTCAAAGCAGACCCCAGGAGTGGGGGTCACCAGGAGGAAATACTCTGGCTGGTAGTCTGCTCTCCCGGGTGGAGATGGCTGTGAGCGACCCCACAGACCACTGGCCTGGCTAGAACTGGGACCACTGGACGCAGATGGAGGGCCAGTTCAGAGGAGGATTTAGGAAAGAACCGTTTGTGATGCCGTTGGGGGGAGTACAGGGGTCCAGGAAGGCTTCCTAGAGGAGGTCAGTTTCAAACTAGGCCTTTGAGGATGAGAAAGTCAGGTGGAATGGAATGAAGGGAAGAGCATTTTAGACAGGGGACACTGCAGGAACAAAGACGCAGGAGCTCAGAGTTTTATTTAGCAGGCTGCTAGTGGCATTTGGCCAGGACTGTTATAGGAGACTGCCCGCTGCCCACTTACACTGCACGCACTTTACATCCTCTCTCTACCTAGCACCCCATAGTGACAACCAAAGCTTTCCAAACATTGCCAAAGGCCTGGGGAGTGGGGGTGTTTGGGTGTGTGTGGGGTTCAGTGCCACCTGTATGAGAACCCCTGGAGGGAATTGTTCTGACTTGAGTGGGATGAAGGCTCCATATTTTATAGGCCCTTGTTTGAGGAAGGTTGGACCTCTTCCTGAGAGTGTGGGGAACCAGTGCAAATTCTGGACAAGGGAAAAACCTGGTCAGAGGCATCTGGAGTTATAACGGTCACTCTGACCTCAGAGTGAGGGGCAGACTGGAAGAGGCGGAGGCTGAGGAGTCCAAAGTAGATTCTTTTCCCCCTTCCTTCCTTATCCCTCCCTCCCTTTCTTCCTTCCTTCCTTCCTTTCTTTCTTTCTTTCTGGTGGATGTATTTTTACTAACACGCAATTGATAAGTTAATTGTTCTCTGCTTTTCCTTGACTGTAGACTTAGGAATTTCAAAGAATGGAGCATCTTTCCCATGAACTGCCACGCTTCCTGGAAAACCACTTTTCTGAAGTGGTTATGAACGATCTCAGCTGCCACACTCAGCTCTTGTGCTTTGTCTAATCCTTATATTGTGAGGCAGGAATTATGCGGATTCCTCACCCATTATGTGAATGAGGAAACTGAGGCTCAGAGGTCTCAACCTAAATCCTAGGCTTTGAACTACTCTACTATAGTGACTGGGGAATTTTTGCTGGCATTTCACTATTAATTTTTTTTAAAAAGTCATCAGTGTGGTACCCAAGGAAACATGTCTGAAAGATGGGGACTGTTTCTTTTGTCTTGCTTTTCTCTTTTCCATCAGCTTTTTGGACCAACGCATTCCGTAAACCTCAGCCCTGGGCCACCATGCTTCAACTCCTTTGCTTGATGTAAGAGCCCCAGGCCTTCAGTTCCCCATTGGGGAAAAGTTATTTTACTGAAAATCACTCACTGCCCCCAACATCTTTAGCCAAGATGTTCTCATTTTCTCAGAGCCAGAATAAGCTGGCAGGATGCTAGTGTCAACGCCGGCTGGGACCCACGTGTGCTTCCGCTGGCCGGGGAGTGATGGACCAGGCAGCAGCATCCTTCAACTCAGACTTTCTCCGGGCCTGATTTATTGCTCCCGTCTCTTGCTCTGGCTTTTCGCTAAGATTTCCTTCCAAAAGCTTCGCTGCTGATCCAGGATTGTCCATGTGCGTTTTTGCTTTGCCACTGTTGACAGAGAGCTTTGGGTAAATGCCCTGACACCACCCACTCCTGCTCTATCTGCAGGAGCCATCTTTAATCTGTCAAAACCCAGATCTGTTCACATGCTGTGAAGGGTGGCGCGGCTGCTGTCCAAAGCCACTTCCGCCCCTTCCCCTGCTCTGGCCACATGGCGGCTGAGCTACCGGCTTCAGAGGCTCAAGGACATGGCCTGGTCTCTTTGAATCCTGACCCGGTCTCCTAGTGTGCTCTCTGGTCCATTGCATCAGAGATCTCTTTTGTGAAAAAAATGCAATAATGTTTTCTTAAGAGAACCAGAGTAGCCATTTATTTTGGCTCTACCATATCGATTCAAGGAAATCTCTTCTGTCTTCTTTAAATTGTTCCTGGAGTCTGCCGGGTTTTTGTGCTCAACCGTTTGCCCAGGGCAAAACCCCTTCCATCCAACCCCTTTGGATCACATTTACCAAGGTGGGAAAATACTCAAGCAAAATATCTTCCCCAGAATTAGTGAAAGACTCCCTTTAAGGATAGTTAACAAAAATCAGGCATCTCTTTTGGTGTAATTTTTCATTTCAGAGACCAAAGTATAGCCTGGCTTTTAAGAAAAGCGAGGAGCACAAGGCCTTGGCGGGTGGGTTCCCCTGCCAGACGCCTGGAGCCCTGGAGTTCCCACCTCGAGGAGAGCTTGTCTGTGTGCATGTCTGACGCTCCCTCTCACATAGTTCACATTTTCCTGTCATTGAGATGTCACTCCAGCTGCATTGTATGAAACTAGTATTTTTATTTTTGACCTTTGGAGATTTTTTTCTCCTAGTGCCTAGAGACAGTAAAGCTAGACTAGGAGTCTTCATGAAAAAGAAAATTCTCTTTGTTTCCCAAAATTGCAGGGTGGCTAAGATCTGCTTGTAGCAGCAGGTGCCACTCAATCCCTTTTCTTTGGGGTGGTGAGGAGGGCAGGTATGTGCAGTTTGAAAGAAGCTTCAAAATGATTCTGATAAAGCCCGTCCTGCGCCCATTGAGACTTTCAGGTCTAAATAGAGGCACTGCTATTCAGCCCCTTTGACTGACCTCGCGGGACTCTCGGTCAGTTTCAACTCTGAAACCTCCATCAAACCATTTAATAGTTTTGATCTGGTCTAACTGATTGAACTAGCTATGTATGGATGTCTAAATATAGCTGTATTTCAAGTTCTTCAGTCTTTCCAAAAATTTTCTCAACTTTTGCAAAATTCCTACAGTTTCTGCTCCGTGAGGCTTAAATTCCTTGGGAACTTGTCAACCATTGTGGTGTCAGGTTCTTCATCCGTAAAATGGGAGGGATGTGCACCTTGCACTGTTGTGAGGATTAGAGGCGGGGTATGTAAGTGGCCCAGCATCATGCTAGGAATACAGTAGAGCGCTCAGTAAATGACTGCTCTAGACAAGATGACGATAGCGATGTTTCAGCTGTGAGTAAAACACTTGATTTTTCTTCTCCCCAACACATCCTGATCTCTATGGGCGAGGTAACCTGAGATTCTCGAAACTGAAAACAAGGGTGACAGGCCACCACATATTGACCTTCTACTATGTGCCATCGTGTGGGGTTAGGTATTTTCATGTACTTTTTCCTTAGTCCTCATCTCAGTGCTTTGAGGTGGCACCAAAGTCCCATTTCATAGATGAGCACACTGAGTCTAAAGAGGCTGTTTAATATATCAGTCAGGATTCTTGGTTGCAAGCAGCAGATTAATTTAAGCAGAAAAAGAATTTATGGAAAGGGTATCAGGGAGCCCAGGGGGTGGGGGGGGGGGGGGGGGGGTTAGAAGACAGTCTTAGAAAACAGGACAGGAACAGGCTTAGACAAATGCTCCAAGGCCTACAGCCAAATCCACACTGCAGAACTGTCTACCATACCACTGGCCTGGGGTCCCGGGGGCTGCTGCTGCTACTACAGCCATTTGGAAACTGGATGTTGCTGCCACTGCTGCCGCAGCAGAAAGAGTTCTCTCCTTATTTTTTTTTTTGCGGGGGGTGGGCAAGATTAGTCCGGAGCTAACATCCATGCCCATCTTCCTCTACTTTATATGTGGGATGCCTACCACAGCATGGCTTGCCAAGCGGTGCCATGTCCGCACCTGGGATCCGAACTGGCGAACCCTGGGCCGCTGGGAAGTGGAATGTGCACACTTAACCGCTGCACCCCCTCTCTCCTTATCTTGCTTCATGTTCACCAGCTCTCAATTCTGAGTCTTGGGTGGACATCTGCTTACTACAGTTTGGATCACATGCCCCTGTTCTAATGCAGGAGAGGCTGGGAAAATAAGTATGTGGCTTTTCGGGGAAGGGAATACACTGTTCCAAGCCTCATTTGGCAGGGAATTCTCCAAATGTAGAAAGGGAATCAGACACTAGGGTAGCCCCAAAGCCCTTAAATGTCTACCGCATTGGGAAATAGAGATTCATCGCCCAAACTGGACACACTCAGACTCCCTTACGATGATATTCCATGGGGTGTGTGAAGTCCTATTGGCCTTCTTCAGGTCAGATATTTTACTATTGCCAGACCAGACCCCAGGTCCTTTCCCTCAACAGGTATTTATTTGCTTCTGTATAAATATTGGTGCTTATAATAAAATACATGTTAATAGTGCCCCCAAAAACCTTTGGTACCCAAATACATGAAAGGGGCTGGAGGCTGAGGATCCTGAGAGCAGTCTTTGACTCTTGGAGTCATGGCATATTTCGGTGGAAAGCATTCTTGAGCTGATCTAACTCATCCATTCACCTATAGAGGAGAAAAGGACATGTGGGACACCATCAATGTCACAGATGGACTCTATCACTCAATGGCCTCACCCTGGCCTAGAATCTCTACTCAAAGAACACTCTTCCTTCAAAAATAAAATCAAACCAACTAATAAGGCAAAAATTGGTACAACCTTTCTGGAGGGAAACTGGACAATGTGCGTCAGGAACTTCAAAAATATTTGTATCTTTGATCCACTAATTCCTCTTTTAGACATCAAGCCTGGGGAAATTTAGACAGAGGTGTAAGAGAAAGTTTATGTTCCCGAATGTTCATTTACAACAGGGTAAATTATGCTAGAAAAATATTGGTTCTGATTTTTAAAAACACACGTCTACACCCACACGTAGTCATATAAGAAATCCAGTAAAAAATATACCAAAACGTCAATTATCTTTGGGTGGAGGGATTTCAGTTCATTTTTCAATGTTATTTTTTATATTTTCTTGGGACTTCTAGATGTAAATAAGGGACTTCTACAACAAATATGTACTTCTTTTATAATTAGAAAAATAGTGTGCATTACTTTTTAAAAAATTCCATCAGATAATACTATCTTCAAAGAAACCAGAAAGAAAAAAGTTAAACCAGTTTTCGGGGGGAAGGGCTGGTCCACCCATCCCCAGGGGTAATCTGGGTAGAGGGCAAATTGAAACCTGCAAGTTTAAAGTCAATCAGTTTGTCTTCACGGGCCCTGGATGAGGAAAACTTCAGTCATTTCCCTTGCTTGGCACTCTTGTGGTCAGAGGGTGAAATCCAATCATGGGGTCAGTTGGGTTTATACATTCCATGGCAAACTAATTTGGCCATTTCTCTGCATTTCCCAAAAGTTCTCTGACTTCCTAGACAGGAATTGTGAGCACAGGGAGACCTTTATGCTGGTTCCTGCAGCACATCTGGTTTACAGTGTGTGCCAGATGGGCTCTCTTTCATCTGGGGAGAGGGGCAGGAGGGGACACACGAGCCCCTGTAGGTCCCAGGAACTTCCCCGGTGGAGGTTCTAGTTTTTGGTGAAGTGTTTCACGTTAGGATGTAAGTGTATTATGTTGGATTCACAGTGTCGTTTAACTTCAGGGGAATATGCTTTTGATTAGAATCTGCCCCCCTGGCCTTTAGGTTCATTGCTCAGCCTGAATATGTTTTGGACAAGCTATTGGTTGATTTCTAACACTATCATGCATTACAAGAATATTTATTGAGTGTCTATTGCGTGCCCTGAACTGTGCTTTGCACTGGAGACTCAGCAATGAACAAGAGAGATGTGATGTGTTACTTGGGGGCTCACTGCCAAGTAAGAGGGCACATTGCCCTGGCAGGTCCTCCTGCACTTGGGAACAGACTGGCTTTCTACTCTCACTAACCCCTGTCTGTTTTTCGGTCTATACCCAGCCTTTGATTGTACCAACCACCCCATCACCTTAGACATGATGAGTTGGAAATAAAACCCTAGAAAATACTCAAGTCTACAAGCCAAATAATAGTGAAAGGAAAGATACTGCTGGAGGAAGATGAGTGACTGGGTTCATCCAGTGGCTGAGAAGAAAAGGTTGAGATGGTTGAGTGGCCAATACCAACAAGGGGAGAGGAACAAAAGAAGAGAGAGGGCTGAAATCTAAGTGCCACTACAGCCATGTTGGACTTTGTCGAATCCGCAGCATGGACCATGTTCGATATCTTCCAGGAACTTCTAGCCCTGCCTTTGCCCACTACACTATTCTTAAAGATTCTCCTTTCATTCTCCATTCCTTGCTGAAACTCAGGGGAAAGGAAGCCAAACCCATTCTCACTTTTCCTTAGTTACCACCAAACTCCTCCTTTCTCTTACCTCAAATGTCTGAATATTTCTATTGGAGTGCTTTCCTGGACAACCAGCCCGAGGTGCGGCCTAACCATGTCACATTGGAGGACATTTCTCTTTATCCAGAAACCAAACAACCAGAAGTCTCACCACTGAAATGCTCACAGCTCTCTACAAGAGTACACACTCTTTACACTGACTCCAAGACTTCTCGAGAGCTTAAAATGCCTTTTCATTTGTTAAAGATAGACAAAATGGTGCTTTGAAAAGTTGTTGACTTACATGTTAGATGCCATTCTTCAATGGAAAAAAAAAGCTAATTTGTATATGCTTTACATACAGGACCTCTCAAAGTCCAGGCAGGAAACAGAATTAACCCTACATGGTCCAAATTGGGAGACTTTCGAGAAATGACCATTTATACAAGGATAACCAGGGTTGAGGTAACCCACAAAGGAAACTGAGGCATTTAGAGACCAGCAACAGCAGGGATCCATTACCACCTCTGGGCCTGAAGGGGCGAGAAGAGGAATGAGTGTTACTGGAGAGCTGGAGCCTTAGAATAGGGAACTGGTGGTAGCCACAGTTGTGGAGAGATGCCATCTCTACCAGGAGCGGAATAGGAACAGGGAAGAATACCCTGACCTCTGTCTCCTCTTGCCTGCTAATCTCCATTGGCCAGACCCAACAAGAAGCCAGATGGCTAAGGAAGAGGTCAAAGAAGGCTATGATGCAGTCCCTAGGGATCAGCCTCCCAGGACACAGAACAGGGCAGAACAGGGAGTGGCTGTGGTGGGTGGAATTCAGAGACTAACCAGCACAGATACTCACTCTCATACCCAGTCTATGGAATTACTCAGAGCATTGTTTTCCATACTCTGGCTTAAATGTCAAAACTCCCAAGGCTTTTTTTTCCGTCCCACAAATACTTTCTGAAAGTCATGGCTGGTTATTCCTGTAATATTATCATTTTCATTCATTCGAAAATATTTATTGGGCACTTACTATGTACCAGACACTATTGGAAAAGGTCTCATTTGCCCCCAACCCATCATTCTTATTCATGAGGATCATTTCACCTCCTATTTTTCAACAAAATTCCAAATAATCCTTTCCATTTGGACTAGTATTTATATAACCACATCTGCTTGACTTTTTTTGTAAATCTCAATTTTGTTTGACTTGATAGTCTCTCCTGGACAACAGAACCCCAAAGCCTCGCAGAATCTAACAGAAAGTTTACAGTTTTTTCTGGACTACAACTCAAATTCTTGCTAGCCATATATATATTTTTTTCAATGCACGGGCACTACTTTTGCTTCTGTGAAAACCTTTCAGGATAAAACTGTCCTTCTTGAATGTAGATAA